>NC_090923.1:908654777-908957807 GCF_040938575.1 Ambystoma mexicanum | reverse complement strand
GAAATTTATCAGCAAAGAATACAATCTCTTTGTTGTCTTGGAACACAAGAGGATATTGCTCTTTCCTTAGCCTCGAGGCAGGCCAAGCTATTTCTAATTGTGATATTTTTGCCCTCAGGAAACTTGGGTTTGTGGTAATACAATACTGGATGGCTATAGTGTATTGACTAAGTCTGACATTTATTCTAGGGTTGGCTGGCCCAATGGTGGTTTATGCATTGGTGTTTCCAATAAACTGAACATTAGTGAATTCTGTAAATATGGTAGTTCCCCCTTTGAGGGCTATTATGGATGGATAGACTTGGGAGTTCTCCAAATCCCAAACAATTGTGATGGGTGATTTTAATTCATATTGTTATATGGCTAAGACAGTATTGGATGAGTGGGGTGAAGCCTCTGAACTGTATGACTTGACTTGCCCCATGGAGGTTATATAAAAACACATAAATGTGATTCAAATAAATAATGGTATCAAGTTGTTGGAGGCTTTTAATGAGTATGTGTTAACCATGGTCAACCCTACTACACCTTAGTAGGGGGACAACTGGGAGACATGGACAAATGGCTTGGTCTCATCAAGAGTGGATTATGTTTTTGTTAGTAAGGGTCTGACCGAATTAGTAAAATAAATGGACCACGTATATTCTTGCTTCATTGACCATGCTATTTTGAAATTTACCCTGAATTGTAGCCTAGGACTCCCTCCAAGACTCGAGAATATGGGCTTTCAAGTGACAGGATTCTCAGGTCAGAACTCAATATTAGTTGTTTTGAGAAGTTATTTTTGACCTGGGACACAGCGCCTCAGTGTCTTGGTACATTGACTAGTACTGATATTAGCAGGATGTTGGAGTCCATTATTGAGTCCCTACCTAAAAGCCACAATGCCTTACAAATGGTGAAAAAGACATAAGAATAAGAATGATGGTGTCATCTATGAAAAGAAAATAGCATTGATGGCAAACATTTGCAAAGTAAATTGAAATCAGTAATTTGGGAAAAAAAGGATATGAAGATCAGGTTGGGCACACAATTTAAGAATTGGTTGCGTTTTTGTAAAAGTGACATTTGTGTTTGGAAAGTTATTTTTAGAACACTGCATAGTAATGATTCTAAAAGATGTTGGTACCTGTATAGGCACTATCTATCCGAAGATTGTCATGAAGAAGCAAATGCCATTAGTATGGATGAAGGGATTGGTTATGTTAAAAGTCTTTATTTTGATGACAGTGTTGAAACTATACACTCCATCAGTGTTAAACAGGGAGCTGTTGGATCCTTTCCTTTTAATAACGACGATGTTGTCACTGTCATCATGAAACTGAAAGCCTCTAGAGCAATAGGGCCCAATGGTTTTGCTAATGTAGTAATTAAACACAACCCTCAGAAATGTGCCGCTTTGTTACTTACGTTGTTTATGTTAATTTGGGAGACAGGTGAAATACCGCCACGTTAAAGGAAGTCGTTCATGATCCCCATTTTTAAAAGGGGCTCTAGATCTACCCCATTCCAATTATAGAATGTTAACCATGTCAGACACCTGCTGTAAAATCTTTAGTACTTTATTTCTGAAGATTATTAACAAATGGATAGAGGATAAGAATATTATACACTACCAGCAAATTGGTTTTAGGAAGGGGCTTAGTACTCCAAATAAAATCTTTACACTCAACTACCTCATTTCTGATATTTTGAAATGCCCTCAGAGTAGCCTTTATCTGTGTTTCATAGACTGCATTGGGGCATTTGATTGTGATAATTGTGAAAGGCTATGGCTAAATTTGTTGAAATGGGGCATTTATCTGATAGTTTTGCAATTTATTAGTGCAATGAATACTGCCACTACGTTGACTGTCTGTGTGTAATTTTAATTTTCATTGTAATTGTTTATTTATACAGCGCTTATACACAGGTGGAATGCTTCAAAGTGTTTCAAGGCGGGAAGGGAACAAGGGAATACAGTAATCATTCTTAGGCCTTGAAGTTTCCAAATGATCTAACAGAAAAACTAGTATACTAGGCCTGACGAAATTTCTCCTAGTGCAAGTGCATGAAGTGTTACAGCTGCGATCAAGCTAGGCAGGGGGGACAAAAAAGGGAGGGGGCATACAAACTTACTAGTCCCAGTACATTTAAGTCATGCATGCGTACAGACAGAGGCGTGAGGAAGGGTGATAGAGGGAAGATGCCGTCCTGTTCAACAGGGTCCTGGGTTAAATGCAGAGAGGTTTGCCCCGCTCATGGAGCGTAAGCTGAAAGTGCAGTATTGCTGAACATAGTGCAGCGGCCTGGTGGCAAGTGCAAAAGACTGGTGGGGGAGCCTGGGACCTGTAAGTCTCTGGAGGTGAACCAGGCAACCAGTCAGCAAAAACTGAACAGAGTTAGGGAGGAGAAGGAGGAAGGAGGGTAGAGAGAAAGAGAACAGAGGTTAGCAGGGGAGAGGGATAGAGAAGGAGGAGGAGAAGAGGAAGGTCTTGAGGAGTTTCCAGAACCTTCTGTGCTCCGGCTCAAGACAGAGAGAGGTTAGGAGGATGTTCCAGAGGGAGGCACCTGTAGAGGATAAAGATCTACCTCAAATCTCTGTTTGTGAAAGCGGCTCATCTGCAGAGAGTTGGAAAAGGACGCGCAGAGGGCTCTAGAGGGAGAGTATGTTTTTTTTTTTTTTTTTTTTATTTGATTTGGCTGAAAAATTCAACCTTTCAATACAAAATCCATTTACTTCATTAAAACATATAAAATGTGTCATGATACTACATAAATATTATATTCCTTTATCTGATCACAATTCCCATAAATTATTTCTACACTATTCTAAGCGTAAATCCTTTGAGTTCATAATAAAACAGAAGGAAAAGATAATCAATAGGAAAATATAAAAGTGTAAAAACAAGGAGAAAGGGCAGTTATTTAGCATACAGAGCAAGGTGCTTATACAGTTCTCAGCATAGCATTTCAGTATTGTTTGTGTTGACTGTATTATTTATTATTTTTTTAGCTTTGTTTTTTTGGTTCTTCATCATTTTCTAGTTTTAATTCATTTAGAAAATTTACCGTTGCATATCCTATTGATTTTGAGTGCACATGAAATATAAATTTCCACAGCTCTTTAGCCTCCATGTGTGTTCGGTGTTGAAACAGATTTTTAAAGTATTTAACTCTTAAGCAATCCAACTTTGTGCACTCAGTGAGCAGGTGTTCTAGTGATTCCTCATGCTTATTACAGAAGCGACATAGACTACATTTTACAGCATCAGGAAACCATCTAGATGTAATTTCCCTGGTTTTCCATTGGTTTAACCTCAAGCGCAGAAGTCCTGCTCGATGCGAGACATTTGGTGATTTTAAGAGATACTCTTCAGGGGTACCAAGGGATTTTAAGGCAAAAGGATTCCGTCTAAAGCATTTATAGACTTGACATTGTTCTCTAGTGCTTATCCAATCCATTTCCCAGATCTTTTGCTTAGCTTTGTCAGGATTTTGTAACAAAAGCTCATTCCCTACGTCTGCTTCTTGCAAAAATCTCTGCGCTTGGGCTTTCCAAAGCTTAGCAAAATTGTCATTCGATGTTTTTACATAATTTGCTAAGTGTTTTACCAGCCTATTCCTATGATCTTCCAGGACACATTTCCTGTATAGCATGCATACTCTCCATTTATAGGTGGCTTGCATCGATATGAGCCCTAATTCATGCCTTATGAGGGCTATGGGTGTAGATTTCGAGAGTTTCAAAAGATTTTTCCAGTATTCTCCTTCTTTCTTCTCCCAATAGTTGCGTGTTTTGTATAGTCTTATCTCTGACCCATACAATTGTATTGGCAGACCCTTTTGCTTATAGTATGACATCAGGGGAGCGATGGTGAATTTACAATATTTGCCACTGATAAATTTTGCTTGGGAGATTAGATTATTCCATTTTATTGTTGCAGTGGTTTCATATGGAGTGTCCTGAGGGCTATTGTTAATATTCACTCCCAGGTAAATGTATTCACCCACTGATTCGATCTGCTGATTATCTAAAACCCACCTATGATCTTTATTTCTTTGCTGTGAATTTCCAAATTGGATCACTTTTGTTTTTTTAATATTTATGATCATACCATTGCATTTGGCATAGTTTTCCAATACATTGAGCATATTGCGTAATCCCATCGGTGTCTTTGATAGGAGGAGGAGATCATCGGCATACAGGAGCCATTTAATTTCGTGCTTGCCTAGTTTTGGGGAATCAGTTATGATGTTGAGAAACTCTTTACCCATGTCAGAAATGAAAAAATTAAAAATTGCCGAAGCAAGTATACACCCTTGCTTAAGTCCTCTCGATGTGTCAATGGGGTCAGTCAGCAGACCATCGCTGTTTAATCTTATTTGAAGTGAGGTACCCTGATGAAGCTCAATGATCCACTTCAAGATGTTCCATGGGCAATTGTTTCTCATTAGCTTCACCACTAGCAGCTCCCTCAATATAGAATCAAACGCAGTTTTGAAATCGATGAATGCAATATACAGTGGTAGATTTTTACTTGCTTGTTTTGCAATGATGGCATTTATGGTGAATAGGTTAATACCTGTTCCTAGGCCTTTAATGAAACCTGTCTGCCAGGGGTCCCTCAGGGTCTCTCTGTCTAGCCAGTTGTTAAATTCATGCAAGACAAGACGAGCAAATATTTTCCCCGGACAGTCCAGGAGGGCTATTGGTCTATAGGATCCTGGATCAAGTCTGTCTCCCTTCTTAAACAACGGGATTAGAATAGATTTTTTCCATGATGTTGGGATCAACCCGGTGCGCATCACTTCCGCAAATATTTTCGTCAGTATACGTGACCACACTTCTATCTCTTCTTTGATGGTTTTATTATCGAGCCCATCCGGGCCAGGGGCCCTTGAGGAGCTTAGTTTTGAGATATAGAATAATATGTCATTTTGATCAAATTGTATCGTGTGATCCCAGTTTATACCTTTAAGAGGTATTTGCTGGATCATCATTGGTGTCTGGTATATTTTCAGGAAGTAATCGCGCCAGGTTTTCGCCGATATGGAGTTAATTTGAACAGATGACTGATGTTTGTAGGTGACATTATTCAGGACTTTCCAGATTTCCGCTGATGATTTGGAGGCTATTTTTTTAAGCATGTCCTCACTGTCTCTCTGGTAACATTGGGCCTTTCTACTTCTTAACCAGTTTTTATATACTGTCCGTATGTGCCTTATCTGCGGAAGTTTCTCTTCTAATGTTAGATCTTTTAGTAGTCGTATTTGTTTTCTCATGTTAGCTTTTTTGGTTTTGACATCAATGTCAAAGACATGAGCATGTTTGTACCCTTGTCCTTGTGAGGTGTTTTTCACATATGCATATTTCTGCATTATTGATACATAATCCAAGCCTGAACGTGTGGCCAAATGTTTGTCAAAATCCTGCAGGGAAGTATCGGACCACTTGATTTTATTCCTCCTGTTGTTAATAATTATATTTCCATTATATGTGTCCCAAGTGCTTTTATTGGGTTTTTTTTCTGTTTCCCACACCAAGCAGAGTTGGCTGTGATCACTTTCCCTTTTTGACTCTACAGTCATGGATTGGATTAGATTTAACAGTGCACTGTTCACAAATATGTAATCTAGTATGGCTTCAGCTGAACCATTATGCCATGTGTTAGCAGCCTGCGTATCCCCCTCCACAGTCCCATTTAGCATAAATAACTGCATGTCTTCCATTATTGCTAACCATCTTCTTTCTTCTACCGTTCTTTTTCTTTTCCTCTTATTCAACAGATGCATGTTAAAATCGCCCATGATCATTACATGATCAACATTTCTTTCTTTAGCAATTTTGGCAAATACTTCTTGACAGAGTTCAAAAAAACAATCTGCAGTTAGATGAGACCTTCCCCAATAGATGTTTATGAGTATAAGTAGGTGTGAACCACTCTTCAATTTAACAGTTTGGATGAAAGGGGTGGTGGAGTCATACATAGCTATTGTAAAGCCTTTTGATTTCTTTACTGCAACTAAAAGCCCTGCCATTGGTCTACCACGTGGTAGGCATATTGCTGGTTCTAAGTATATTTCATAACCATCCCAAATTGGGGCTTCGGTTAACCATGTCTCCTGCAAGACCACTATATCAAACTTGTCCAGTTCAGTATTCGCCGAATTCGTAAAGTGCTTGAACCCCCGAGTGTTCCAACATATCAGTTGGAGTTTCTCTTTTGCTATGGGTTGTTATGAGCGATCTGAATGATTACCTCTTCCCTCATCTAATGCAGCAAAGTTGGCACCATAAATGCGGGGAATCCACTTTGTGGATCCTCCGACTTCTTCATTCGACTGACAGTCTTCTTGATACAAGTTAAAGCCCATTTGAAAGAAAGCATCTCTAGCCTGCCATAATATATCTGCAAGGATGGTTGAGTGTATAGATATTCTGGATCGTGTCAGATCCTGATCATCCATGAACTCAACTCTGTCGATGTCCGACGTTGAAATGTTCCTTAGTTGAGATATCTCCCTGCAGATGTTTATGACGCTTGATCGATTCAAGTCAAATTGCTGGAATGGATGGTCCCTGCATTCCAGTATGAAGCAGTGACTGTTCTTCTGTGCCACTGCCCTCGATTTACATGAGACTTCTTTGCTCATATTCTTGTTCTTTTGCCATTGTGCTGTTTTTCTCATACTAGCATTCTCCATTGTCTCATTATTTGAAGACATTGCGTTGTTTATGGGACCTCTCACTAGGCGACCTCCTGGCATGGATTTTGTCTCCATCTTGCTAGATCCAGTTTCCGTAGTTTCCTTCAACTTGTTGGCCATGTAGTTTTCTACAGTTTTGTTTATTTCTTCTCTCATTTGCGCCTCATTTAACCCCCCCCACCTTGAATCTATCTTTTCACTGTTGGGGAGTGCCTGAGGTTGGGCGCTTTCACTTCTTCTCATTGCTGTTTCTACTGCAACTAAGTCATTTAATGGTTTGTAGAATAGGCTTGGTGTAATTTTATTTATACTACTTAAGGGCATGGTTCTCATATGCTCACTGCTTTCATCAGCGATTTTTGACTTTTCTCTGGTTTCTTTTATAGCACTTGTTATCTTCAGAATTCGTCTATTCTTTACTTTCCCTTTAACACCTTTTGCTACAGACATGGTGCTTTTCATTTTATTTGTTAAGGATTGAGCCTCTTTGTTTTGCTTGTTCAGTTTTACAACTGTTTTCTGTTGTTCTTTTTCATTATTACTGGTCTCACTAATTGCCTCCACGATTAACTTAGTCGTGGACGGCTCGCCATCGCTACCTTTTGCGACGTTCTGTAGCAGGTGCTTTGAGGGTTCTTCAATATTACTAGTGTTTGACGCCCCACTAAAATTGAATTGTTTTGGGTGCAAAGGAGTCTTAAGCCTGTCGATCATATTACTTGGGGGGATTGTGGTCTGGGTTCCCGACTCTTTTGATTCACAATGTCTAAATATTTCGTATTGTTGAATACACTCTCTTCGTTCTCCCATTTCCTGACAGCTGTTACTTTGATCTGTCAGCTTATTCAATAATATCGTTTGATAGTTCAATTTTTGATCCATTGCTTCATATAATTTGGCCAACGATAGCAAAGCTGTGTGCATTGCTAATAAGACCGAATTTTTCTCAATCAGGGCCTCAGCCTCTTCTACAGGACTTTCATGTTGGATCACCGGCCATGCTTTCCCAACAGTAAGGTTTTTATTTCCCCTTACAGCTTGCCTGGGAGTTGGAGGGGCAAAAGAGAGTGATTTCACAAACGCTTCTTCCTCAGAGCATTCGAGCATTTCTAAAGATGTCATTGCTTTGTAGTTATGTGATACATTCATTATGTCATCCTCTTCAATTCTATGCCTGCTTGTGTTATGTTGATGTTGTATTGGTATGGGCGACAGACTGTCTACTTGCATTAAGTCTCCTGTGTTGGAGTGTACAAATACAACTTCCTCTGTGCTCATCGAAGCAGAGCTACAATCCATAAACTGTATAGCTTCCTCATCTACTTGACCTGTGATTTGCAAGTTATGATAAGCCTCTCTTAATTTCTGCTGGGCTTCAATCGTACAGGGCTTGGGCGGACTTTCAACAATTTTTTCAAGTGTTTGAGGTATAAACACTTTATCATTTTCACACCGTTTACTCTCTTGTTCCATGGTAGTGTCTGAGATTGCATTTCCCACTCCAACGGTTAATATTACAGGTGCGCTTACTTTAATGGCAGCTACTTCCATGTCAAGGCGCTTGTTCAGCTCAGTGAGCTTTTCGTGATTCAGATGACAATTTTTGGTTTGTTGTTGTTCTTGGGGAATTTCTGTCCCTGTGCTTGTATTCAGATTGTAGTATGAGCGGATATCAGGTACCCTTGACATTAAGCGATTCCTGTTTTTGTTACCCACTTTTTTTTCCCCTGCACAGGTAGCTCCTTTTTTCTTTAAGATTGGAACTGTTGGAGTGTGCGGCATACCCACCATGTTTTTTATCTTTGGATTAATTCCTTCTTTGAATAGTGCACTATTCATGGGCGGCATACCAGATTTCAGTGTGTAAGACCCCTTCTCCATGCTACCACAAATAAAACACAGTTAGACTCACACTCGGGAACGATACGTGGCGTAGAGATTACACTATGGGTGGAAGTAATAGTACAGGCAGTAGCCTCTTACCCTTTCACGTAGTGCACAATTTTCCCTCCTTTTTTTTTTTTTTTTTTAAATTTTTTTTTTTAATTTTATATATGATTTTTTAAGCACCTTTCTTCTCTCCTTCTCATTTGCAGTATGGCTGAGTCAAATACTGCCAGCCCAATCCGCGCCCCAGGCACAACACAACAAACAGCGAACAGCAAACAGTACTTGTCCGTACTTAGTGCGCGGCGCGAGTGCGCCAGGGAGAGAGTATTTGTAGAGGAGGATGGGAGGGGTAACTTGCACGTCACGTGCTTAACAAGGGCGGAGTCTCCCTCCAGGAAGTACCCTTGTGGATCAGGAAGTCAGGCAAGCCAGGCGCTGCACGCAAAGACGTCCTCCTGGACGATTTATTTTGCGTTTTCACGGCACGGCAGCGGGCTCAATAGGATTCTCGTGGTGATTTCCTTCAGCGTGTCCAGCAGATCCAGCAAACCAGCAAACAGTACTTGTCCGTACTTAGTGCGCGGCGCGAGTGCGCCAGGGAGAGAGTATTTGTAGAGGAGGATGGGAGGGGTAACTTGCACGTCACGTGCTTAACAAGGGCGGAGTCTCCCTCCAGGAAGTGCCCTTGTGGATCAGGAAGTCAGGCAAGCCAGGCGCTGCACGCAAAGACGTCCTCCTGGACGATTTATTTTGCGTTTTCACGGCACGGCAGCGGGCTCAATAGGATTCTCGTGGTGATTTCCTTCAGCGTGTCCAGCAGATCCAGCAAACCAGCAAACAGTACTTGTCCGTACTTAGTACTTAGGGAGAGTATGTAGGCAGGGAGCATTGTTGATAGTGCAGGTCCGGGCTCAAGAATGCCTTGTAGATTATGCAGAGTGATCCTTGCGGCCACTGGGAGCCAGTGGAGGGATTTCAGCGCTGGAGAGATGCAGTCCCTGGGCTTGAGTTCAAGGATATGTCTCGCAGTTCAGTTCTGGATGAGTTGTAGAGGACAGAGAGAAGAAATAGGAACATTGAGAAAGAGGCTGTTGCAATAGTCCAGCCTAGAGAGAACCAGGGCTCTAGAGGTGGTGAGCCTCTGGAGGAAAGTGAGAAAAGGTAGAATGCCTCTGAGGAGGTGCAGTTGGTAGTGGGACTTTTTGGAGATGTCTGAGATGTGAGAAGAGAAGGAGAGAGATGGGGAGAAGAGGTTCCCTTACTACTTCGACTGACACTAATAAAGGCTTAAAACAGGGATGTTTGATGTCCCCAATATTGCACAATTTGTATGTCGCAGACAGGGACGGTCTGTCAGGTCTTAATTGTTCCACTCCTAAAATAGAGGATGTTGACACAAGGTGGTTATCTGATGGGGATGACACTGTCATAATGCCATAATGTCATAATGACATAATGGGCCCGATTCATGGAATGATTTGTGCAGAAAATAGGGGGCTTGCACTCGAAATTGCGCGCAAGCGCCAGTGTGTGTATTCATGGAACACAATGCGCAGGGCTTACCAGGGACTTGCGAAGAATCCGCAACGGTCCAAAACGTTACTATGACAGCACGAGTGCCTTGCAGGAGACTCCAGGTGTAGGCATGCCTGTGCCTGCGCAGTCACCTAAAAAGGGGGCGGAACATGTGGAATGGGGAACAACAAGCGTTAATATGGGCGTAATGAGGGATGTACTAAATTAAAATCCTTGCAACGCCCAGACGCATGCTAAAAACCTGTATTCATGAAATTGATGTTAGGAAAGATTCTCTTTACTGCACCTTTCCTTCCATCTTTATGGAACACCTAAACCTTTTGCTTTTATTTTTGAATCTGACCTTTACTTTTTGCAGCACAGTGAAGCCTTAAGCTTCACTGCACTGGCATTTGATCACATGTTATGGGGAAACTGATATTTCCTTAAGGCTATCAGTACTGGGAAACAGTGTTTCCCTTAGTCGTGTTATTATGTTTTAACTTGTGGTTACTTTTGTTTCACTTATGGTAACGTTTTATCATTGCACAAAGCAGCTTACACTGCAGTGCAATGGGTTGCATTTTTGTTTTGCCCTAGACTAACACTCAAAGGATTATTTGGTTACTCGAGATGTTCTTAAAAGATGGGATGGTGGCAGCAGTGACTTTTCCCCACTTTTTGGAGAACTTCATTTTAGCTTTACCGCGTTTACCACATTTGGTTACTGACTGTGGCTACTGGTCAAACATGGCTGTGCCACGAGGTTTTTCGCCCAGTCCTTTTGCATCTTGTTGTATAGCCTACTTCCTGGCCTCAGAAGCCAGGAAGATCATTATAAGGACTTCAGTACCCGGGAAAGCAGCAGCTTTTGGTGGGCTAGTGGAGGGCTTTGTGTGTTTGCAGGTAGGATGTGGACTGGGTCATCTGACCCTAATTCACATCCTGGTTTCTGTGTGTCTGAGTGGTATGCAGACGTGTTCCCGCCAGTGGTCCTGATTGGACCACTGTGGGGTGTGCGTGTGGGCTAGTTCTGCTATTGGCTAGTGGGAGTTTCGACTCCTATCTGGTTTTTAGGATAAGAAGAGGACCCCTGCATGCATTCTTCAGAGATCCTGGAGAAACCCTGAAGGAGCCAGGTTTCCTGTCCAGCTGTGAGACCCGCGAAGAAAACCTGACTGAAGGAGGCATGGCAAGCAACATCTGCTGTAGTCCCAGTGGAGCCCTGTCTTGCTTGTGATCTTTAGTAGGCCTCAGAAGGTACTACGACCCTTGGAGTGGAGGGACCATCCATTCCTGACATGTTACCAGTACAAAAAGCACCTTCGAAAGTGCCCTGGAACCGTCCTGTGGCTGACCAGCTTCTTTTTTGGGCTACCATGTTAACTTTGTCGCCGTTCTGAGTTTCCACCTGAAACTTGGCACACCCTCAGCCAATACTACAACAACAGCCTATGCCTAAATCTGGCATCCTAGCCCCAAGCGGACCCGTGAAAGACTGGAAAGTCTGACCCCTGCTACTGAGTCCTGTTGCATCGCTGCACGCGGCTTGCACCATCCCAAACCTGCTTTTATGACACGAGTCCAGTCCCTAGAGGGGTGCTGCATCATTTGTTTTTGCATTCTTTGACCGAAAGTCCTTGCACCAGCAAAAGATCCCATCTGGTGTCATTCTCGAACCTGCAACCCCTGGAAATTGAGGATCACAGATTTTGACAGGAAAAGCAAGCCAGGACACCCTTCTTTCGTTCCACAAAGACTTGGGAAGATTAAGAGTAAGGGGGGGGGGGTAAGTTACAGAGCTTTTAACACACCCCTATACTCCCATTTTAGGTCAATGGGCTTATAATAATCCTATTTCTTATAATCATAATGATAATGATGTGTTATTTATATAGCGCTTTAATCCAAAGCGCTTTACAGAGCACATATTTGCATACAATATCACCCAACCGAAATTGGTACTCATTTATTGACCTCGGAAGGATAAAAGGCTGAGTTGGCCTTGCCGGGATTCGAACCTGCGACCTGCAGATCACGCTCAGATCACTTGCCTTGGCAAGACTTCCGACTGTTGGGAGTAATTTTGGGCACTTGTCTACATTGAACCCTCACTCTAAGAATCCAAAGTTCTGTGGAACTGTATCTTGAACAATAGGGCACAAGGCCCTAGACAACTTCGGGTTGGACAATTGTACCTAGGGATCATCTCTGTGGACCTTTTTGTGTATGATACTTACCTATTCCTTCCTTTTCAGGAGTATTTTCATTTGTACTGTGCATTTGAACCTGTGAATGTATATATGTATTTAGTTTGATGGTATTGGTTGGTAAGTCTACCTGCTTGTATTCATTTTCTTATAGTGTGTTTTGGCCATAATTAAATAGGTGTATTTTTATACATCCTGTCTAAGTGCAATTTGTGACTCCCATTGTGTGACCTCATTGTGGATCCTTTACACTCTCACCTCTCTGAAGAACTTAGCCTAGACTGCCTATTACTGCTACCTAAACTGGTTTGGCTACAGCTGCCAAGAGTTGTCCCTGTCACAATATAGGTTGGTCTTCTATACATCTGTTCACCAGGCCAGAGTATAGAAAATCAGTCCTAACAATTGAACAGGGCTTGCCGACGAGCAGTAAAATACGTGCAAATCCTGAAACATGTGCGCCACGCGATAGCTGGCGGATACGTCAACGTGCACATAAAACAAATGCATAAAAAGCCTGCTCGATCAACAAACTTGCACATACAGCTACGATGAAATTACCATTTCTCGCAGCCGTGATCGTGGGACACCGCAGGAGGAGAAGGCTGGCCAGGGCCCAGATTTTTGTACCTAGGGCAAGCCTTTTTGGGGTGCCTGATTACCAGGTCTATAGCAGGTATAGGTTTCCACCTCATATCATATCAGACCTGGTCACGGAGCGGGAGGATGACCTTACATCACCCATCCTGTGCTCCCAAGCACTGAGCCATTGGAAAAGGTGCTCAATGTTCTGTATGTTTTGGCCACTGGGTCATTCCAGCGGACAACTGCCATAGTTGGGGGCATTTCACAGCCCACGTAGTCATGCTGCCTAAACCAGGTGTTGACAATAATGACTGCATGCCACTCAGTCCGCAGGCAAATCTACATGCCCAGAAGGTCTGCAGAAAGGCAGGCCCTGGTCCAGGATTTTTATGGGGTGGCACACTTCCTTAGAGTGCTTGGTGCCATTGATTGCACCCATGTGGCTCTACGTCCACCTAGGGCAACAGAACACATATATCGCAATAGCAAGCACTGGCATTCCATCAACGAGGGTAGCATTACTTCTGTATATGCAAACTATCCAGGATCCACCCATGATAATTTCATATTCAGAATGTCACCCCTACACCGGGCCCTGGAAGCTGGGAAGCATGGCCACACATGGCTCATTGGTGAGTATAAATGCCAGTGCAAATGCATGCATGTCGCACACACACACAAATACAAACCAATGACAAACATTTCCACCACTACAGGGGACAGTGCCTACCCTCTGAGCACCTACAAGATGACGCCAATACGGAACACTGCAACACCTCCCCATGTAAGATACAACACAGCCCATATTGCAACTCGGGGCATAGTGGAGCGTACATTCGGAGTGCTGAAGTCGCATTTCCGCTCCCTTGACCACTTTGGTGGAGAGTTGCTTTATGCACCACCACTAGTGTGCAGGATCATTGTGGCAGTGTGTCCTGCACAATGTTGCAATACAGTGTGGCGTACCTGTGGACATTGTGGTGCCCCCACATCCCCAACCACACGCATGCCGCTTGCGCATGGCTGGTCAAAGGGCACGTGGCGAGCGGCCCGTACCTAGCTTGTGGCTACATTTTTCACCTAAAACCCAACCACTGTGGAGTGCGCACAGCCCTGGCACATTCCAGGTGCCATTCGTTGATGACAAAGGACCAATCATCTGTGCCCACCAAACCACCCTGAGAATGTGTCCCTGGAAGTGCAACATTGTGTGCATCCCTTAGAACTAAAACTAATTTAATTTTGGGTTTCCAAAAGAAACACATAGAAGCAGGAGTATGCCCCTACCATCATGCCAAACTAGACATCAAATTGTCTGTGTGTCATATAAAACATCCCATATGTCATGTGAATTAATCACCAGAGTGTGCTATGGTATGTAATGTCAAAGGAGATAGATAAATGGCCAATACATAATACAAGTGTCTGAAAGTGCCCCAACATGTATGAAACAAGTACAAAAATAACACCCGCTTATACAGATCAATAATATTCTGGACAGGAACAGTAAATGCATACTATACTATCAACAGTGGATGTAACAATGAAGCTGTTGGACAGTGAATCATCATATTTTCACAAGTGCATAAATGTACCATCATGCAGGGACCGAGGACAGGGTGGAACAGACAGACACTGTACCTGCATTGTGCAATCAGAAGGAGCAAGTGCACAGATGTTCAGAGGGGAGTAGTATTCAGAGGGTGGCATCAAGTTCAAGGGTGGTTCAAGTGTAACCAGTGAGTGGATGCTTGTCAAGTTCTGAGAGATGCAACTCTCTCGGGGCATTCCCCAAGTGCAGTGATGACACAAGTCCGAATCACGGAGGCAAATGCCACTCAAATAGCTGGGTTTCACCGGGGCGTGTGAGACCTTGAGGCACATCAAGCAGACAGTCATCAAGCAGCTAGGACAAAAGGAATGGAGAGAGTGAGAGAGCAGAGCTATTGCTTAGCAGGGAAGAGGGAGAGAGAAGGAAGTGTACAAAATTGAACACATGGGTAGTTAATAGAAAGCAAGGAAAGGAGTCCCAGAACAGTGGTGGCAGGATGGGTATCCCAGAGGTTTTCCCCTGCTGACGATAAAGGTCCCCTGGAAGACATCTCCATCAATAACTGGACCATCTGAAGAAGGTCAGAGTAACATGATGAAATGACTCTGGAGGGACAGCATTGAGGACTGAACATTAGCAGATAGGGAGTAAGCAGGCCTCACAAATCACAATGTACAATGCATACTTCCTATGACTTGACGCTGTCTGCCATGGCTAGCCAATGGAGGACAATCAGTGGCAGAAAGATGTGGACCCTGGCCTTTACGTCAAGCATAATACTTGCGGACTTGTCCCAAATTAATTACACAGGGTGTGGGTTTCAATCATGGAGTTGGTGCAATAGGCAGTAGCACTAGTGTAGCCTGGCGAGTAACACAGCACGTGTAAGATCACCCCTCTGCGTGATGTTGTGGAAGTTTACATTAACTGTGTGAATCAAGACCTGCAAGTCGGACTCATTCACAATAACATGAATATGTGGCAATCATTGAAGGGGGTAGTTGAACATCAAGGCAACATCCCTGCCTTGGAATGAGTGTGCATGGAGTGCGAACATGTATGAAGGACAGTGGCATAGGTAGGCTGCCACTGTCAGCCTACCTATGCCACTGGTAGGTATAGGTACCAGTGCCTACCAGTGTGTGGCAGACATGGCGAATAAGGGTGTCATTGTGTCACTACGAACAGTGCTGAAGAGTACTCTATCTTCATCATAGCACATTAATTATAATGAAAAGTGCATTTCAGAGTGTATTTGCTGTCTGTCCCCGCTACGCTGCTGGATTATACTAGCTGACATTGGATTGGAGCGAGATGGACTGACGGCCACATTGGAATTTTGATGATACGTGATGGATAATAACTATCAGAACACTTTCTCACTTTTCCACTTTTCTTTGTCTTTGTTTGCCCATTCACAGTGCATGCCCTGCCTTCACTCCCAGTATTCCTTGTAAAGAACTGGCCTCCGGCATTTGCGCATGCGCATTTGACAAGTGAATTTGTAAAGTGTATTTGCTGTCTGGCTGTCCCCGCTACGCTGCTGGTTTGTACTACCTGTCATCAGATTGGAGCGGTATTGGACTGATGGGCACGTTGGAATTTTGATGACACGTGACGGCTAATAACTATCGGAACACTTTCTCACTTTTCCACTTTTCTTTGTGTTTATTTGTTTGCCCATTCACAGTGCATGCCCCGCCTCCACTCCCAACATTCCTTGTAAAGAACTGGACTCATTCATTTGCACGCACGCATTTGACAAGTGCATTTGCAAAGCACATTTGCTGTCTGGCTGTCTAGCGGGAAAGCGGGAGGCGGAGGAAGAGAGCTTACTTGGTAAGATCATGACACTCTTTTTTATTATTATCAAGTGTTGTTTTATTCATCATGTCTACAAATACACATTCTTTAAAGTCATGTATGCCATTGCAATAGGTAAATGAGAAGGTAACAAACATAGCCCCTTCACAACTGAAGACATCTTTATTAACCTCTGCTCACAGAACATATTTTCTAAAAAAATCCCAGTATTCTCTGTCCCTCTCGGCAGACATACAGGGCCTCATTACGACCCCGGCGCTAAACCATGGTGCTATTAGCCGGGGTCTGCCATTCCAAGGTTGGCAGGGCGGTAATTCCCCATTCACCATGGGCCCTTCCCCATTCCCATTTTTGCCCCATAGGGCTCAATGGGAATGGGGAAGGCGCTAAGTACGGTGCCGCAAATTGTGACACCAATCAGGACCTTCTCCATATGGCCAGGGGTCCCCTCGTCCGCAGGTAGAGGAGTGTCAGATGACATGGACATCCCCCCTACCTGCGGACAGGCCCGGGATGGGGCATCCCAGCTGGTGCATGGTGGTGCAGTCACAGGGTCAGGGACAGCGACATGCACAGGCCCCTCCGCAGTGACCTGTGCTGCCTCCTGCCCCTTGCCCTGGACTGCACCACTTGCACCAGTGGTACCACCCCCAGCAGGCCCCATGTGCGGCTCAGTAGCGGCCTCCTCCTCCTCTGTGGAAACCACCAACCTGGATGGCTCCACACCGTCTTCCACCGTTGCAAGCCCCTGTGGGGGCTCACCCACCCCTTCCGCTGCAGCCGTAGTGGCAGACGCAGCACCAGTCCCCTCACTCACGGACGATGGTAAATTCTGGGAGGGTGATTGGGCCTTGCGTCGCCGGCCGGTGGGGGCATCCCCGCCTCTTTGCTCCACAGTGCCATCACGCCCTCTTTATCACTTGCCACTGTGTAGAGGGAGATATAGAACACAAGCATCAGGGTACTGTACAATGGTCCCCTAGACAGGAAGCAATAGCAGATGAGTGGCACTGTCAAACATCTCTTCCATCATGTCCCTCCACAACACATGGGTCAGTGCATGCAAAACACATGCATTAACAGGCATGGCACATGCTATGAACATTAGCATACATGTCCAAGGGACTCTTGAAACATACAATGCTGGTTTGAAACTCACATGCATCATGGGTCATGCCTATCACATGCACACACTTCGCCGTAGTTTCATCCATCTGGCCTCGTAAACCCCAGACACAGTGGATACAAGGATGAGTAGGCTGCATCAGTGAATCTGAACATTGTCACAGACATGTGTCATGCATCCATGGCATTTACAAGTCACAGACACGAAAGTCAGACACACAGACATGGACACCAAACATGTCCATGACAGCAGCACCCATCTCTCACACCCCATCCATGTCCAATAACAGAGACAGGCATGCATTAATGTGTGCATTCCCCATGCTGCTCCGCATGTTGCATTGTAACACATGCACCAACCATGTGGTTCACACATTACTGGTCTCACATGCATGACCATGATGTCCCTGCACACACACATACGTACATGGCCTATGTCACACATACAGGCAAGTATCAGACAACCAGCACCCTGCAACATGCCATCTCACACAGCAATGCTTGGCCACTTACTGCTCAACTCCGGACGGGTCTGCCTCCGAAGGATCTGGGCGTGGAGCGCTGGGCCTACGCATTCCAGGACCCTCATCTGGATGGTACTCATGTTGCCCCGGCCCCCCTCCACGAGGCGCCGGGCCTTGTTGAGGGTCCTGGACCTCAAGTCCTCCCAGCGCTTCTTGACTCGCTTGATGTTGCGGGTTGCCACCCCCTCCACGTTGATGGCAACCACAAAGTCGTCCCAGATCCTATCCCATCCTTCCTTGTTGGCACGTGATGTTCCGAAGAGGGCATCATACTGCCCCAGGACATGCTCCACCAGGACACCAACTTCCTTCTGATTGAAGCTGGTGGCCCTCTGCCCCTCTGGCTGGGGGTCGCCAGTGGTCTCAGATGGTGTTTGCCCCGACATGGCGACCCCCGAGGCAGGCATGGGTGGGCAACTGGGTCCTGGGGCTGGGCTGTGGAGCGATGGTGTCCCAGTCGGGAGTCTTCAATTCCAGCAGGGGTGGACACAGCAACTGGACCCCTGCAGATGGCTGATGTGCAGGCACCAAATAGCAGGGCACGTGGGCAGCAGGCAGTCAGGCAGCAGCAGATGGCAGGTGGGAGCGTGCTTGGGGCTCTTGGGGGCAGGAAAATGGCCTTCAGGGCAGGAGCGTGGTCTTCCATGTGTTTTTGCGTGTAATTCGAGGAAAGGGCCTTAGCGCGTAAGCGCGTCAGCGCACGCACGCAATTCCATTGGACCAAAGGCCCTTAGCGCGTAGGCGTGTAAGTTACATTACGCGTGCGGACGTTTCCCTCATAGCACGTGATGACAGAGCACACGTGGAAAAACTGCACGTCCAAGTGTCATCGCGTGTAATTGGATGAAAGCGCCCGCGCACACGCGTCTCTGACGTGTACGTGTGGGCCGGTTTAAAAGCTGCGTGTAGGACATCATTTCCTTGTACATGCTTTTCGTGGAGAGCGAGTGGGTGAAATCTGTACTTCTTGTCGGTTCACACGCGATTACTTCACAGCGTTTCTAGTTTGTGCTCCCTGTTACCTCTGACAGCTCTTTTCTGATTTTTTGTTGGGCCTGTTTCCTCAAACAGAGTTCACTTCTCCTTTTGTCCTGTCTCCTCAGACAGCGTACAATTCTTCTTTTGGCGGGGGTGTTGCCAACATGCACACGCAGGTATTTTTCACGTTCTTTTTCCAGGCAGACGGTGAGTTCCGCATGTACTTAGCAACTGTGCTTGCCCAGTGTGTCGTGTTTCCCTTCAGAGGTCATTGTAGGCTGCGTGTATTACGTGTACGCTTATTTTTGTGTTTCTGGGTGCCACAGCGTAGTGCGAGTACATTTTTTCATGCACCTGGTCTACGAGGGGTTGCGTGCACGTTTATTTTTGATTCAGCCTTGTTAGAGCACTAGAGCACGAATTCCATCTGGTATCCTACCCCTTTGACCCCCAATTGCCCAGGACAATAGTTTACTGCAACTCCCATACGCACAACAACATCAGTGCCATGGCTTTGAGGTGACCAAGCGGTAAGGGAGGCAAAGGTGGCCGACCCTCAAAAGGTGGGCGTGGTGGGCGCGGTAGGGGACGTGGCTGGGATTTGCAGGGTGCCCCTATGCCCCCATGTGTGGAGGAACAATCAGGGACACCCATGCCCCCCCCATGGTTGAGGGATACGCGGCTGACACCATCCAAGCTCAGCCCCTGTTGGACCAGCCCATTGTGGCACCTGACCTGGCACAGGATGACTCCCTGGCTGACTTCCAGGTCAGCAAGTCTAGGCCACGTGTGGCGGTGCAAGTTGTTGTCACCAATCCACGTGGATCGGGGCAGCTATGTCATCTGCTGCCCCAAGTATGCAGGGTGGGGAGGCTGCAGGGGCAGCTGCAGCTCCATCCGCCCCAGCTCTGACTCTCCCAGCCAGGACAGTGTCAGTCCTGGTCCATCATACTAACGTTCCCCCTGACAACATCACACTCCAGCCAATGCCTGCACCAAGTCCCATGGTCAGTGTGCATTCGCACACTCCTACTACCCAGTCCACCGGTGCTCCTGCCCCTAGTGAACAGAGCGGCGTAAGCCACTCACGATCCCCACCACCTTCAAAAAGAAAGAAGAAGAGTGCTCGTCCACTACAGGCTGATACCCCAGACACGGCTACACAGTCCGGCACGTCAAGGAAGACTAGCTTCAATGAGGCCGAACGTGATGCACTTGTGGAGTATGTGTCCACACACGAAATGTTGATTACTGCAGGGTGCAAGACCACACCTGGTCAACGTCAGGCACACTGGCAGACCATTGCAGACATCATAAGTGCCCTTGGATTTGTGAGGCACACAGCTGGTGATTGCTACAAGCGGTGGAATGACCTGAAACACAGTGCAAAGAAAAAGCTGGCCTCAAATTATGCCGCTACTCTGGTGACTGGTGGTGGGTCTCCACCAGAGGACAACAAACTCACTATACATGAGTATGTTGCTGGGACCTACGGCACAGAGGAACAGATCCAAGGTGTGGGAGAATTGCCAGATTACGAGGCATTGTCCGGTGAGTGCACATGCATGTGCATGTGATCCATGTGTATGTTGTGTGTGTGACGGGTTCTGATTGAGTGCCAGGTGAGGGTGTGTGTGCCTGAGTGGTTTGGGTCACCCATGTGCTTCATCCAAAACATTCTGCGGCCTTGGATTTGGGTATTACAGTATCCCTTCTGCCCACAGTAGACATTTTGCGCAACATTACGGCGGTTGCCCTTGAAGTGGCATCTTGCAACAACATTGTTCAGTATTTTTCAGCGTTCATCAGGCTGATGGTTTCAATTCTCCCACTTTCACTATGCATTTCTCAGCCCTATTGTCACACATGCGACATGCTTCTGTCATTCATTACACACCACATTGGCCCACATGTGTTACCTTGTTAGGTGAATGAGTACAGCATTCAGGCTGATTTAGAATTGGCCTGCTGACATTGATTTTTGGGGCCAGTTTGTATGTGGTACATGATAGTTGTTTCATGGGAGGTTTAAGTGAAGAACCATTGATGTGTACCTCTGCCTGCGATCAGTGTATTCTTGTACGCTGCATGTGTTGCAGTGAGTGGCACATGTGTAATATTGTCACACTATGTAGCATTTTTCATCTCATCATGTCCATCTCACATGGATGGGTGACAGTACTCATTCACTGACATATGGCAGTACTTGTCATATGTACCATGCCTATGGTACATGCCATCTGTGTGATGGCATGTGTCATGTATGTGGATTGGACATGCCACTCACAGGCCAATGTGTGATGGCACTGCTACCCAGCATGCAGCTAATGTGTTGCTCTTCCATTTTGGTGTCATCAGTGTCTGCCATTTGCCTCCCCTTCCAACTCAGTGACAGTGCATGCATGGGAGGGTTATAGTCATGTGGAACATGTGTCAATCATGTACTGGTTCTGTAGCTTGTCATGCCTATTTGTGTGCCTTGGTGTTAATGCCTGTTTCCATTTTTTTTCTTTCATGTTTTTGCAGGGGATGGCGCACTTGATACTGTTGAGGTTGAGGAGATGGTGCAGACCCAGGAGGCATCTCAGGCACGACTGGGCACCAGTGGGGGACGTGGTGTGGTGGTGGGTGAGAACCCAATCTTGCTGCAGTCCATTCTCTCCAGGGGTGTCTCTGGGTGCACCTCCCCAGACCTCTATTCAGGTGCTGATTTGGATGATGAGACCTATGTGGCGTTGCAGGTAAGTCGTTCTGGCAGGGATTCTGTTCTTTCCAACCCACCTGCACCAGGGGTAGAACCCTCTATGGGGATGTCAGTGTTGGTAGGTCCGCCTTTGGTGGTTATGGATGCAGGGTCACACTCTGCAACATCTGATCCTGTTCCTGGGCAAGCAGATCAGAGGGGGAATGCAGTCCTGCAGCCTCAGGCAGTGCCGGCACAGCAAGTCGCAGTTCGCCTTGACCCAAACAGGTGTGGTGCCTGCCGACGCGGTGGCCGTACGCCACCAGGCAATGCCGCATGGGAGCAATCCATATATGGTATGGCAAACCAACAGGCAGCATCAGCTGAGATGATGGCTCAAGCAATGGAGAGGGTGGCCACTTCCATTGTCCCCCCTGAAAGGCAGATGGAGCAACTACAGCAGGCAACAGACTCCATTTGCCAATCACACAGGGAGGACATGTTGGCGTCCAACAGGGACAGACAGGTGGCACTGGAGACTCTACGCCAATCGATATCAATAGAGTCCCAGGGCCAATTGATCAAGGAGACTCTTGTTGACCTTGAGGCTTCCACTAACTTGAGGACAGGACAGCAGCTGGAGCGGCTCACACGTTTGCTCTCAGCTGAGATGCAGGCAACTCGGGAGGAGATCCGGGCATCACGTCAGGTGGTGCATGGGGATCTCCGCACTATAATCCTCCAGAACGAGACCTTCCACACCCGCCTGCTTGCTGCCATGGAGGACCAGACCAGGGCTTTGCATGGGCTGCCTCCCATAGTGCCACCACCTCCTGATGCAGCAGCAGAGGGTGGGGAGAGCGGCAGCAGCGATTCTCTCACAATAGCATAGCCGTGCAGGCCATGAGCCCATGGAGGTGTTTTTTTTTCCCAACATCCACACAGGTGGGTTTTTGTGTGCACCCTGTCCTTGGACCTCCTGGGTGGCCTCCCCCACCCCCCTGGCCCCCACATGGCCATTTTTGATTTTTGATTTTTGATTTTTTTTTACAGTGTGTTGCCTTGTGTGGCTCCCGTGGGCATCCACTGTATTCCGGCTGTGCACATGCAGGCTTGTCCCGAGTTTGGGTTAGATGCTTGGGTTCGTGAGACACACACCCCTCCTGCTTCCCGTTTCCATGGGCTTGCAAAGGGTGTGCCCAAGTGACAGTGACTTACACAGTGACGTTGGACTCCCATGAGCTGTGTGGGCAGTCTGTAGTAAATACTGTGTATACATTACTAGTGGATATTGTTGTTGTATTGTACACTGCATGGTGTATTGATATGTGCTTGTGAATCCATGTCTTCCTCCTAATTTGCAGGTTCCTTCCTCATGTCTTCACAAGGCTGTCTACTTTGCAGATGGAGTTCATGTTGTATGCAGTACACTGGCACATTTGCGTGGCAGCAACACTCTACAGTTGGAAGGGGTCGATGTGCTGGCTTATTCAGGTTGTAAGACTACCACTACTTTCACTTAGTACTGTCATGTTTTAGCAATTTGGGGGGGTGGGGTTCGGGTCTGTATGGGTGCATGCTTGAGAGTGTGTGTGCTGAGTTAGGGGGTTGGGGGTTCGAGTTCGTGCCTGATTGGAGATGTTGGCCCGAAGTGTGGTGGGAGCCATGGGGCTTAGTGTTTGGTTGGGGGTGAGGGGGCCATGGCGCATGGTGTTTGGTTGGGGGTGAGAGGCATGGGGCATTGTGTTTAGTTTGGGGTGAGGGGGCCATGGGGCATAGTGTTTGGTTGGGGGTGAGGGGACCATGGGGCTTAGTGTTTGGTTGGGGGTGAGGGGGCCATGGGCTTAGTGTTTGGTTGGGGGTGAGGGGGCCATGGGGCATGGTGTTTGGTTGGGGGTGGGAGGCATGGGGCATTGTGTTTAGTTGGGGGTGAGGGGCCCATGGGGCATAGTGTTTGGTTGTGGGTGAGGGGGCCATGGGGAATAGTGTTTGGTTGGGGGTGAGGGGGCCATGGGACATAGTGTTTGGTTGGGGGTGGGAGCTATGGGGCATTGTGTTGCACTCCAAGAGTGAACCCAATAATAAAGCTGAAACAGGCACAGTTAGGAGATGTACATCCTTTGCTTTATGAGGAAACCTGACCCAACGAAGGCCATACTCCTCTTGGCCAACCCGAACAGCAAACTATAGCAGTGAAAAAGAACTGAATGTCCAATCAAGGGTCAATAAAATATATATGATTTGATTGAACAGACGATATACAATTACTAAATTGAAATGATTCATGACAATGGATAATGTGTAGTACTAAATGTACGTTTGAAATGCAAATGAAATTCGTTACCCCTCAACAACATATTCTTTTTCCATATGTTTAATACAAATTGTGGGTTGAAGGAGCCTCCTGCCACGCCCCACCTAACGCCCCACCCACATTTACTTTTCGGGCCACTATAGGCCTCATGTAAGGTACTTTCAGCCCTCTCTCAAAATCAGTTGTACAGCCTTGGCATAGATGTATGTCTTTTAATGACACAGAATTGGTGGTGTTTCGGTAGGGATGCACACAATGTAACACTTCCAGGTGAACAATCTCAGGCTGGTATGGTAGTGACAGTTGACTGTCCCTTGATTCATCATCATTGATTGTCAGATGGTATGTGCCAGGGCTGTGTGCACTCCACAGGGGTGTGATTTTAGGTGAAGTAATTAGCCACCAGCTGCGTACGGGCTGCCTCACCCCGTGCCCTTTCCCCTCCCATGCGCAGCAGGCGTGCATGTGGTTGGGGATGTGGGGGCACCACCATGTCCACGGTCAGGCCCCGGCGTGTTGCAACGTTGTGCAGGACACATGCTGCCACTATGATCCTGCACACTACTGGGGGAGTGTATAACAGCTGCCCGCCAGACCGGTCAAGGGAGCGAAAGCGTGACTTGAGCACTCCGAATGTACGCTCCACTATGCCCCGGGTTGCAATGTGGGCTGTGTTGCATCTTACCTCGGGTGGTGTGGTGGGGTTCCGATTTGGCGTCATCATGTGGGTGCTCAGAGGGTAGGCACTGTCCCCTGGGGAGGTGGTGATGGGTATCATTAGTGGGGTTGTGACATTACTCAGTATCTGACATGCATGCATGTGCAGTGGCATTTATACTCACCAAGCAGCCATGTGTCGCCATGCCGCCCAATTTCTAGGTCCCGGTTTAGGGTTGACATTCTGTAGATGAAACTGTCGTGGATGGACCCTGGATAGTTGGCATACACTGAGGTGATGATTACCTTGGCATCACATACTACCTGGACGTTGATGGAATGCCAGTGCTTGCGGTTTCTATAGATGTGCTGAGATGCCCTGGGGGGACGTAGAGCCACATGGGTGCAATCAATGGCACCTAGCACTTTGGGAAATTGTGCCACCCCGTAGAAATCCTGGACGGCAGCCTGCCTTTCTGCAGGTGTTCTGGGCAGGTATATGTGCCTGCGGACTGAGGGGCGTGCAGTGATGATGGCCAAGACCTGGTGTAGACAGCGTGACTGCATGGCCTGTGACACCCCCCCACTATGGCACTTGTCCGCTGAAATGATCCAGTGGCCAAGAAGTGCAGTACATTAAGGACCTTCTCCAGGGGGCTGAGTGCTTGGGAACACAGAGTGGGTGATGTGAGGTCATCCTCCCACTCACTGACCAGGTCGAGTATTATGTGAGGTGGAAACCTGTACCTCCCATACACCTGGTCATCAGGCATCCCAAAATGGCTGGTTCTGGGTGTAAAAATTCTGGCCCTGACTATCCTCCTCCTCCTCCTGCGGTATCCCACGGCCACTGCTGCTAGGAATGGTATATTCATCCTGGCGTCTGAGCTTGTTTGTTGTTTGCGCGCACTTTTATGCTGCGCGGGTCGACATACGCCTGCTTCCTGCTGGCGTACGTCTTTCCAGATTGGCGTGTCTTTTTTGGCGCATGCCTTAGCCCCGTTCGATTCCATTAATATGTGTTGTAGGCGAGCGTGTGGCCGTTCCACGCACTTGCCTCCTGTACTTCCCCACCCACCCCAGTAATACACATACCCCGCTCGCGCAGACCCAGTCGCATGTAAAACTTCCCACGAGCCCCTGAAATACACGTACCCCGCTCGCCCAGGCCCAATCGTGTGTAAAACTTCCCGTGTGCCCCTGAAACACACGTACCCCGCTCGCCCATGCTCAATCGCGTGTGGAACTTCCCACGTACCCCCGAATACACGCACACGCTATTTTCGACACAGCGGGTGTCCGTGTTTGTCGCATAGCCCTTTGCACGTCATTTGTCCTAGAGATCCACAGTATGGGACATTCATCAGAGCTGTATATACGTGTTTTTGTTAGTGCACATTTTTTTAATGCGCAGGGACACTACCGCCTGCCTTCGTGTGGCGGACATGTGTTGATGTACATAGTTGACTTTTGGTTTGTGTCATGAGATCGCCATTTCACTGCTGGGGGATGGGGGTGCTGGGGGACATGAGTGGGACATGAGTGGGGGCCTGCTGGCAGGTGCCCTGCACTGCTGGGGGGTGGGGGTGCTGGGGGACATGAGTGGGGGCCTGCTGGCAGGTGCCCCTCAGTGCTGGGGGGTGGGGGTGCAAGGGGACATGAGTGGGGGCCTGCTGGCAGGTACCCTGCACAGCATGGGGGTGGGGGTGCAAGGGGACATGAGTGGGACATGAGTGGGGGCCTGCTGGCAGGTGACCTGCACTGCTAGGGGATGGGGGTGCAAGGGGACATGAGTGGGACATGAGTGGAAGACTGCTGGCAGGTGCCCTGCACTGCTAGGGGGTGGGGGTGCTGGGGGACATGAGTGGGGGCCTGCTGGCAGGTACCCTGCACTGCTGGGGTTGGGGTGCTGGGGGACATGAGTGGGGGCCTGCTGTCAGGTGCCCCTAAGTGCTGGGGGTGTAAGGGGACATGAGTGGGGGCCTGCTGGCAGGTGCCCTGCACTGCTGGGGGGTGTGGGTGCAAGGGGATATGAGTGGGACATGAGTGGAGGACTGCTGGCAGGTGCCCTGCACTGCTAGGCGGTGGGGGTGTTGGGGGATATGAGTGGGGGCCTGCTGGCAGGTGCCCCTCAGTGCTGGGGGGTGGAGGGGGTCATGCGTTGGTGATCAGTAGTGCAAGCTGACATGTGGCTTGCCTTGGGGGCATGCCCATGGTGGATGGGCTGCCTGCGGGACATGACCAGAGGTGCAGGGTAGTCCCCTGTGGTGTGGGCTGCCTGCTGTGGAGGGTGTAGAGCGAACACCTGGGAGGAGCCACACTGCCAATTGACGTGTAGGACTCCACGGCACCCCCGAAATACACGTACCCTGCTGAAATCGCATGTGAGACTTCCCACAAACCCCAGATTTACACGTAGCCAGGCCAATCGCGTGTGAAACTTCACGCAAACCCCAGAGATACACGCACCCCACTCGCACAGGGCCTATCGCGTGTGAAACTTCCTGCGAACCCCAGAGATACACGCACCCCGCTCGCCCAAGGCCAATCGCGTGTGAAACTTCACGCGAACCCCAGAAATACACGCACCCCACTCGCACAGGGCCTATCACGTGTGAAACTTCACGCGAACCCCAGATTTACACGTACCCCGCTCGCCCAAGGCCTATCGCGTGTGAAACTTCCCGCGAACCTCAGATTTACATTTACCCCGCTCGCCCAAGGACTAGCGTGTGTGAAACTTCCCGCGCACCCCCGAAATACACGCATATGCTATTTTTGACACAGCGGGTGTCCGTGTTTGTCGCGTACCCCTTTGCACGTCATTTGTCCTAGATGGCCACAGTATGGGACATTCATCAGAGCTGTATATACGTGCTTTTTGTTAGCACACATTTTGGCGCACATTTTTTTCATGCGCAGGGACGCTACCTCCTGCCTTCGTGTGGCGGAAGTGTTTGGTGCTGTGCGCGTCTTTGCCCGTGCGCTGGTTTGCCCTATTCGATTCCATGAATACGTGTTGTAGGCGAGCGTGTGGGTGTTCCCCGCACTTGCCTCCTGTACTTCCCCCGTGATGCCCACATTTTCACGTGTTGTTCCCCATTCCGCGTGCCACGCCCCGTGTTACACCTACTTTTGTTATGTGCGCCGCGCTATGTGCGCTTTTGCTGTGGCCGTAGTGCACGCCGTTAGATGACCTGTGCGCCGGCGTACGCCACGCAGATTTTCAGCGCACATCCCAGATTTTACTTGCGCACGGACTTCCATGAATCGATGTGCGCGGGTTTCGCTGCGATTTTCGCACTTGCACTGCGATTCGCACGGTTTTGCACGCTTGCACAGGAATTTTCAGCGCAGATTAATTCCATGAATCGGCCTATATATCTCCAAATCCTTGAGGGCAGTTGATAGCATGGGCAATAAGCAGACCATTTCTGCATCAATCCCAAATTAAGCCTTGCTGCTAAAGGGGCCATCTTTCATCCAAAAAGGGATACATACAGGCCTGTCATTAGTAGAAATAGCCAAGAACACAAAACCTAGGAATGACAATTTTCAGACCTCTGCCTCTAACCAGATGGTGGTAACACCTACCATAACTTCAGGTGATAATTGGCAACAATACAAAAATCATCACTGATTATTGATAAAATGCAGGGAACATCCCTTTATAAAGTGCGATCTTAATCGAGCATGCATTTTGAATATTTGATTGGAAGTCACAGCTTTAGAAGATCTGACATTCAGATATTGATCTAGTCGAATTCACGGACCACTGAGATCTGGCTGAAGCAAGACTTTTCATTCGATCAGGAGTGATATTAAACACCATATGGCAAGTAAGAGCAACATTATACAACCAAGGCTTTATTCTGAATCAAGATATTATAAAAAATAAGGAAACTGAATCTGTGCAAGCAACTTCTAAACCGAGAATTTATGATAACTCAGTAAAGAATCACCAGGATGTGCCTTATAATCAAATGTCTAATGAAATATGGCAAAATCAGGCAGATGAGAGGAGACCATAACAATCCCTGACTAGCAAAAACGTGAGTTTGATGTCATGGAACACGAGAGGTCACAGGCATTTTATCAATACAGAATGTGAAGAACTGAACAACTATGACATCATAATGCGATCCTACAATGATCCTGGAGGAAAGGTGCATGCACGGAGGCCAGCCGGCATTGAAAATTAACGTCTTTGCTTGTGAAGGCGACAGCTACACTAGCTGAACTTTTGAGGCGTGTGAGAGGCTCGGT
Source organism: Ambystoma mexicanum (assembly GCF_040938575.1). Classification (NCBI taxonomy): domain Eukaryota; kingdom Metazoa; phylum Chordata; class Amphibia; order Caudata; family Ambystomatidae; genus Ambystoma; species Ambystoma mexicanum. The sequence continues at coordinate 908,928,994 of NC_090923.1, read as the reverse complement.
TACTGAGTTATATTCATTTGCTCGCCGCGGGCCCCGAAGTGGCGAGTGGAAACAAAATGGCAGCAGAGACAAAGAGGACATCGAGGATCACGAGAGCGCCGCAGCGATTACAAATGTAGGACCTGCAGGGCACCCGCATTGAACGCTAAGATCTGCAATTTTTTTTTTATTTTTTTATTGATTTAGTTGCATTATTTTTATGTTACAACTTTTCAATAAACATGACATATCAACACAATCTGAAAATGGTAGATTAAAATATTATAAAAATAATTTAAGATCATTTCTCAAAGGATCATTCAGGTTGGACAAACAGTAAATACAAAATAGATATTAATAATTCGATATTCACAATTTGATCAGAGTTTCTTCAAAAAAAGGACACAGTGTCTTAAATTTCATCATACTTGGTTCAACTAAGAGTATTCAATCGCGGATTCAATGAATTTTCCCTTGATCTAAATTTAAAGAGAGAAGAAAATTTACATTTGCTATCTGAATTTTCAAGTCTGTCGAGCCAAAAATACGATCCCAACAAGAGTCCGATTCATACATAGCAAATCCAGGGCAATATTTATGAAAATGCAATTGCCTCAGACTCGTAAGATTAGGACATGTAGTGATTAAATGGGCTAAGGTTTCTGGGATTTTGGTTGTTTGACAAAACCGACAAAAATTTTGAAGAGGTCCTATAAGGTGACGCGTATAGAGAAGATCTCTCGTTTCCCATATATGTAGCCGGAAACGGAGGATTACATTTCTATATTTCGGTGAAGGGGCTCTTGATAAATACGATTTTGTAATGCCTCTTTTATGTGGTGGAAAACGAAAGCTCGAGGCATGTTTATAGGTGAGACATTTCTGATGATTCATGATCCAGGAGGTCTGATGAATTTTTTGTTTAGCCTTATCAGGATTTTGCAGAAGGGTTTCAATTGAAATATCTGCGCCAGCTAAGATCTTATAAACTGCTGACAGCTATCTTTGGATAAAGACGTGATCTGTCATAAAGATGTAGTTCGACAATGCTTTAAGTAGGTTGTGTATTCGAGATGATATTAGACATTTCCTGAAAGATTAACATTGTTTCCAGTTAAAATGTGCTGACAGGGAAGAGAGGCCTAGTTCGTATCGTAACCATGAGATGGGAATACACTGAGGCAGATGCAGCACATTCCGCCAAAATTTAGCCTCCCATTTATCAAGAGTAGTAGATGGTATGGGGGGTCCTGCTTCCAAACCGTATAATATGGTGGGAATTACTTTCATCTGCCAAAATGTTAAGGCCGGGATTATGGAAAATTTTCCAAATTTTGCAAGAAGAATACGTGATTGTGAAATCGCTGTAAGAAGTTTGACTTCAATCTGAGCCATATGTTTCAATGAATGGAGTGAGGCTTCAAAAATAATACCTAGATAGGTATATGATGAAACCAGGGACAAAGAAATATTATTACCAATCAACCAATGTTTCCAAGTATGGAGGCCAAGATGAGGATTGAACATCAAGACTTGAGTCTTTGTGGAGTTCATTTTTAAATCATTCTCTACGACATAATGGTCTAGGGCTGATAAATGTTTTTGTAAACCATTGGGAGTCTTTGAAATGAGAACGATATCATCAGCGTAGAACAGTGCTTTAATTGGGACACCATTAATTTTCGGAGAATCTGATTGAATGGGTTCAAAGGAATATTTGATATCTTGGATATAATAATTAAAAATGGCTGCCGCCAACAGACAGCCTTGTTTAGGGCCGCGTGTAGTCGGAATCGGGTGGGAAAGTAAGCCATTCAACGTCAATCTAACCTGAACCGTGGTGGTAGAATGAAAATGATATATAAGATCGGTAATGGAGGGGGGACATTTGTCATGAATAAGTTTAGACATAAGTTTAACTCTAGAAATTGAGTCAAATGCAGAGTGCAGGTCCACAAAAGCAAAGTAGACCTGCTCTTTTTGAATGTGACACAGAGGTTTGATGGAGTTTAAAAGGAACAAGTTGACTGCTATGCCCATTCCGGCAACAAAACCTGTTTGGAACGGATTGCGATGGAGATGGATTGAAGTCCATGCAGAAAATTCAAGCAGCAAAAACTTTGCAAAAATCTTGCTCGGCGAGTCAAGAAGCGCGATGGGTCGATAATTCTCGGGGAGCGAACGAGCTCCCTTCTTGTAAATGGGCACGAGAATAGACGAGTGCCATGAAGATGGGAGTGTTCGAGTGATCAAAATGTTTTGAAATAAAAGGAAGAGAATTTGGGCCCAATGGTTTATGTTTGATTTAAGCATTAAATTGCTGATTCCATTGGGTCCTGCAGCTCTCGAGTTTTTAGCCAATTTTATGTAATTAATAATGGTTTCCATCTCGCAGTTCAGGGACCATCGCGTGGTGGACTGCATTTGGTATTTGAAATTACTGAACTCCGGATCAGAATATAATTCGGAGAAGTGTTGGACCCATTGCGCTTCTTGCACGCCATTGGCTTGTGCATCTAGTTGATGATTACAATGTTTATGCTTAAGTAATTTCCATATACTTGCCGAATTTTTTGTAGCTAGAGTGTTAAGCATAAGCTCACTATCTTGTTGAAATAACAAGGCTCTATGTCCACGAACCCAGTTGGTATAGTGGGTTTTTGCCTGCCTTGCGTGGGCAAGCCGAGAGCTTAGTGACGAGGAGAGCAATAATTTCCGTTCCTGCCTATAACTAGACCTTCTATAATGTAATTCATGATCAAAGGAGTGTAAGTGAGTAATCGACCTCTGTTTAGAGATAAGAATGTTGTTTTGAAATTGTTGTAGAAGGTGGGTATATTCAATCTTAGAATTGGGATTGGGCTCCGTGGTAGGGGCTAGTGATTGTTTTAACATCCAAAACATTCTAGAGGACACCGAGAGGCGATTACCAGAGGAATTGATAACAAGTTGTTGAGAGGACCTTTTAGTATGAGAAGGCGCTATAGCCAGGGGTCTTAGGAAATGTAGTGTCAAAAGCCTGTGGTCACTATACATCTGAGGAGTGATGTTTAGTGAAGTGATATTATCAAACAAATTTGAGTCAGCTTATATGTAATCAATTGTACTGGTGCTTAAGTCACAGCACCAAGTAGTTGAGGCTGGAAGATCACCAGGCATAAACCTGTTGATCATCATAAAGTTATTGTGAGACATGAAGGTAGACCAAGTCAAGACCTCCTGGGCAGTAGATTCAGAAGTTGGATTAAAACAATCAAGATTAAGATCGCCAAGAAGAAAAGTGGCAGTAACATCAGATGCCTGGGAAACTATTTCCAACATATAGGAGTGTTCTCTAAGGAATACATTCAAAGAGAGTTTTGCCGGATTCCGGTATATGTTGAAGATGGCCATATTGCCTCCAAGGCCAATTACTCGAACAAATTGTATAAAGATGTCAAAGGCGCACCATGGAACTATTTCTAGGTCGGAAGATTGTCTAACTGCAACCAAGAGGCCCGACATTGGACAACCTTTCTCACCTCTTACAGCCGCAATAAGTGCAATTGCATAATTGTCCCAAACAGGAGGAATTAGAAACCATGTTTCTTGAAAAGCCAGTATATCATAAGAGTGAGTGAACACATCAATAGAATGTTGTAAGTGAACATGGCCTCTGGTGTTCCAACAACCTAATGAAATGGAACGATATTTCGGAGGATCCTGAGGTTATAAATTGTGACAGCCATTTTTGGTAGATTGATAAACTCGTGTGGTTTGGAGGGATTTACCTGAGTCACTAGCCGATAGATTTGTTGAGGTGAACAGGGATTGTGATCGATCGGGGTCCTGAGAGATAAGAAATCGCATCTCAAACAATATCAGCTTGGCATTCCAAAGCAGTTTCGCCACAGTAGCTGAAGGAATCCATAGACGGACAATGGTGAAGTCAACATCAGCAATTAATTCCACCAGGTCAATATCAGTTGACGAGATGTGTTCCAAGGTGTCAACATCATTCAGGATATTTAGTACACACTGTCTATTGAGATCATACATAGGATATGAGCCACCACAACATTTCATGATCAATGAGGGGCCATTTGGTGCATGAGTATTGGGAACTTGAGGTAGAGTTTTAGGAGGTATTTTACTGAGGTTCATATTTTTGGAAGACTGCAAGGTGGCGGGGCGGGGAGGAGGGTGGTAGTTCAGCCTTGTCGATGCAGGGGTGGTGGCAGACCAGGACTGGCGGATAGGAAGGCTTCGTAATGAGTCCTGAGATTGATGTGGAACTGTTATTGAAGAACCAGGGCGCGGACCACTTTGGACATGAGTGATAGCCAGCGCATTATTATTGGAAGGACCAATATATGGAGCACCGTGGGTTTCAAGAAAAGCGTCCATTAAAGATTTAAACTGAGAGGTCATCAAATCAGAATTATGTAAAGAGTTGCCGCACAGCATGTTGTTAGGAACTTGATCTTGAACTGTGGTAGGGGGTAACGTGGAGACTGGAGGGGGAGGCGTCACACTTGTAGGCGCCATTCTGAAAGGATTGTTGGTTGAAATCAGGGGAACAGCATCGGTAGACTGAGTGGGAACACAAGTGGGAAGAATAGACTGGTTTTTCAAGGAAAGATACTCATCAATGGCATTTATGATGGGAGCAATTTTTGCAGTAGATGAATTATCAGGGCAAATTATGGGGCCGGAAGTGATCAAAGCAGGCGCAGAGATTGGAATGGAAGTGATGGAAGTAGCAGCCTTTGAACATGCAGGAGGCACTGAGTTTTCCAAAGCATTAATTAAATTATGTAGAGGAGAGTAATGAAAATTGTTAAAAGGAGGTGGACTGCCACAAGGACCACTCTTATCAATTTGACACGCTGGCTTAGGTTGATTGATAGATGGAACCTGTGGGAAACTTACAGATGGAGGTTTAAAGAAAGAGGCAATGGAATTCTTTGGAAGCTTCAGGGCAAGCATGTTTTTAGATTTCTTGATAAGTGATTGCCTAAGCGGCAATTTCTTTTTCTTTTGACGTTTGCCTTTTAGAGGCTCCTGAGCAACGTCAGGACAAGGAACAGAAGGGTGGCTGATAGGAGGAGTTGGTTGAATAGAATCAATAATCACCAACTCAAGAATCACGTGAAGTAGGTTTCCTTGAGTCGAGGAGATGTTCTCCCAAGAAGAATCATTAACCACAATGGCTTCATTAACGGGATCATCCTCAGTGGGGCGAATGATTTCTTCAAATGAGGGAACAGTGGGAAAAGGTCCCAACTGGGTAGAAACTAGATGAGCAGGCGCTTGGGTTGGAACAGGATTTAGGGAAGTTATCCAATCATACATGGTGTCAATCTGCAGGGATTGTAGAAATGTTATCGTCAAGGCGTTCAAACAGTTTGTAAAGACTTAACACCGTGGTATTTAATGCAGCAAGCGTAATTTCAAGCATAGTGGGTAAAGTGATAGACGCAGAAACCGGCAAAGATGGTTGAGGCTGTGCACGCGGAGTCGGATGCGCGTAAAGAGAAGCATCACTTGGAGCATTACTGATGGATGAGATTTCATGTGGCTGGGCTAGATCATGGATACTAGCCACAGAAAATGGGGAGTGGGGTAAATCAGCATAGGAAGAAATGGTCTCCTTATTTACAGGGGTAAGACATTCATAAATGGTATCTAAAGTAGGAGCTACTGGTAGGACATGCATTTTGAAGCGATGGTTATCGGCAGCAAGCAAGGTTGAATCAGAGACAAGTTGTGACATTGGGGCTATTGGAGACCCTGCTGCCCATTGACGGGGACCAGCAGCACGGCACGGAGCATGCACCATGTGTTGGGAGGTGCCAAACGTGCCGTGCACTGGAGTTAAGGGTTGACAAAGGGATGTGCGAGTGTGGTTGCTTTCCGCGATAATTGAGCCATGGGTTGACAGAGGAAAATTATCAGTGGGTCTCCGTTGTGATTGCAATGGGGGGGCAGATAGTGACAGCAACCTACGAAACGCACAGAAATTATTCATCACAGAATTTGTCAAATTAGCAGCAATTACAGAATCATCGGGCATGCCTACTTTGAGAGACTGAAGATGGGTGAACATAGTAAATTATGCAAAAATTAGAAAGAAAGAAAATAATAATATATATAAAAAACAGACAAAGTAGTGTGCCCTCAACGCCCTCAACACCCGTGGACAGCCGTAGACATCCCTTGCCAAACAGCGGTTCACAAAAAGCGCACGCACAAAAAGCGTGGGTGTGCAGGATTAAATGGATTGTGGGATAGGAGGGCGGGGCCAAGGGGCTCAAGGAAAAAAACACAGTCCCTTCTTTATTTTCGTTCTCTTTTCTAGGGAGAGAGAAAAATAGTATCAGAAAAATAGTCGATCAGTCTATTTCCAGCTTGCACGGATCGTGTCAGCAGCAATGTCCAAACAGCGCTTCACAAAATCTACAATCGGTTGCGGATCGCGGCATTGAGAAGCAGAGGAGGAGAATTGGATGCCCGGGACGCGCTGATGCTTTGAAGGCTGGAGGACTTCACTGAGGCAGCACACATCTGAAGGCACGCGCACCCGGAGCTTGTACAATCCACGGATTGAACCTGATGAGACTCGCTGAACGAACTGCTGGCTGACACTGGGCCCGCAGTGTAGTCGGATCGAACGCCAGTGGAACCCAGGAAGATACATTGTGGTGGCGCACCCTGGTGAAGAAAGTGCGAATGTTGCGCTCAGAGCACGGTGCTCGTTAGTGGGCTGGCAACAAGGTAACTGTGGACCCTGGTGCTAACGCGAGCGAGCGAGCGGCGGCGGCAGCAGTATGTCACAACGCTGCGGATCAGACTCTGTACACGCGGGGTGATAAGAGAGATCCCATAGAGACAGCCAGTAGTCTGCAACTACTATTCCACACGCTCTAAACACCTTTGAGCTGGGCTGCCTGAGAAGAGAGCGGTCGCTGGCACTCCGAGGAGCGCTGGGCCCCCTCCTGGTAACACGGGGTGTAGTGGACACCGCGGCACTGTGGGGCCCAATAGACCTACGGACCCTAAGCCCGACCTTGGAGGGCCTTTATCACGAAACAGCGGTGCAGGCCAGTTGAGGAGGCTGATGCGAGACATTTGCTGATCCCCTGACAACTTAAGGCGGCCCCCCTGAACCTGGGTATGGGAGTACTATATCTGGAACTGCATTGTGGGCTGGATGGCCTCGTGATTGCGGAAGGGGGGGAACAAAGGGAGTGCGGTGGATCGGTGTGCGCAGTCGAGCACTGGCCACGGAAGGAATACGGCAGAGACCGGAGCTACGATACAGAGAGTGTACGAGTACGTGGTAGGACACAGCCCACTCTGGGTGCGAGGGGAGAGATAAGTACATACTTGGACCGCTGAGAGTGGTTTGTGGCCACGCGGACATTCGTGCGGGGGGAGGCGCGGCTGGCCTTCGCCCGGATAACATAGCAGGATGTCCTCTAAAGTGGTTAGACCCAGGATCAAACAACCCACGATGGATGACTATGCCAAGTCGCCCCCAGGTGCGGAGGGGGGCAAGAGCAAGGAGACTTCCACGGCAGTGGAGGAGACACTGGGCATGATCCAGGAGGTGTTGGCAGCGATTGCAGACTTAAAAGTGACCTGGGAGACTAAACTGGGCCTGGCTATGAAAGAGTTGCAGGAGGGCCTGGACCTCAAGATCGGAGCGGTCCAGGAGAAAGTGAACCTGCTGAGACAGGATGTGCGGACGATTGCGGAGCGCACTGAGGCCTTGGAGAAGGAGATGGCCCCGAACACGGCGGCGTGCGCCAAACATGGAAAGGAGCTCCATGCCCTCGTGCAACGGGTGGGCAATCTGGAGGACAGAGCTGAGCAGGCAGAGGGGCGCTCCAGACGCAATAGCATTCGTATAGTGGGCTTGCCAGAAGGAATGGAAGGGTCAAACCCCACAGAATATGTGGAAACCATGCTCTTGCAGGAGATAACAGGCGGGGCGCTGACCCAGGGGTTCGCGGTTGAAAGGGCGCACAGGGCCTTGACAAGGAGACCGCCCCCAGGACCCCCCCCCCCGCGGCCGCTGATCGCAAAGATCCTGAATTATCGATATCGAGAGAAGATACTCAAATTTTTCCGGAGGGGAGGAAGGAGGGGAGGAACAATTGAAAAGGGGTCAGCAAAAATCACGGCGTACCCGGACTATACATTGCATGTACAGCGTAGTAGGATGAACTTTGGGTCGCTAAAAAGGAGACTAAAGGAAGTCGGCCATCGTTACATGTTGCTTTGCCCAGCCAAGTTGAAAGTGTTTTATAAGAACAAATCCCTGTTTTTCGAGACGCCGACTGAGGCGATGGATTGGCTGGATATGCAGGGCCAACCTCAAGAACCGGATATCCAGATGGGAGCTGCGGAAGATAAGTAGCACGCAGCTGTGGCACCTAGGGTGACATGGCTAAGACATAGAGTCGAATTAAGCTTGTGGGGAGTGTGTTGCAGTATTAGCTGGCTGGACCCGTTGGACGTACCAATCCTAAAATAGACGAGTGGGAGCTCCTAGGAGGCATCCCTTGAACCCAATAGTAATATACTTAGTTTGGTCACTGTTAGATTGGTGACGCCCCGCGGGGTCCTAGTCCTCGGATACGGGATAGGACCAGACGCAGGTGGGCCTGAGATCCAGGGATGGAGCTGGGCATTTGTTGGGGTGGGATAGGGTGGGGGGAGGGGTTGGGTTGTGTGCAGTGGAGTGGAGTTGGGGAACAGGGGGGGGACTGTTGAGGGGGGGAAGGGGCAGAGTCGGAAAACGGGCCATCAAGGGAAGCATTAAAGGGAGAGGTGGATTGGGAACATACCGAGTAGATGGCATCGGGTAATCTCAGAATCGTGACCTGGAAAGTACGGGGCCTCAATAGCTATTTGAAACGCAATAAAGTGATGCTGTATCTAAAAAGGATGTGCATTGAGATAGCCCTGCTGCAGGAGACTCATCTCACAAGGGAGAAGTTGGAGGTGGTTAGGAGAAAATGGAGGGGTAATGTTGTGGGGGCTACGTATTTGGCGTATGCAAGAGGGGTTATTACATGGGTGGCTCTGCATGTGCCGTTTCAGGTGCTCAGCTCAACTGTAGACCCAGCGGGCAGAATGGTGGTGGTGACGGGACTCCTGGAGAACAGGGAAGTGAATATCATAAATCTGTACGCCCCCAACCACAATACAGCGGCTTATTTTAGGTCCCTTTACAGCAAGATTAGCCCCCTGGCTGGGGGTGCAGTGGTGTGGGGGGGGCTTTAATTGCACCCTGAATCCTAGAATGGATAGGTCAGCTGACAAAGCAGGGAAGCTGGCGCCAGCGGCCAAAGCGCTGGGGACAATGTTAAAAGACCTAGGCCTAGAGGATGTGTGTAGAAGGCTGCATCCAATGGATAGGCAATATTCGCACTACGCAGCGCCACATGACTTGCACACAAGGCTAGATTATGTGTTTGTAGCTGCTGAGATAGCGGGAGAAATGGTGGGAGCAGAATACAAGGCCCAGGTATTATCCGACCACTCGCCTTTAGTTGTAGAGTGGCGACATCAACCCCCCAGAGCACGGATCCCGACATGGAGACTTAGGACTGAGGCATTACAAGATGAGGGGTTCCGGGAGGATCTGAGGGAGGCCATCGAGGAATATTTAAACACGGGCAGTGTACGCTCTGTGGGAACGTTATGGGAGGCATTTAAAGTGGTGGTGCGAGGGGTAGCCATATCAAAATCTAAAGGGCTCCAGTGGGGCATTGAAAGGGAACTTCAGGAAACAGAAAGAGAACTGGAGTGTCTCACACGACATGAGGACACTGCCCGTGAGAATAGCGCCAAGATAAAAGACCTACAGTTAACCTGCTCTGGACTCTGGGATAGGCTATGTAGATTAAATTACAAGAAATACACGGAGAGGCTACACGCAGGGGGCGATAAGCCGGGCAGATTGTTGGCCTGGCTGTATAAATATGAGACCCCCCGCTCGGTGATCAGTGAGATCAGGGATGAGGAAGTCGCATCTGTAATACCAAGGAGGGGGTAAACGAGGAGCTCCTCAAGTTTTACAGACACTTATATGAGGACACAGGGGAGGATAAGTGTCAAGACATACTGGACACGTTAGAGGACATAAAGCTGCCCACCCTGGATGACCTAGAACGCGCAGAATTGGATGCCCCTGTTATCTCTGATGAGCTGGAGGTGGTGATCCAACATCTTCCCACGTGCAAGGCACCCGGGACAGGCGGGTTGCCTAGTGAGTTTTACAAGACATACAAACAGGAGCTGCTTCAGCCACTGCTTGCCATGTTTAACAAGGCCTATGAGCAGGGGGAACTGCCATTGTCCCTCCGCGAGGCAATGATCATCCCACTCCTGAAACCAGGCAAGCCGGCCGTGGAGTGCGGGTTCTACAGACCCTTGTCCATGCTCAACCAGGACAGTAAAATACTTACGGCAGTGCTGGCCAATAGGCTGAAGAGGGTGATCGGTAAGCTGATACACCCAGATCAGACGGGCTATGTCCCTGGCAGGAACATTACAGAAAACCTTAGGAGGCTACACCATATCATTGACCACAATGAAGAAGACATGGGCGAGTTGGCTATCGTGTCGCTAGACGCGTTTAAAGCCTTTGATTCAGTGCGATGGCCTTGGTTGAAAGCGACCCTGAGGGGATACGGAATGGGACCTGGATATATCAGGTGGGTCCAGTTGGTATACAGCACCCCGATGGCAAGAGTTAAAACAGGATCCATAATCTCAGATACTTGGCAACTCAGCAGGGGGACCAGACAGGGATGCCCCTGGTCACCCATGTTATACATTCTGGCATTAGAGCCGTTGGCAATATGCCTGCGACAACAATACGGGGAGGTGGGGATTAGCACGATAAGTGGTAGACACCTGGTATCGCTGTATGCAGATGACATGCTCCTTTATCTGCGCTTCCCGGAAGAGAACCTGCAGTATCTGCTGGAGGTGATGAACCGTTATGCCACCCACTCGGGCATATCAGTGAACCCTGGGAAGTCTAGTTTGTTCCCCTTGGGTAGATATAAGAATGTCCCTTTACAGAGGCTGCCTATCCTGCCAATACCATAGCAGACTGTGACATTTAGGTATCTGGGAGTAAATATTTATCATAAGATTGAGGTGGAGCACAAACATAATACGGAGAAAGCAATTGAGGGAGTTAAGAACAGCATGGTGTTCTGGTCTAGATTACCCCTATCTATGATGGGGAGAGCAGCCTTGCTCAAGATGGTGGTCCTGCCTAGACTTTTGCATTTTTTCGTGAATGTATCATTTTTGATTCCCAGGAGCCTTTTTGTGAGACTCCACAGTGTGTGTAGGAGCTTCGTATGTGGTAACTCCAGGAACAGAGTGGCCCTGTGGAAACTCCAGAACCCGTGTGACAAGGGGGGCATAGGCCTGCCGAACTTTGAGCTTTATTAACTGACGGGGCAGCTGCTGTTTGTGGCCAGGTGGCTGTCGGCGGAAGACTCGGCGGAAGCTAGGCTTTTGCGGGGAGACTCGGCCCCATACTTTTTGAGAGAAGTGGTGTGGCTGCAAATGAACAAACTGGTGGGAAGAGGGAGGCTATTAAAGCTGGGCTGGGAGGTCTGGCGCAGAACGTGGAGAACGACGGGTGACTCAGATCCGTTCTCTCAGCAGGCCCCGCTGGTGGTGCTATGTGGGAACGACTCTCAACTGTTTGAGGCGGTCCGTAGATACTGGGAACCGGTAGGCTTGGCCACCCTCGAGGACATATGGCAGGAAGGGGAGGCATTGGAATTTCAGAGGTTGCAGGAAGAGACAGGGGTGCATAGAGGCCAGTATATAACCTATGCTAGGCTCATGAAACGGGTGAGGGAGAGATGGCCTGAGACAGTGCTAGCGGATGACCCTGATGCCTCCCTGGAAATGATGTATGATGTTTCGGAGGGCGGGCACGAAATATCAAGGATATACGAGCTCCTGAGATCAAAGGCAGGGAAGGAGCTGCTTCAACTGAGACAGGACTGGGAGGAGGAAGTAGGGGGACCCATGACAGAAGGGCAATGGGAGAGAGCCCAAAGGTACCATAAAAAGGTATCCCGGAATGCTAGACTCCAGCAAATCCAATTGTATGTCACTCACAGGGCTTATCTGACTCCCGGGAAAATAGCAAGGTTTGGAGGCTCGGCTACGCAGAAATGTCCCAGGTGTGGGGAGATGGAAGCGGGGCTGCTGCACATGTTCTGGGCTTGCCCGGAGGTACACAGATTTTGGGATGAGGTTAAAACTAAACTGGCTGGTGGGGGAGTGGAGCTGGATATGGGATCAGCTTGGCCATGCATGCTCGGGATTTTTCCCAGGCCACGTGATTTAAAGCACATAAGCAAAATGAAGGACTTAGCCTATATCCTGGCCAAGCGCAGGATTGCAATGGGCTGGAAGGCGGCCCACAGACCCAAGGTGGAGCTATGGTGGGCGGACCTCCTAAGATGGCGGAAGCGGAATCCGTAGTTTGGTTTGAAGCGGTTACTAGGGGGGTAGAGGAGGAAGTAGGGCCTTTGCTAGCCTGGCGACAACTGCTGACCTCTATGGCAAACCCCCACCAGGGCAACTATGATAAAGAAGACTCGGATGAGTGCATAAACACTGCGATTCCTGAAAATGCTCCTGTAGAAGACATGAGTGAGCCGGCTCTAGTTTGTGGGGTGGGAGGGGGGCAGACGGAGAATAACACTGTATAATATGATGGTTTGATGCTGATTATGTACGTCCTAAACAGTTGTATTGTTTGTTGTTTTGTTTGGTTTCTAAAAATAAAAATAAATGAAAAAAAAAACTATGACATCATCATCTTCCAAGAAACATGGCTCACAGTTGATCCCCTTTGGGACCTATTCAACATATTGACAGTACCGGCCATAAGCAATACAAGTGGTCGTCCAATGGCACGGTTGTTAATAGCCATCAGAAAATCCAAGAATTTTAAAATCACGGTTTGCAAATCGCCTATTCCCTACATTCAGGTAGTCAAACTACAGAAGGACTTCCACACAGTTGTTCTCATTAATATTTACTGGGGAAGACAACATCTGTCATCAGAAATGTTTTTTGAACATTTAAGTTCTATTCTCGATGTTTGTTACTAGACACAACCATCAACCCCACCCTAAATATGGGACATTTGAATCTTCATTTATTATCTCAAGATAAAACTCAAATCACAGTTGATGAATTACGGTGGAAGCACTTGATTACTGAACATAACTATGCCATGTTAAATGGTGCCATTCTGGGGGGGACACCCCTGAACACCACTTGGCATAGAGGCCATCAACATAGTAATCTTGGATTATATTTTCACTGATACACAGTTTTTGAACATAGTTAATTCATTGGTCATTAAGGCCACTGACCAAAGTGATCATAACCAGATATGCCTTACATGGACTTGGCCTTCTTACCAACCGGCCAATTCAATAAATATTCATGTGGCCCACATCTCTGTAAATAATGCAGGCAATTGCATAAGATGTACGAAGCCTAAACTAGCACAATTCGAAGAAGTCCTTATAAATACCTTCCCGTGACCAAATTTTTACGAAGCGGGATGTTATGTGAGGTCAATGCAAAAGTTCACTCATGGTAGGACTCCTGATCAACAGTATAGACATAAACATCTCCATGCTTTTGACCAAGAATTAAAAGACACGAAAGCCCAGTTAAGGCAAAATATGCGAAATTTGAAAAATTACCTACCGTCAGTTAGAACCCGTCAAATAAGACATCTCAAATCATTATACAAAAACTGGCATGAGGGGAGAAGGGCAGGAGAAGGGCAATTCGGTATCAAAAAGATGGGGAACATATGATGGTCCAAATAATAACCAAATCCTGAGGCGGTATATGAGCCCTGTTGAATGAAGTGCTACAAAAAACTCAGGGCTCTGTCCAACTTAAACCTATAATAGAAGAAGCATGGATAGCTTACTATAGTACTGTTTATCAGACACCCTTCCATCATGTGGAAGTTGAACTCAATGGTACGAACCTTGACCACAAATTTCCATTTGATAGAGATGACATACTGCATTGCATATCAAAGCTCAGTCGCTCATGAGCTGCGGGACCCAATGGGCTTCACAACTGTATGCTGAAACAAAATCCTCATGCTTGGGCCTCAGTTCTGTACCAAATCTATAGGCAAATAATGGAAACTGGTACAATTTCAACTTCTTGGAAGAAATCTATCATTTTACCCATTTTCAAGAAAGAAGATAGATCCGATCCAAAATCGTATCATCCTATTGCCCTCTTGGATTGCCCAGGCAATATTTTTTCCTGCTTGATGCTAATAAAATTTAACAAATGGCCAACTAATGTGAAATTGAGAGATCCCCTCCCAGACAGGATTTATTCTAGGTCTGGGAACAGTCATCAATTTGATCACTCTAAATTCAATTACACATTATGAAAAACAACGAAAAGGAGCCAATCTATGTCGTCTTCATAAACTTTAGAACTGCATTTATTCAGTTTCTAGAGAGTTACTTTACAATAAACTGATAGACAGAGGATGCCCTTGGTTTATCTTAAAATGGCTCATTGAATCAGATTCAGGCACAACTATTCAGATCTGACTAAGATGCGATGGCCTATTATCAAACGCAATTGAGACAGAGCGAGGGTTGAAAAAAGGTTGCTTGCTAGCCTCAGCTCTATTCAACTTCTTTATTGCTGATATAAGTAAGTGCTTTGAAGGTTTGACAACTGAAGCACCTAGACTGAAGGGATCACCTATAAATTGGCTATTGTATGACGATGATATGATCTTACTATCTAAAACACCAAAGGGATTGAGGTTGATGTTAAGAGCCCTGGATACATATGCCCAGAAAAACTGTATTACAATGAAAACAACAAAAACCCAAATGATCAAATTAGGTCATCTCAAACCGAGAAACAGTCATTACTTGTGGCAATTGCAAAACGTTAATTTGCAAGTGGTCGCAAGTTATGTACATCTAGGTGTGATTGTAAATAATCATCCAATGGACAATCCCTACGAAGAAAATACAAAAACTTAACGGCTTATAGCACTTTCCCAAACCAGAGTCATTGGAGCCAATTATTGCACATTTTCGATAGAACCAATTATAGTATATTACAAACAAAAAATAACACCTGTCCTACTTTATGGCACAGAAATGAAAAAATGGAAGCCATATTCATATTGGTCATAAATTGAAGGCTCTTACTGGAAGCAAGCCTTACATCTACCAATGTCGGAATCCCTACCGATAATTAGATATGAATTGGGTCTGATCTCCTTTTAAACACTATATAAATGGAAATGATGCTCCTTGTACCAAAAATGCATCATGGGTGAGGACAAGAATGGACTCTAAGCATTAATAGAAAATTACCTGAAAACATCTAATGATGATTTTGCCAAGTCATGGCGTACCGGAACGCAAAATGTTCTGTACAATGCAGATATCTCTGTTACTTTACTAATTGAGAATCCATTTAAAGCAAAATGAAAAATTATGGGAATACGACTGGATTAAAAGCAGTAAACAATGCATGTGATATAACATTTTTTATCAAAATCCATTTGCTCAGAAAAGGTACGGAACACCCGCACTATACTTGACAAAGTCACAGGATCCACAGCATCATGCCGACTTTATGCGTTTTAGGTTTAATCTGTAGCCGACCAATGACATCCCTTGCAAACGAAAAATGATATCTCAGGCAGATATAATGTGCTGCTTTTGTCATCAAGAATTTGAAACTCTAAAGCATTTCATGATAGATTGCCATGAATTGTCATCACAGAGAAATATTTATCTTAAATGTAATTTTGAGGAGCTTGCGAACCTAACCCATCAACAGTTGTGGGAAGCTCTGTTTCATACAGATAGAAGATGTGTAAGTTATGCTATCAATAATTATCTCCAGAAGTTAAATCTAAAGGAAAATATAAAGCAGCAGCTATTACAATGAATGTGAGGATGAAATTGTAAATAAGCCTTTTTACACATTTGAAGCATAAACTGAATGTAATCAAACTCAATGGAAAATGCACGTGGAAGAACATTTGAATTATTATACTTCTTTTTTTGCTTTTATTTTTATGATAATTTTAATAATAATGATTGTATCCTTTCTAACCTTCTGTATGATGTTTTTGTATTCTTTTACATTGAAAGGTTGAGATTTATCTCAACCAAAACAACGATAAATAAACACAAAAAAAATGAAAGTGTTCCGAATATGGGTATTACCAGGAAAAAGCATATGTCAAAGATGCATGGTAAAATAATAGACATCTGCATGATGCCACAGGTGGTGGCTCAAGCAGGGCAGAAAAAAAGGACACTGTATGGGGTTCTCATGGAATATATTTACAGGAATGACATAAGCAAGTCCACTGTCCATTCATGGATCATCAACATGAGGATGGAATGCATCACTGTGTGACAAGCAAATGAGACATCAAGGACGATGAGAAGAGCAGGGCATTATGAATGGATAGATGCCAACATTCATCATGTGACCCTAATGACTGTTGCTCTGGACTGTTACAATGCAAACTGGTGTTCACATACATCCACAAGACTGCCCTAATGGACATACTTTTGTGTGTGGACCAACTTCGCTAGCAGTTTCTCCCGGAAGTTTATCAAGCTATTCACCAGTATGTAGGGGTTCAAGAAGGCTGTGCATATGTCATATTAGCAATTAGCAGAAGTGAGTGCCTGATGGAGGATTGAAACGAAACACCAGTAAAGGAGAGTATACATAGATCAGCAAGTGAATTAGACCTAGAGGATATGTTTGCAATTATGGTTCTGTATGAGCAGCTGTGCACCATAGGGATGACACCTTCATGTACTTATTTAATAGGGGTGAGTGGGCACTGCTTGTTTTAAATCTTCTTTAGTAATTGGACCAAGTTTATGTTATTAGTTTTATTTAGGTAAGTGGGGTGCAGCCCACTATTAGTTAGCCGTCGGGGTCGGCCGCACCCCCTGAATTCCCACTGGGGGTTCTGTAGTATCTTGAATTTTCTTTAGTGTAATAAACACTTGAGACTTTGACTAATTGGCCAATGCATTTCGGATATAAATCCTTTGTCAGGGCCTATTCAGATCCCTGTTTTCTACTACATTTCATATATAATACAGTCACCAAACAGATTATAAAAGGACATGATATTAGATGGTAACAGGGTACCCACAAGAGACAATACACAACATAAAAAAGAGAGATATTTAAGAAAGTAGAGACACAATTTGTTCATTAATTCAAAACACTTGTTCATCTTGTCCAATTTAGCCTTGCATGCAATCAGACTCTAGTTAGCAGAAGTGTGGTTCCCATGATTGTTTTGTTAACCAGGGTTGTGTTACACCTTTCCTAAGTAAAATCTGCTGGTTGCCCATCCACAATATGTATCTAAAGTTAGGGTGCAGAAAATGTTGCCATTCGTGTTGACTTTAATGCGGGGAAGTACCGGTTACATGGACACGTATGAACGCTAGATTTCACCTTGTTCCGCCTTCACCTTATGATACAGTAACTTAGCATCCAGGGTAACTACTGTGAATATATATTTGTTGATAAAATTATCTGTTATTGTAGTGCACACGCTCATAAAATAGTATGCTGTGAAATTGTGGCCTAGGAGATATACAGTGGATGTCTTCATAAGGAATAATGCACTCACCTCTTACTTCTCCGCCAGAACTCTGCTTGATGGCACAAAATACTCCTGCACACCGACAGAGGGTCAGGGGAAGACATAAGACAACAACAACAAGCACACATATAAAATCCTAAAAATACAATTAATGTTAAAAGTACACTGTAAACCACCAGAACATGGTCAACGCAGACTTCATTGTTACTGCATACCTATGGTGTAATGCTGCATCTATTCCAATGCCTCATCACCATGCACTCAGATGCATTGCACTAGAAGCTGCATGCACCATGTTGCCACATGCCTGAGAAAAGGAAGAAAACCCACTAACAATACAAAACCTGAAGTGCTGTAAAACCAAATAGGCCACATACTAACAGGCTCAGCAACATGTTTGTGGAATGTGAGCATGCAAAGGATATATAAGACAACCGACACATGCACAACAATGAAGCATTCCCAACATGCAAGACAGTGCAAATGCTTACCAAATAACTGTGTCTGCATGTTGTAAATCCCACATGACCTTCACCAGTAAGTGCGTTTCCTAATTCGTTAAAGGAAGGACATTGTCTGGTGGAGGGCATGAGGAGCGTGGACTTTGAATGGTGCATTATGTCTCACCCAGGACAAATCTATGATTACCTGCACATGCAATCCCATGCACCCCCATGCTAACATGCTAGATTAATTCACTAGGCATGCCTGCATGTACACCACTGCACATGTATAGTCCCTGTGGAGTTAATGGTACACCTCATGGGCAATCAATACAAACAAACCATGAAAGGGCAAAACAAAATATGACATGCCAACATCTGGCCAGGGGTGGTTGAAAACAAGAAAAAAAAAGTCCATCATGGACCGGGGGGCACAGGGGCACCCAGAAGGGGGTGGGACAGGGTACACATCAACACTTACATGGGTGGATGTTGAAAAAACAATTCTCTCCATGGGTTCATGGACCGCACGGCTATCTTGGATTGGGAGGGCTGTTGCTGTTGTCACCCCCTTCCTGTGTAGAATCCGAAGGTAGAAGTGGTAAGGGAGGTAATCCATGTTGAACCCTGGCCTGGTCCTCCATGGCAGCAGCCAGGCTGGACTCAGATGAATGCATCTGCAACATGAAGCCACAGAGGTACGCATGCAACACCTCACGGCATGCGCAGAGTTAATCTGAGATGTTATGACTCAACAGTTCATCTTCTGTTGGTACTGTGTACTGCAGGCTGCCTCTAGCACTTCCATTGAAGCTCTGAGGGCCAGAAACTCATGCCTCAGGACTTCCCTGTGGACCTGACCCTCTGCAAGCTGGGGCCTGCAGAGACCTCAGTTCGGCCCGTCGGCTCCTGTTGCTGGCCTCCATTGCAGCCTGCGTGAGTGGAATGTGGACCGTAATGCCTGCTGCTGGGGATCTACCTGTGTTGCTGGGGAGATCATGCAATTGGCCACCCTATCCATTCCCTGAGCCATCATCTCATAGGAAGCACCCTGTTGTTGTGCAACACTATGACCACAAAAGTGATGGGTGGAAGGTTTTGAATGAATCTGTACCACTGGCGTTGCTCTGGGCAACCTTCGCACCATGTTTTTTTAGCCCGCATGCGCCATTGCAAAAGGCGTCAAGCCATATGCAAATCAGTCTGGTACTGCCACCAATGGTAGCAGCCCAGCCCAAACTTCTAGGCCAGGTCCCCTCTGCACGGAAACACAAGCAACCCCAGACATGTTTCGGCCAAAACATGTTTGGGGGTGCTTGTGGTCTCGTGCAGAAGGGATGTGACCTAGCAGTTCGGGCTGGACTGCCCCTTTTGGGGTGGGGCCAAGCCTGATTTGCATATGTTCTTTCCCCTTCTGTAATGGCTTGGCAGGTGAAGAACGATGGTCTGGAGGTTTGCCCCGAGCAATGCCAGTGGTTAAGATTCAGTCTAAACCTTCCAGCCATCACCTCTTGTTTTTGCTTTGTCACCCCAAGTGGGACGGGTATGCCCAGACGTGGGTCCCATGCCTGCTGGGCCTAGAGACCCAAGCTACTCCTCACTGATGAGCCCCAACAAGGCAGAAACATGTTTGGGGATGCTTGTGGTCTCGTGCAGAAAGGATGTGACCTAGCAGTTCGGGCTGGACTGCCCCTTTTGGGGTGGGGCCAAACCTGATTTGCATATGGTCTTTCCCCTTCTGTAATGGCTTGGCAGGCGAAGAACGATGGTCTGGAGGGTTGCCCCGAGCAATGCCAGTGGTTAAGATTCAGTCTAAACCTTCCAGCCATCACCTCTTTGTTTTTGCTTTGTCACCCCGAGTGGGACGGGTATGCCCAGACGTGGGTCCCGTGCTTGCTGGGCCTAGAGACCCAAGCTACTCCTCACTGATGAGCCCCAACAAGGGCGAAACATGTTTGGGGATGCTTATGGTTTCGTGCAGAAGAGATGTGACCTAGCAGTTCGGGCTGGACTGCCCCTTTTGGGGTGGGTGAAACCTGATTTGCAGATGGTCTTTCCCCTTCTGTAATGGCTTGGCAGGTGAAGAACGATGGTCTGGAGGGTTGCCCAATCAATGCCAGTGGTTAAGATTCAGTCTAAACCTTCCAGCCATCACCTCTTTGTTTTTGCTTTGTCACCCCGAGTGGGACGGGTATGCCCAGACGTGGGTCCCGTGCCTGCTGGGCCTAGAGACCCAAGCTACTCCTCACTGATGAGCCCCAACAAGGCAGAAACATGTTTGGGGATGCTTGTGGTCTCGTGCAGAAAGGATGTGACCTAGCAGTTCGGGCTGGACTGCCCCTTTTGGGGTGGGGCCAAGCCTGATTTGCATATGGTCTTTCCCCTTCTGTAATGGCTTGGCAGGCGAAGAACGATGGTCTGGAGGTTTGCCCCGAGCAATGCCAGTGGTTAAGATTCAGTCTAAACCTTCCAGCCATCACCTCTTGTTTTTGCTTTGTCACCCCGAGTGGGACGGGTATGCCCAGACGTGGGTCCCATGCCTGCTGGGCCTAGAGACCCAAGCTACTCCTCACTGATGAGCCCCAACAAGGCAGAAACATGTTTGGGGATGCTTGTGGTCTCGTGCAGAAAGGATGTGACCTAGCAGTTCGGGCTGGACTGCCCCTTTTGGGGTGGGGCCAAGCCTGATTTGCATATGGTCTTTCCCCTTCTGTAATGGCTTGGCAGGCGAAGAACGATGGTCTGGAGGGTTGCCCCGAGCAATGCCAGTGGTTAAGATTCAGTCTAAACCTTCCAGCCATCACCTCTTTGTTTTTGCTTTGTCACCCCGAGTGGGACGGGTATGCCCAGACGTGGGTCCCGTGCTTGCTGGGCCTAGAGACCCAAGCTACTCCTCACTGATGAGCCCCAACAAGGGCGAAACATGTTTGGGGATGCTTATGGTTTCGTGCAGAAGAGATGTGACCTAGCAGTTCGGGCTGGACTGCCCCTTTTGGGGTGGGTGAAACCTGATTTGCAGATGGTCTTTCCCCTTCTGTAACGGCTTGGCAGGTGAAGAACGATGGTCTGGAGGGTTGCCCAATCAATGCCAGTGGTTAAGATTCAGTCTAAACAGTCTAAACCTTCCAGCCATCACCTCTTTGTTTTTGCTTTGTCACCCCGAGTGGGACGGGTATGCCCAGACGTGGGTCCCGTGCCTGCTGGGCCTAGAGACCCAAGCTACTCCTCACTGATGAGCCCCAACAAGGCAGAAACATGTTTGGGGATGCTTGTGGTCTCGTGCAGAAAGGATGTGACCTAGCAGTTCGGGCTGGACTGCCCCTTTTGGGGTGGGGCCAAGCCTGATTTGCATATGGTCTTTCCCCTTCTGTAATGGCTTGGCAGGCGAAGAACGATGGTCTGGAGGGTTGCCCCGAGCAATGCCAGTGGTTAAGATTCAGTCTAAACCTTCCAGCCATCACCTCTTTGTTTTTGCTTTGTCACCCCGAGTGGGACGGGTATGCCCAGACGTGGGTCCCGTGCTTGCTGGGCCTAGAGACCCAAGCTACTCCTCACTGATGAGTCCCAACAAGGGCAAAACATGTTTGGGGATGCTTATGGTCTCGTGCAGAAGAGATGTGACCTAGCAGTTCGGGCTGGACTGCCCCTTTTGGGGTGGGTCAAACCTGATTTGCAGATGGTCTTTCCCCTTCTGTAATGACTTGGCAGGTGAAGAACGATGGTCTGGAGGGTTGCCCAATCAATGCCAGTGGTTAAGATTCAGTCTAAACCTTCCAGCCATCACCTCTTTGTTTTTGCTTTGTCACCCCGAGTGGGACGGGTATGCCCAGATGTGGGTCTTGTGCCTACTGGGCCGAGAGACCCAAGCTACTCCTCACTGATGAGTCCCAACAAGGGCGAAACACGTTTGGGGATGCTTGTGGTCTCGTGCAGAAGGGATGTGACCTAGCAATTCGGGCTGGACTGCCCCTTTTGGGGTGGGGCCAAGCCTGATTTGCATATGGTCTTTCCCCTTCTGTAATGGCTTGGCAGACGAAGAACGATGGTCTGGAGGATTGCCCCGAGCAATGCCAGTGGTTAAGATTCAGTCTAAACCTTCCAGCCATCACCTCTTTGTTTTTGCTTTGTCACCCCGAGTGGGACGGGTATGCCCAGACGTGGGTCCCGTGCCTGCTGGGCCTAGAGACCCAAGCTACTCCTCACTGATGAGCCCCAACAAGGCAGAAACATGTTTGGGGATGCTTGTGGTCTCGTGCAGAATGGGTGTGACCTAGCAGTTCGGGCTGGACTGCCCCTTTTGGGGTGGGGCCAAGCCTGATTTGCATATGGTCTTTCCCCTTCTGTAATGGCTTGGCAGACGAAGAACGATGGTCTGGAGGGTTGCCCCGAGCAATGGCAGTGGTTAAGATTCAGTCTAAACCTTCCAGCCATCACCTCTTTGTTTTTGCTTTGTCACCCCGAGTGGGACAGGTATGCCCAGACGTGGGTCCCGTGCCTGCTGGGCCTAGAGACCCAAGCTACTCCTCACTGATGAGCCCCAACAAGGGTGAAACATGTTTGGGGATGCTTATTGTCTCATGCAGAAGGGATGTGACCTAGCAGTTCGGGCTGGACTGCCCCTTTTGGGGTGGGGCCAAGCCTGATTTGCATATGGTCCTTCCCCTTCTGTAATGGCTTGGCAGGTGAAGAACGATGGTCTGGAGGGTTGCCCCGAGCAATGCCAGTGGTTAAGATTCAGTCTAAACCTTCCAGCCATTACCTCTTTGTTTTTGCGTTGTGCAACACTATACATGGATTGCTCCCACACTGTATCCCCAGCCTCCACACGTCCACCACATGTGCAGGCCCCATGCCTGCCTGACCCAAGGGAGCATGGCCCTTGATGTGATGCCGCTGTCTGTGGCTACAGGACTGCATCCCTCACTTGGTCATCTGTCTCCAGAAGCCAATACTATCGAGCGTGGCCTTGCAGCTGTAACCACCACAGACTGACGTGGCAACACTGACTGGCCCTGTGAGGGGACGTGTCCCCCTGTAGACGCACAGGCTAAAACAGCTCCAACACTTGATGCACTCACCTCCGTCAGCATAGAGGAATTGTCATCCGGTTCACCACCAGAGCTACTGATTTCATTGGAGTCGGACTCATACTGAGTCATGCCCTAGATGGACTGTAGCACCAGTGGATTTTCATGGGCTGCCACAACACGTCCTCCACTGGTGCTCTGTGGCGGCCCAGGATCCTGTTCCTCCTCAAACTCCTCCCCTGCATCTAGTGGGTCATCACCTGCACATGGACATATAAAGACATGAAGATTCATGTAAATTACATCGCCTACAAACATAGGTATCACAATGCAACCAGTAGACAGAAATATGCAAATTATGACTGCAAAAATGGATAAGTTACATGCCATTAAGGTACATGAGAACATGTCCACACATAATCACAGCCAAGTCTACTACCATTAAATCTAACACCAGTGCACCACTGGCACAGAGAGTGCACACAATGTGTAAATGCCCACAGTGTGGTGTCCCAGGTGTGTGATGAGGAGAGAGTGATGACATGTGCTGGGAGATAGGAAGAGGGGACAATGGCACACAAAAGGGACAGGGCCATGCATCCATGGGGGGGGGTATGTGTTAAGTGTGGCAGGTCAATATGGCTGACTCCAGACAAATATTTAACAACGGGGTCAGTGCCATAGCTGCGGCTGGGATTTGCAGTGTAGTAAAATGCTATGTCACTCATGGCACGTGCACATGTCATGGTGGTGTTCCCGCATGTAGTCCACAAGAATCTGGAGTTCATCATCATTGAAGCTCCTCTTCCTTGACATGGCAGTCTACTTTGCCGTGTTTTGGGATTGAGCCAGCCTTTCCCTGTTCTGCATGCTTTTGCCTCTTGGAAGGTGGTGCAGACCCTGTCTGGCTGGGACCACTCAGGGCAGTAGGGGCTGGATTACTAGTGGCCTGGGCCATGCCATCACTCACTGATGTTGGGTCAGTATCTGGCCCTGCAGATCCCTTAACCTGGGAGCTGGGTCCAGGGCCTTTAACTGTAGGTCCCTTCACCTTGGATGCGCGGCAATCAGCTGCCCCTGCATGTCTGTGTACCTGGGGGAGGACAACAGATATTGATGTAGCTCCCTGATCCTGGTGACTGTGGACAGCAGCTGCATCTGCAGGTGCCTCAACCTGGGTGTTTGGGAGAGCGGATGAAACTGCAGATCCCAGACCCAGGGTTCTGGGGCCATGTGTTTAGTGTGTATGTCCCTTCCCCTTGGCCGCATGGACAGCATCTGCCCTTGCGTGTCCGTGTACCTGGGGGGGGGACGACAACAGATACTGATGTAGTTCCCTGAACCTGGCGGCTGTGGACAGCAGCAGCATCTTCGGGTGCCTTAACCTGGGTGCATGGGAGAGCAGATAACCCTGCAGATCCTTGAACCTGGGTGCTGGGGCCAGGTGTTTGGCGGGAAAGTCCCTTCCCCTTGGACACATGGACAGCATCTGCCCCTGCGTGTCTGTGAACCTGTGGGGGGACAACAATAGACACTGATGTAGCTCCCTGACCCTGGTGGCTGTGGACAGCAGCTGCATCTGACTCTGTTGGGGGTGGTGCACAGCTCTCGCTGCACATCCCCAACCCTGGCCACCAAGGCCACCTCTGCCACCTCCTGCCACCTCTGCCAACTTTCCCTCTTGTGGCCTTCCTACTCATGGTGCAGATGGATTTGTACAACATGAGACACACCAAGCAATCTGCCTAGGCAATTGGAGTGAGGGGGCAGGGTACTTTATGTAAAACGTACTAGTATGTTCCAGCAAGGCTCAATATTACCCCATGTGAAAAAATGAATGGGACGCGTAATGCACAGGCACACCAAACATCAAAAATGCGTGTATGCGACCCCTCGCTAGCTCACGTGAAAAGTAAAAGCATTATGCGGTACGCTGTGGCACCCAGCAACACAAAAAATGCATATGTGACGCACACGTAAGCTACTCTAATGTTAAGAATGGGGGTACGCGACACACAGGGGCACCCAGAATATGAATGATGCGTACACGACTCACTGTTAGCCTCAGAAAAAAGTTTGCACTGTCACAGTAGTGAACAAAGTGCGTAGCACCCCATAAATCTTCAAAGTCCACACGTCCGTCCGCTCCAATTCGCACGTGCGGTTTAATGTTCTCCTGCGCACTCCTTTATCCCGAATCTGAATGTCAATGCCCAGCGCGTGTCACGTAACTTATGCGATGAGGCCCTTTCCTCTGATCTCACATGTACATGCTGATTTCGAACGCGCGTAGTAACCGTCGGTCTGTTTCCTGCTGCCCAGACGAGAGACACGGAAGACCCATTATCCTGCCTGCAAGGCTTTTTTTTTACCTGCCTCATACTGCCCTGAGCTGCCTCCTACGAGCCATCGGCTGCTGCCTGCCCACTGTGTGTGCCTACTGCCCATATGCCCTGCAATTTGAGTGCCTGCTCTCCACCCATTGTCAATGTTCCTGTCCTTGGCCCTATGACCAACTCATCTTATTCAGAAGACTGCCAACCGGCCAGAAAATCACCACCGTTCCACAGCCCAGACCAAGGACCACCTTGCCTCCCACACCTGCCTCGGGGTTGTCATGTCTCAACCAACCTCTTCAGAGGTTAGTGGCAACCAGGTGGCAGCAAGGCAGATGGCTGTCAACTTCCCTGCCAAAGAAGTTGACATCCAGGTGGAGCAGGCCCTGGGGCATTATGATGCCCTCTTCCACAGCCCAACGCAAGTCGGCAAGGAAGGATGGAAGCTGATCTGGGACCAGATTGTGCGTGCCATCAACGCGCAGGGGGTGGCACCCTATGACTACCACCACGTACGCAAGCGCTGTGAGAACCTGAAATCTAGGACCCACAGCATAGCCCTGCGCTTCCTCCAGGCTGGTGCCAAACATGGGGGGAGCATGGGCCGAATGAACACCACTGACATGCGGGTCCTGGAGAAGTTCTACCCGGCGCTGCACACCCAGGTCATCGATTTGCAGCAACTTCTGGAGTCGACAGGTCAGTGTCCATGTGTTGCTGGCCTCCAGAGTGCATGTGCATGTTTATGTATGGCGGGAGTATGCACCATGGATTTAGAGCAAGTATGCCTCTTGTACTGATGTCTTGTACTGATGTCCCAGGCAGTGCTCTACATGTGTTCAGTGAGCCATGTGTGATTTCAATGGTCTTACATTTGCATTGTGTGTTGTACTGCAGCATTTCACAACATGCACGTGGTTACTTACATGTGTCTGAGACATGCGTGTATGATAAGTGTGACAGATGAGGTGGTGTTGTGTGTATATGTCTAAGATGTGACTGTGTGACTGTCCATCACCCCTGGATGGATGTAACTGGTGCATTTTAATGTGTCACCTGGTCATGTTGCATGATTGCTGTTAAGGGGACTCTGATCTGATTGCTCAGTGCACTGCTTGAGGACTGTCAGGTGATGTGTGTGCATGACATGTGTATGAGAACATGATGCATGTGTGTGTAGCATGCACAATTGATAGGTTGTGACAGTGGCATGTCCCCGGGTGTGATTCTCTGTTGTGAAGGACAGACGTGTATGTGTATGTATGTACATTTCCTGTACCTGTATGTTGTTGAGGCTGATGATGGTTATAACCCTTAGCAGTGTACTTCATTCACATACTTGTGGTGCCAAGCACACATTGGTGCAATGCCCTGATGTTTGTGTTCTATGTCTCCTTATCTGCAGTTGCGCTGGAAGAAAAGGGGCAGAGACAGTGCTGTGGAGCAAGGCAACAGGGATGCCTCCACCAGGTATAGGCACAAGGCCCAGCCTCACTCCCTGGACACAACATCATCAGGGAGCGAGGTGGCTGGTGTCGCGTCTGGACCATCGGCCACAGCTGCTGAGGGGAGGTCCAAGAGGACAAAGGTGGATGTGGAAACCTCAGCAGAGGGGGGACAGGTGAGCTAACATAGGGGCTATCCACAGTGGAAGACGCTCGGGAAGCATCCAGGTTGGTGGAAGAGGAGGAGGAGGAGGGGGCCGTAGAAACCCAGTCCATGGGGTCCGGTGAGGGTGGTGAGGTGGGTGTGACTGGTGCAGTCCTGACTCAGGGGCATGAGGCAGTGTAGGTCACTAAGGAGGTGCCTGTGCCAAATCCTGTGCCTGGGACAGCACCTGTACCAGTATGCTCCCGCGGCATGCCTCAGTCCGGACCCATCCGCAGGTGTTGAATGTTTCCACCCAGACCGACGCCCCAATGCCTGCAGCTGTTGCCATTTGTGACAGAGTGGACCCCCTGCTGGCTGGTATATGAGGCGTATCAGCGTCATTCGTGATGATGTGCATGCTGGCACTCGCGTGCTTGCACATCATCACAATGACGTCTGGCGTCTCTTAAACTATCTAGCAGGAGTCGTGGTCTCATTTGTGCTGCGTGGGCTGGACCCTAATGCGACCCCCTCCTCATATTCATCCTCTGTGCACCAGTCATACTCCCAGGTGCCTTCTGGCCCAGATACCAACAGGGCCCCCTGAGAACCAGTCCAACCCATGTTGGCCCACCTGGTGGAGCTAACATCCCTCCCTGAGTTGGGAGTAGATAGTGGATCTGCTGAGGTGGTCACCATGCCGATCCAGGGAACAACAGGAGCAATGAGAATGGAGGGAGAGCAGGCACCCAGGAGTAGGGCACGGGCCAGACACCCCTGAGTAGTGTCATCAGCTCAGAGGGTGTCTACATGAAGCAGGCGCCGGGCACTATGGCAGCAGCAGGCAATGAAGTGGAGGCTTCGGTACTCAGGTCATTTCATCCAAAGGGGGCAGGTATCCGGCGTCACGCAGGACGCAAATGTGGACCTCAAATAAAGGATTTCTTCCGTGTTGGTGCGATACGGGCAACAAATCGGGGCAGAAAGGCAGCAGGCTCTGGAGACGAGACTCACCATGGCCAGGGCGGAGATTTCACTGCGTCGGGCAAGGCGGTGGCATGTCTTCCTCGAGGATACCTGCAGGAAGTGGGAGGCAAGGAGAGGGCCATGCTGGCAGACCTGCAAGCTCTCAAGGAGACAACACAAGGAGACAACAGAGTCAAGAGAAGAGAAATAATAAAAATAATAATAATTTACCATTTATATGTCACTACGAACCCTCAGGTATCTGAGCGATGCTTATTATTATGCACGGCGTGTGGTGCTCATTTATCGATCTCGGGAGGATGAAAGGATGAGTTTGGCCCTGCTGGGATTTGAACCTACATCAGCAGGCTCTGCACAGATGTCAAAGCGAGCGCTCTACTGGCTGTGCTATCAGACCGTCTAAAGATGTTAGATATAATTTACAAGCAGACTAGGTTAGCAGCAAGAGTTATAAGCAAGTCTATATACAATGCAAAGGTTGAGCCAGCGCGCAGGCGCCTTACATGATTAGCAGTCCTTTTCTTTGATCCAGTTCATGATGTTGTGTCTAAAGTGCAAGTATGTTTGGTTGGCCCTGAGGGTGGGGGGTAAGGAGTTCCAAAGCTGAGCAGCTTTAACTGGAAAGCTGCACCCTCCCACTTTGGTGAGTTTAAACCTAGTGACCATCAGGCAGTTAGAGTTGGCCGTTCTAGCGGGCCGATTAGATGATTTCCTGTTAAATCTTTCCATGAGATATCGTGGGGCGGTGTTGGTAAGACACTTATGTGATAAGGAGGTGGTTTTTAGCAAGATTTTGTCATTGGTGATGAGCCAGTTATTCTTTCTCCTTATCTCAGATATGTGTTCTTTTTTAGAAATACCTAGCACAGCTC
The DNA here is from genome assembly GCF_040938575.1 of Ambystoma mexicanum. Lineage (NCBI taxonomy): Eukaryota > Metazoa > Chordata > Amphibia > Caudata > Ambystomatidae > Ambystoma > Ambystoma mexicanum. The sequence continues at coordinate 908,900,050 of NC_090923.1, read as the reverse complement.
TAAGGGCGTTATTTTTGGGGATTTTGAATTTTGTTGGTAATAAACATGTTGGCCCCTAGGTATAGTGCGTTGCAGTAGACCAATTTCGATAGAATCAGAACTCTAGCCAGGGTGGTGCGACTACTCGTAGAGAGGAATGGCTTAGCAGCTCTAATTAGCTTACAGGTGTAAGCGGTAGAGGAGGCCATGGAATTTATCTGTTTGGTAAAGGAGTGGGTGGCGTCTAATTAAAATCCTATTGTGTTAACCTCTTTGGCTACTTTAATGGTGTTACCATCGATGTCGAATGTAGAGTATTTGTGTCCCAGTTTATTAAGGTTAGTGGTGATGCCTAGGATGATAAGCTCAGTTTTGTCATCATTCAGGCATAGACCGTAGGTGGCCATCCATGCCTGGATGATGAAGTACACACTATTCGCCAATGCCAAATCCTTGTCATAATCTCCCGTGAGGGGTATGAGCATCTGGGTGTCATCTGCGTAGTTCGTGTAGGTGACACCAAGATCGTCTATATAATCGAAAAGGGGCTTAGTGAATATGTTGTACAGTGTCGGAGAGACACATGAACCCTGTGGTACTCCACAGGTGATGGGAATAGGACCGGCAGATGCGGATGTTGAAAATACTTGCATCGTCCTATTATTCAGGAAGGATTGTGTCCAGCCTATGGCCTCTTGCGAGAAGTGCACAACTGAGATCAGGTGGTTACAGAGGATTTTATGGTCGACCAAATCAAACGCAGCCGAAAGATTGAGTAGGAGTAGCAGTGCAGTTTTGGCACTATCTTTGAGTGCGTCGATTTGTGCCTTTAAGTCAATCAGAGCTGTTTTGGTCCTGTGTTGGGGCCTGAAGCCTGATTGGTGGACTCCTAATAGTGGGTTCTGTTCTAAGTACTCCTGTATTTGTAGGTATGCTACCCTATTTAGTATTTTGAGAAGGAAAGGTACTGTAGTGATCGGTCTATAGTTGGTAGGTATTGTTGGATCTAGTGATTACTCTTTTAGGAGAGGGAGTACCCAGGACTCCTTTAGGTTGTTAGGGATGCTGACAGTGGAAAAAGAAGCATTAATTAGCTTTGATATGAATGGAGATAAGTCTGTGGCCGCATCTTTGATGATTTGTGGTGGGCAGTGGTCGCCCTGGCAATTTGAAGGTTTAAGAGTAAGGATAACTTTCTTGACCTCGAGGATTGAGATTTGAATCAGTGCTTCAAGTTCCTTTAGGATAATAGAATGTTCCTTTATGTTTGAGTTAGCCTGCAGGATTCTTTTATTATAGGTATCTTGTTTGGCAAGAAGTATTTATTTCTGTACTGGGAAGAGATATTGCTAAGGGTGGATTTATTGCCGTCGGTGGGTGATTGTCTCGAAATGGATTCACAGATTCTTTTTTCTTTGAACCATGTGTTCAAATGCAATTTGGGTTTACTTTTTCTCATTTATAGTGGTGCAAATGAATCTAGAGCTTCAGACATTGTTTTATTGTATTTGTTAACTAGGATGGTAGGGTCAGTAGACTCTGGTAAGGAGTTAAGTTTGGGATAATTAGAGGTAGTAGTTTGTCTGCAGTAATGTTCTTTTTATTCCTGGTAGCTTTGGGGGGGCTGCAGAGTTGTTTTTCCGTGCAGTAGTTTTTGTTGCTAGTGAGAAAACTAGGAGGTGTTGATCTGTCCAAAACTGTGGGGTGATGAACGTGATGGACGCATTGCAATTATGGTCTGCCTCCCAGTCAAGAGCTCTTCCTTTGTTGTGAGTGGGAAGTGAGACTCTTTGAGTGAAGCCAAGTTCATTAAGGGTGTCAGCAATTATAGTTGCTTGCTGATCTTTGGGATCTCTGAATCCCAGTTTAAGGTCCCCTAACAAGAGTAGTTGCAATGAGTTTTTTAGATTATCGGATAGAATGGTGGTTAAGTCCTACTCAAAGGACCGGTGGGGGTCTATATATTACGTTGATAGTGTTTGGGATGTGGCAGTAGGTAGTTTAGCTGTCAGGTTTTTGCATGATTTGGTGTCAGGTGACTGGGCTAATCTCATGGATAGGGAGGACTTGGCTATAAGAGCTATGCCTCCTCCACGAGTTGTATGAATCAGAAGTTTCTTAGGTTTAAAATGCACACATCGAAAGTAAAGTGGTGGTAAAACGAAATCATGAAACAGTGTGCCGCCTCTAGTTGCTGGGCGGGCAGTAGTGAGGCTTTATCGTGGCTGGTTATGAGGGGATATCCCAGAGGGGTGTGCAAGCACTGGTGAGAGAGGATGTCAGTGTTCTCGTGTTCAAAGTGTGTCTAGTATCACAATCAAGTTGATGCGAAGGCCCGTGGCCATGATTAGATAAGGAGAATTTACAGTGGGTACAGATGTCGAGAAGCTGGTAGAGTGTCCTGCAGCCGGACCGCCACAGACAGGCCTGCCCTTGTGAAGAGGCCCTTGGAAGATGGCCTGCTCTGCCTTCCGGTGGAGCTGGTCTGGACAAATGGGTAGTTGCAGCCAATCAGCGTGCTGCCATGCTACTTAGTAACGGGTAAACAGATGCACTGCAGCCATTTTCGAGCGTCGCTGTGTGCGAATCATGGCGATAGCAATTACTTTACTCCGTGCAAGTACACAGTAAAAACAGCTGATGAGGTGAAGGTTGGCGCTCCTTGCCAGAGATTAAGGCTACCTTAGGTTGGTGAGCCTTTCTATCGTGCAGATAGGTCCGGTTCTGGGATTCGAGCTGCACAGACCACTTCTCCTGAAGAGGCATGCTGGGGAGGGAGATGAGGGATCCTGTGATCCTCGATCGACACAAGGCGGCAAATGCTGCTAACTCGGTTGGGACTGCTTTATGAGGAGGCCCTTGTAAAATGGCCGGCTCACGCCGTCTGGTGTAGTCGGTCTGGACAAATGAGTAGTTGCAGCCAATCAGCGTGCTGCCATGCTACTTAGTAATGGGTAAACAGGTGCACAACGGCCGTTTTCGAGCATCGCTGCGTGCAAATCACGGCGATAGCAATTACTTTACTCCATGCAAGTGCACAGTAAAAACAGCTAATGAGGTGAAGGTCAGTGCTCCTTGCCAGAGATGAAGGCTACGTTAGGTTGGTGAGCCTTTCTATGTTGCAGATGGGTCCAGGATTCGAGCTGCGCAGATCACTTCTCCTGAAGCGGCATGCTCTGGAGGGAGGGGGGATCCGCCCTGCTTGATCGACACGATGCAGCAAATGCTGCTAACTCGGTTGGGACTGCTTTATGAGGAGGCCCTTGGAAGATGGCCGGCTCACGCTTTCCAGTGGTGCCGGTCTGCACAAATGGGTAGTTGCAGCGAATCAGCGTGCTGCCATGTTACTTAGTAACGGCTAAACAGATGCACTGCGGCCATTTTCGAGCGTCGCCACATGCAAATCACGGCAATAGCAATTTTTTACTCTGTGCAAGTACACGGTAAAAACAGCTGATGAGGTGAAGGTTGGCACTCCTTGCCTGAGGTTAAGGCTACCTTAGGTTGGTGAGCCTTTCTATGGTGCAGATGGGTCCGGGTCTGGGATTCGAGCTACGCAGACCACTTCTCCTGAAGCGGCATGCTGGGGAGGGGGATGAGGGCTCCTGTGATCCTCGATCGGTATGATGCGGAAAATGCTGCTAACTCGGTTGGGACTGCTTCATGAGGAGGCCCTTGGCAGATGGCCGGCTCACGCCTTCTGGTAGAGCCGGTCTGGACAAATGGGTAGTTGCAGCCAATCAGTGTGCTGCCATGCTACTTAGTAATGGTTAAACAGATGAACAGCAACCATTTCCGAGCATCGCTGCGTGTGAATCATGGCGATAGCAATTACTTTACTTCATGCAAGTGCACAGTAAAAACAGCTGATGAGGTGAAGGTCGGCACTCCTTGCTGGAGATGAAGGCTACCTTAGGTTGGTGAGCCTTTCTATGGTGCAGATGGGTCTGGGAATTTAAGCTGTCAGATCACTTCTCCTGAAGAGGCATGCTGTGGAGGGGGGGTCCGCCCTCCTTGATCGACACGACGCAGCAAATGCTGCTAACTCGGTTGGGACTGCTTTATGAGAAGGCCCTTGGAAGATGGCCGGCTCACGCCTTCCGGTGGAGCCAGTCTGGACAAATGGGTAGTTGCAGCCAATCAGCGTGCTGCCATGTTACTTAGTAACGGGTAAACAGAAGCACAGCGGGCATTTTCAAGTGTCGCCGCGTGCAAAACACGGCGATAGCAATTACTTTACTCCGTGCAAGTGCACAGTAAAAACAGCTGATGAGGTGAAGTTCAGAGCTACTTGCCGGAAATGAAGGCTACCTTAGGTTGGTGAGACTTTCTATGGTGCAGATGTGTCCAGGTCTGGGATTCGAGCTGCGCAGACCACTTCTACTGAAGCGGCGCTCTGTGGAGGGGCGGAGGGCTTCTGCCCTCCTCGATCTACATGACGCAGCAAATGCTGCTAACTCAGTTGGGACTGCTTTATGAGGTGGGCCTTGGAAGATGGCCGGCTCACGCCTTCCGGTGGAGCCAGTCTGAACAAATGGGTAGCTGCAGCCAATCAGCGTGCTGCCATGCTACTTAGTAATGGGTAAACAGAAGCACAGCGGCCATTTTTGAGCGTCGTCACGTGCGAATCACGGCGATATCAATTACTTTACTATGTGCAAGTGCACAATAAAAACAGCTGATGAATTTAAGGTTGGCGCTCCTTGCCGGAGCTGAAGGCTACCTTAGGTTGCTGAGCCTTTCTATGGTGCAGATGGGTCAGGGTCCGTGATTTGAGCTGCGCAGACCACTTCTCCTGAAGTGGCATGCTAGGGTGGGGGCTCCTGCCCTCCTCGATCGACACGACATGGCAAAATCCACATTTGGAGCTTTGATTTTGGACATTACTCAATTTTTCTGTACATAGTTATGTATGTGTAGGTTTATTTTTATTTTTTTCAACTTTTTTGGGAGTGGATTCTGGACTATCCTCCATTTTTGTTTTGTACATATTTGTTTGGTGTGTGTTTTAGGTATCCGTTCTCCATCCGTAATGGTTATGTTTGAATTTATTTAATTGTTTATATGTTTTTACACATGGACATTTTTATATTTAAAGTTTTTTCATGGACAAGTTTGTACATTTCATTTCCAGTCTGTATGCCATTAATACAACTGTTGAACATATACATTTTGAAGCCGGGTGGGGTATCCCATGTGGAGGGGGCGGCCTGCAGAGTGGTGTCACGGCTGAAGGGGGCTGGGGTATCCCATGTGAAGTGGGCTGCCTGCAGGGTGGGGTCATGGGTGAAGGGGCCTGGGGTATCCCATGTGGAGGGGGCTGCCTAAATGGCTGTCGCATGGGTGAAGGAGGCAGGGATATCCCATGTTGTGGAGGGGGCTGCCTACAGTGTGGGGCCACGGGTGAAGGGGCCTGGTTATCCCATGTGGAGGGAGCTGCGTGCAGGGTGGGGGCATGGGTGAGAGGGACTGTGGTGTGAGTCTCCCGTCTGGAGGGGGCTGCATGCCGCGGAGTGTGAGGTGCCGACGACAATTTGGCTGGGATGCGAGCAGGGATTGCAATGTCTTTTCGCGTGATTATGCTGGGTGTGGCCTGGGATTGAGAGGTGTTTTTGCGTGATTGCAGTGGGGTGCGACCGGGGATCATGGGGTTTTTCGTGCGATTACGCTGGGATATGGCCGGGAATTGCGAGGTGTTTTCATGCGATTGCGCTGGGGTGTGACTGGGGATCACGGAGTGTTTTCACGCGATTACGCTGGGGAGCGGCCGAGGAATACAAGGTGTTTTCGTGTGATTTGGCTGCAGTTCGGACGGAGATCGCGGGGTGTTTTCACGCAATTACGCTAGGTAGCAGCCTGGAATTGCAAGGTGTTTTCACGTGATTACAATGGGGTGCAACCAGGGATCGAGGGGTGTTTTCACGCGATTAACGCTGGGGTGCGGCTGGGGATTGCAGGGTGTTTTCACGCGATTATGCTGAGGTGCGGCCAGGGATTGCGAGGTGTTTTCACGTGATTTTGCTAGGGGGGGCTGCATGCTGGCCCAGGGATGTTGCGAGGCTTGCTCCATGTTAGGCATTTCACTCGCGTTTTACTGCATGGGGGCTTGTTGGGGGCATTACTCAGGCAGCTTACTGTTACTTGCACCATGGCTACTGATGCCTTTGGACATCCATGAATATGTCTTTTATGCGCCCGGTTGTATGAATCGGACCCAATGTCCGAATGGACAAGGCTGCTGTTGGCCTCCAGAGGTTGTTGGATGCACTGGATATGTATGCCAGCGAAAAGAACCCAGCTTTTAATTCTCTGTTGACTGTGGTATTAAAATGTGCGTATAAGGTCTTAATTAATCAATTTTACAGAATAAAGAAACAAAATACAAATCATCTTCTTATCCAGCATTTTAAAGACTGCTCTGAAAATAATTGCAACGCATCCCATCCACACCCCCCCAGACCTGATGGGCGGTTAACAACAAATGCAGAGTATCCCTGGGGCACTTTGTCAGTCAGAGCCACCATAGTGTCTATAATAAAAAATACATCCAAGATCAGATCTTCAATTAAATCATGTAAAAAAACGTGTTTTAACCGCTGACTGAGCATTTACCAGAAAAGCCCTAATCACCCTGTCACCTGTTGAGGTGGATTCCCGCTCACACGGACAAGGGGGAGGGGATGCCTGGACTTGTAATCCTTGCCCGATAGACCTATCCTCACAAGCAACCTCCAAACACCCCCCTTCCCCAAAGCCCCCCAACTCCCTCACCTGCAGAACCCTTCCCCTGGTTATACAATCTCCAATTGCCACTTGGATCCAGTAAGTTTCTGAACAGCGTAAGTGAAACACTTATGTAAGTTGCTTATTTAAGTTATTTTGTATTTTAATTGTGTGTATTTATTGGATATGAACCATGCTTCTGGAAGCAATGGAGGCTGATTGTCGGGCTTCTTCTTTTGAGGGAAACGTATAATTCGGGGAGATTTGTGTTCGCCACTTTTTGCTTTCCTTGCTTTTGTTGGGTTCAGGTAAGTATTAATGTGCGTTTAGTTTTTTATACCTTAGTCTGTGCTTTCCTAGTTCGATGTCAGTGTTTTCGCATGCTTAGAAATCCTTACGTAATCGCAAAAGAAATGGGGACCGTTATCCGGGCCTAAACCATCTTTTCGTTATCAGCTAGAAACTGCAGAGCAGACGCCGCGAGCAGGATTTAGTTACCTTCACCAATCTATACGATTTCTTTTTCTTATGGCGTTGAGTAGTGGTTAAAGGGGCATTAGGCGTATGTTTTATGTTCCCTTCTAGGATTACTCGTGCAGTCATTGTTTATAATTCATAAGGCCATAACTCAAGGAAATCCAAGCCTGTATGCATGTATCTGTGTTTATCACAAGAGAAGTAACTGGACATGGGTGGAAACACGCAGCATTGGGCAACTGCCTTCAAATGGCCTCTAATTTCAACAGTTCAATATATATTTTAATGTAAGGATCAGATAGTCCACTGAGTACAATTCTCCGCTTCAGTGGATTGAATGTGGAAAGCACAAGAAAAAGAACGCTGCTGGGGAATAAAGTGATGATATCCATCAGCTGAAGCACGTATTTGTATACATCGCTGCGTTGAATGTAATGTGAAAAGATGGCGTGCAGCGTAGACGTGCGTGCGAGCCTCTGTTCTCCATACACGTTACCCGTTGCCAGGGTTCCTCTGGCGTGCTCCGTTCAGACTTCTGAGTCGCATGTAATTATATATCTACATCTGCAGGCACACACATGAATATATACCAGCCATGTGGATGTAAATATGCAGATTCGCGTATCCCCTTGTTTACTCTCCCCAGCCTACTGCCTATTGCTAATGTCAGATTATGTTCATACACACACGCACGTGCGCTCTCACACACACGCGTTCGCCCCCTCAAATTTAGACAGCACTGAATTACTTATAATTTCATAAGGTGTGTATGTAAGCCCATGTTTAGTCCATCTGTAAATCAGCTGCCCAGTAAATTGTCTGCAATCACCCAAGGACTCTACATGCAAGGCAAACAGGAGGAGATAAAAATACTATCCATGATTAATTTTGAAAGACCTTTCTGGGGGTTTCGACTGGACCGAGTACAACCCTTTGATCCCCTAGGCCTTGGATGGCATGTACTGCAGAGATCTGTGCCCACCCTGCAGGGCACAGGATGGAGTTCTGGCGAGGCCAACTCATTACTTTATCCTTTTCATGTTGATAATTTGAGGATCATTTAATTAGTTAACAATAACAATTTGTATTACAGTGTTTCGTAAAGGCAAATCTCTATATAAAAATATGATAATATTCCAAAAACTGTATTTATTTCCAGTTGTACCCTGCAGGTCCAAAGGGCTAAACCTCCAGTCATCCCCAAGACTAAGTTTAGATTCAACTTTTTCTTAATATGAATTTCCATAAAATAGGAATTCTGTGACAGAATGCCCTCTGGCAAGGGTGGGGAAGCCCTGTCTTTTTTTTTATTAGTATCAAATGTTGGAGGTAATTGTGTTTCTGAAATGGGTGTTTGCCAATGAGATCTCCCTTTCATACCACTTGCCTAGAGCATAGTACATACATAAGCCCTTGCATCTCTGACAGCTGCTGTGACCAAAAGCCACTCCTGCCAAAGGTGTCATTCTGACCTCTGCTTCAAAATTTAATCATTCTTTTCTTATCTGTCTGTTGGTGGGTTAATATCTAAGAGTAAGACATATCTTGTTATGTATGGGGACTGATAAGGGCACACAATTATTAAATCAAAACCAATGTGATATCAAACAAACGTCAGCTCTGTGTATCCAGACTAGCAATGTGAGGGCAAGGAGCATTCATGCCAGCTTGGCAGTCTGCACTGCTCCCAGGGAGACAATATCCAGGATGTTCTAAACCCAGTAGATGATGCCTTAAGATCACAATGAGTGAGTAAAGCCCCTGGTCCGGATAGGATACCAGCCGACATATTCAAACTGGAGCCTGTGGTATGAGCTGTGTATGTCCAATCTGTCATGCACCTTATCTGCAAATCAGGCAGAGTACCGACCACTTGGACACAGGCAGAGATCCTCCCCATCTATAAGAAGGTAGGTGCGGGGCGTAGTCTCACAGGCAACTACCGTCTTGTTGCCCTGCTAGACGTCGCAGGTAAAACCTTTGGCAAAATTATTCTTAATAGTCTAGAAGAACGGGCTAATGAGGTGAATTGTATTAGTGACCTCCAAGCAGGTTTGGGGCCACAGAAGTCTTGTAAGCTTGATTACACCTTTTCCTTAAAAAGCTGTTATGTTGCCAAAAATGTTCACAATATGCCCATTTACTTTGAATTGGGTCTGACACTGATAGGTATATACAACAGGTTGCACTCTTCTTTTTTTGTTGTAGGGGTTCTGTGATGTAACAGGGTATTGATAATGTATTAGGCAAAATCACAGACTACCCGCTACTCCTGTTATTTGTGGCTTAAGGCCGAAATTAGCTCATATATGCTGATGTATACATTCACACACAATAACAAGTCTCGGACCCTGGTGTCTTTTTTACACAAAATGTCAACTGACTTGTTCACATTGACACCTCCTTTGTGGAGAGAGTTTTAGCTAGAAAACATAGATCACATCAACAAACAATACATAATGAAATGCATACTATTATTTCATCAATCAAGGGTTAGTATAGCAAGGAATCTTGACAAACAAAAAAGATATTTTGCAGATGTTCAAATTATTCACAAGCATCTATTGTCAGAGAGGACAGAAAACAGAAAGAGAGGAACTAAGTACTATGTTCCTATTTCCCTTATAAGCGAGGACAGTGTATTTTTGCTATTGTAGGTTCCTTGTATAGGTAAACCCTCCTACTGTCCTTTGTATCACTCTCTGTTGCGTCTCTTTATCTCTGTGGGAGTATCAGTGTCCATTATCCCCGTTAGTTGTTTCTCGAAGGAAGTACAGATAGTGTTGTGTCGACGCTCTGCATTTCGGCCCGTTATTCCAAGGATAACCCCATCCCAGATAAGGTTTCCCTGTTTCTTTCCAGGCAGCCATCGTCAGGATAGAAGTTGATTATCCTTCCACTGGTCGTAACTCTTCTAACCCAAATGTTGCCCAGATAACCGGAAAGATCAGAAAAAAGAACACCACAGGCTTAGGACCCATGCTAGTGCATATTCACTCTTTCTATTAAAATTGAGCTAAATGGTCTACCTACTGATCTTATTCAATAGGGTTGACAGGGGAGGAAATGTCTTCCCTGCGTGTTTCACTTTTAGCAAACTCTTCCTACACAAAGAACCATTAAATTCATCAGTAGGAGAAAATACCCATCATTAATCTTGGTACGAGTACAACAATTCTGCAGGGTATGCTTAATGAATGGCATGCTGCAGACTATACCTCTATATTGTCGGTGACTGATTACACAGGGCACTGAATCTATCTTTTCAATGCTGTGCTGCAAAAAGCAGGAATTCACTCTTGCTTAATCTCATGACATCTCGAATGTTCTATACCTGTGAAAGCAAACCATGGCATTACACTAATTTCTATGCCAAAATCTTTCCCCCATCTATTGGTCACAGATTTGTATGTATTTGATTCCTAAAGTGGAGCCTGCCAGGCTTCATCTGAACTCACCGTATCAGGTTCATAGCCGCGTATGGCAGCATTGTGTTAGCTGCTGTAAACTGTGCTGTCTCAGTGTATGGCTAAAAACTGTGTCGTCCACTTAAGCACACAAGGCATGCAATTTCTACCCATCTGGGCTTAGTGCCATGGAACAGCATTATGTCAAGTGCAAATGACTAGACTGTATCGTGGTGTGGCTAAATAACCTGTCATCCACTTAACACGCGCAGGACATACGATCTCTTACCATTGCGGTATCTTAGCGCATTGCAAATTAGAAAGTCTTCATTTAGTCCTACTCACTGCGGGATCACTCGTTTCTGATGTAGGTTTCTCCATATACTATCGTGTTTAGGGGAAACAGAAATAGGACTCCATTAAACCTGACTTAATCAGGCATGCCACGGATCACGTCCATTACTGGGCCAGTCGCTCCATTCAAGCAAGTATGTAATTGCAGCATTCAGGAATCCTATTCCTTTCCTGACAGGCCCAATGACTCTAGGTATTGGACATGTTAAATAACCATCACATGGAAGCCTTATCCATCTTGAGCTTGGCTGTCTTAGCTCCTGTACTTGTGGTTAAACATGCCGTGTAATTCTTCCGTAATGATTTACACAAAAGAAACTAATGAAGGACAAATATAACAGGATCAATGTCTCAAAACGTTTCCATTATTGCCACAGACATTCATGAAAAGTCATGAGGGGTGTTTATGTAATTCGATCGATCGCTAAATGACATGACATGACATGAGAGAAAGTGGTGATTAGAAACAAGGGAAGCAAAGCACATAACATGCATAAATGACGTGCATCAAAAGCATCAATCTCCCTTACTCAATAAAAGACCAAACCCTTCTGTTTTTATATTTGAACATCTTGCACCATTTAGATGTATTGGTGCTATTTGTTAACAAATTCCACCGTTACTTAATTTATCAGCCCCTTTGTGTTCAGGGGGTTCACATAGTGAAACATACACAAGTCCAAAAAAGGCTCATGTATTATTCCTCCAATATCCCAATAGTCACATTGTTGACCAATAGATTGTTTTAAAGCTCTGGCCCAACATATTTGTATTACATTCCATGTTCTGTCTTGATTAATGGTAAACCTACCCAATGTTATTTAGGAAAACAAACTGTTACGCTCGCCTGGTCTCTGCAGGGACGTTGCGGCACGGTTGCAGCCCTCCCTGGAACTGGCTCCCCTTGGTCAGGCTTCTTCCCCTGCTCCTGTGTTGTGGACTGCACTGGTCTTTGGTGCTGCCCCTGTTTAATTATGATGCTGAGCTCTCCGTCCTGCTTTTCACTGCTGGGGTGCTTTTAGATAGACCAAGTTTATTCACTGGTCCATGTGCGTGGCAGCCCAGACCGGCTGTGGCTGAACCACTTCAAAGGTAAGTGTCCTTCGATTATGATTATTGTCCGTATCATTTTGTAATGTCTTTTTCCTTGATTATTGTCCGTATCTTCTTGTAATGTCTTTCCTTTTCCCCAAAAGGTGATATGAGGCCCAGCGGTAGTTGCAGTACAAGAAGCGAGCCCAAATGGAGAAAAAGGGAGTTCACGATGTCCCAATAGGTGGTAAGTTTGGTTCTTAGTTCAAGCGCAAGGATTGGTTTGAGCGCAACCTTAGCGTAATGTCTTTATAGTTTTTCTAACCTTATTTTGTCCTTTTCTCTTGCAAGGATGGCCTGGTGAAGTCAGACAGGAATGCTGTTATCCGGAGATCTGCCTGCGGATGAAGGATGCCTGCATCTGCAATGAAGCTGGCTGAAAGTGGGCTCCTGAGTAGTGTTGTGGCTGGGAGCCGGAATAAGGTAAGGATACGCTCCGGCTGCGGTTGTTGCGGGAATCAGGTAAGGATGCGTTTTGACTGAGTTTGTTGTTGGAATCAGGTAAGGATGCGCTCCGACTGCGGGCCACTGACAGGGGCCCTGTTCAGTGGACTGCCAAGTATGATAATTATGGGGTGACTCAGACTGCATGGCAAAGATGCTCCCAAGAACAAAGGGGGATTCCAACCCATGTGTTTGCCTCAGAAGTGTGACATCCTCTGCTTTCAAAATGAAAGACTTCAAAGGAGAAGCCATGGCAACCTCTTTGCAAAGCTGGCCAGGAAAAAACATTTGGCTGGGGGGTTGGAAAGACTACTCACTTTTGGGAACAAAGCCAGCCTATTTGATTTGAAACAGTTTTTACATTAAGACATTTATTTCAGTAACCTGAATAAGCAGTAATGTGAAATTATGATGGTTTTTAATGTCATTTTTGTATCAGCAAGATGATGATATTTAGGTCTTCCTAGCATGTGGGGATGCAAATGGCATTAAAGAGGCATTTCTGGGGAAAGCATACATGACACAGATGTAAAAAGTTTATGGAAATACGCCAGACATTGATAGGGTTATGTGGAGCCATTTGTGGAATTTTAGGTGAAATGTTTTCCATAGAAAACACAAAAGATTGCCAGAAGGACAAAACAGCATCACACAAACTTGGGATTTGGAACAGCATATTCCTTGTAAAATATGGGGACTGCCCATCTGATTTTCTGGAGGATAACAATTGTAAATATAAGGGTTTTGTTGCATTACTGATTTTGGAAAGTCACTGTGGTATAACAAAGCAGGATGCCTGGATCCACGATGAAGCTGGCCGAAAGTGGGCTCCCGAATAGTGTTGTGGCTGGGAGCAGGAATAAGGTAAGGATACGCTCTGGCTGCGGTTGCTGGAATCAGGTAAGGATGCGTTTTGACTGAGTTTGCTGTTGGAATCAGGTAAGGATGCGCTCTGACTGCGTTTGCTGCTGAAATCAGGTAAGGATGTGCTCCTACTGCGGTTGCTGCTGGAATCAGGTAAGTATGCACTCCTACTGTGGTTGCTGCTGGGATCAGGTAAGGATGTGCTCCGACTGTGGTTGCTGCTGGAATCAGTTAAGTTGCTGGAATCAGGTAAACTGCTGGAATCAGGTAAGTTGCTGGAATCAGGTAAGGATGCGCTTCAGGCGGCGGTGAGCGTTACGCTGCTGTAAGCAGACTAACGCGAAGCGCCTGCATGTGGGAGGGGCAGGCTTAAATAGCCTGGTCCCAGCCGCACCCATTTGTTCCGACTCATGGCCCCACCCTGCCACTCCTAGAGGATCCTGCACGTGCAGCCCAATTAACTCCTATGGCCATGCCCGACCTGGAGGCACGTGGAGGCCCTGCATGGAAAAAAAAGGCACGTGCACCAGAATAAAGTGTGCAGAGCACACTAATTCATGAGTGTGGCACCAAAGGTGCCAGGACTGGGTCCAACTGGACCTTTTATGTAGTGGAGCTTGTGGTCCTTGCCCAGTGGTCATGACACAAAATCCATTCTATACTGGTGTTGAGGCCGTCTCTCACGCTGTCTAGCTTCTGTATCCACTTTTCTTCTAATTTTCTTAGTGCCAGACCTCTGTCACCTCCTCTTATTGTAGCTTTTACCGTCTGTATCACAAACCAATGTAGGTCTTTGTGGCTGTGTTTCTGTTTGCATAGTGCTAGTGCATACTTTGTTTTTCAGGCAAGACCTGTGTTCACATATCCACTGTCGGACTTCCCTCTTCGTCTTACCTATATACAATAAGCCGGAAGAGCACTTGATCGTGTAGAATTGCCCATATTGACTTGAAGTTTGTGAATTCTTTTATCTCCCACTGTATTTTATATAGGGCAATCATTCTCATATTACTGGTAAGTGCACATACCAAGCATTGGCCACATTTGAAGTGTCCCACTACTTGTGGTAAACCCGATAGATTGGTCTGTTTTTTATCGTTCTTTTTTGTCCGTTCATCAAAGATGTGCACTAGCATTTGTTTTAAATTGTTATTCTTCTTGAAAGCGAACCTGGGTTTCATAGGGTTGAAATCTGGCGTTTTGACCAGAACCCAATTTCTCAGAATGCACATCTTCAATGCATTACGACTAGGGCTATAAGTCATCACGTAGGTGATTCTTTCCTGTATTGGTTTGATGTTCTTCTTAAGGCATACTTCTCATGGTTTGTTTCTTCCTCTTTTCTTTGCATTCTTGACCACTCTGCGTGGGTATCCTCTATGGTGCAGGCATGCACACAAATCTTTTGTGTGTTCTTCATACTGCTGTACCATCAAGCGGTTCCTCCTTATGCACAAAAACTGAACATAGGGTAGGTTTGTTTTCAGGTTGACCGGATGGTAGCTCTCAAAGTGGAGCAGGGGGTTTTTGTCCATTGGTTTTCATAACAATGCTGTTTCCAATCCTCCTCCTGTGCTTTTCTTTATTGTCAGATCTAGAAACCCAGCCATGCCCATCTATATTCAGGATGAACATCATCAAATGAGGGCCTTCCTCCCTGAACGGTATTGTTGTGTCAAGGAAAATCTGCGAAGAGCAGAGAAATTAATTTCAGTCTGCATGGCCAGCGTTCACTTTTGCAACAAATTAACATACACAAAGCTCTTCAAAAGAAGCTCTCTCTGTTCCTTTGCTTGGTGTCCCATTTCCTGAACATATCCCCATGTATAGAAATTGAGTGAAGCTATGAAAGCTTTCAGAAAGCAAAATGCATTTTGTTAAATGGACATAAAAATAAAATGAACCCGTGTTAGTTTGCCTTGCAGAAAAATTAAACGACATTATGACAGCTACTTGGGAAAGAATACTGTAAAATTCCCAGAAACACAGCTGTGCATTTGGGGAAGAAAAGCTGCAAACATGTAGGTAGATTTAACTCTGTGTATTTTATTTTTCTTCACAAAAAGAACTTCAACAACCTAACTGAGGCAGGATTTCCTGTTAGACCAGTTTGGCTCATAGGCCAAATATTGCACTTCCCTGTGATTTCATTCTGCCAGGGCAGGGGCCCTGTTCAGTGGACTGCCGAGTATGATAATTATGGGGTGACTCAGACTGCATGGCAAAGATGCTCCCAAGAACAAAGGGGGATTCCAGCCCATGTGTTTGCCTCAGAAGTGTGACATCCTCTGCTTTCAAAATGAAGGACTTCAAAGGAGAAGCCATGGCAACCTCTGTGCAAAGCTGGCCAGGAAAAAACATTTGGCTGGGGGGTTGGAAAGACTACTCACTTTTGGGAACAAAGCCAGCCCATTTGATTTAAAACAGTTTTTACATTAAGACATTTATTTCAGTAACCTGAATAAGCAGTAATGTGAAATTATGATGGTCTTTAATGTCATTTTCGTATCAGCAAGATGATGATATTTAGGTCTTCCTAGCATGTGGGGGATGCAAATGGCATTAAAGAGGCATTTCTGGGGAAAGCATACATGACACAGATGTAAAAAGTTAATGGAAATACGCCCGACATTGATAGGGTTATGTGTAGCCATTTGTGGAATTTTAGGTGAAATGTTTTCCATAGAAAACGCGAAAGATTGCCAGAAGGACAAAACAGCATCACACAAACTTGGGATTTGGAACAGCATATTCCTTGTAAAATATGGGGACTGCCCTTCTGATTTTCTGGAGGGTAACAATTGTAAATATAAGGGTTTGGTTGCATTACTGATTTTGGCAAAAGTCATTGTGGTATAACAAAGCACATCATAAAACAAACACCCTAAAACTGATGTCACTTCCCTGGTTCCAATCTGCTTACAGGGAGGCGGCGACATCCACAGACTGACCTATCCTATCTTAGAGGTATGTCCAGGTTATTTCTCCCCACATAGTAAAAATCCTCGGATGTCATCCTGCTTATAAAAGGAGGAAGCATAGAGGGAGTCAGAGCATTCACAAATCCAACTTTCACAATCCAGAGATCCAGACATTCAACATTCCGCAGTCACCCTCCAAGACGCCATACTCCAGAGCAAGGCCAGAGGTAGCTGGTCCATATCCAGGCAGAACCTCCTATCCAGGCAGAACCACTATCCAGAACTAAACCCTACAAAAATCCCAATAATTCAGGGAGAAAGGAGGAAAGGCTGCGGACCCCTTTGGGAGAATCCAGTGACCAGACCTGTCTTTGCCCAGCTGATGCACCCCTCTGTCCACTGTGACCAGACCCTGTTGCCCTGCTGTACCCTTAAAGGAGAGCCCGCCACTGTGCAGTGACCAGATCATTGTCCTGCTGTCCAGAGACCCGGTCAGCTGGCCAAACTACCCAATTCAAGTGCATTTTGCAAGTATCACCCCTCCCCAGTAACCAAAAAGCTGCATACACTGCTCTGTTACCTTGCATTCTGTCCAATCCTATAAGAAATCCTATAAGTACCCTGGTAACTTCTTAAATTGTTAGAATCCTCTGTGTATCCTGTCCTTAGAAAAATCTGTGTTAGTCTCGATGTGTAGCGTAATTATTTTCAAATCATTTCAGTCCATTGTGTAAATCCACAGTACTATTTTGAATTCATTATTTAATTTCCCATAGAGATGAACGCAGCGTAAATAGGTTAAACTTGCAAACTATCTACCGTACTGTGTCTTTCTTTAATAATCTAGCCATTTAAAATATAGTTTCAGTAGAACAAATCAGTTTGCTAACAAAACCGAGTTTGGCGTGAAAGTGTTTCCCTTTTAAAATCCGATTTTTCTTTCCTTTTGAGAATCCTACACTGTAAACCTTAAAGAGTCACCCTTTCACTTAAGTATCATACCTGTTACGTGCCTTTGTATCTCATCAGCAAAACCGATTTTCGGTTCTGTCTGTTTAGCTCATTTCTAAAGTTGTTTGCTTGTTTTTTGCTTGAAAACTAAGAAATTGCAATTTTGCCACGTGCGATTCTTGCTGCACTGCTTTTCCTTCCCAAAGTCGATTTTCTAACCTGTGTGCATGTTGCTTAGTACCTTGCTTTGTAGCTTGTATGTTTTCTTGCTTCTTTAGTACAGCCACAAAAATCCCTGTCTTAGCCATTCAACCGCACATTTAAAATAACTATTCAGTAATTCTGAGTGCCATTTTGCTCAATTTCAAGGGTTTACAATCCGATTTTTGCCTATTATACCTAACTCCTTGCTACTCCTTTCCACCCACACAAAGCTTCGCTAAATGGGGTTTGAGGACGTGTTGCCGGGAGAATGCATAACCGTGGTACCATTTAAAAGTATTACACAAAAAGTACTCTGTCTTTCATTCATTTTTGCATTGATGTGTCTGATGTAGAAAGTTACATTAAGTGTATCCTATCATTTTGCTGTGCAATTATCACCACACTGGTGATAGCATCCCTATATTGAATCTGTTTGATTTTCATTTGAATTTTAAAATAAATAAATATTCATTATTACACTCCGACCTGGTTCATGGTCCACTGTGACACAAGGTGTACGTAAAGGCGGGTGTGAGACGGGATGGCTGCCTTCTAAAGCTGAATCTGAAATAAATAAACTTAAAAGTGTTTTTATTGTGCGCCACATCCCTGGCCAGTGGAACGAGTCCTGGTCTGGAGTGTGCCATATCTTTAAATCTGTGACAGGCTCCACTTTAGGACTCAAATACATAACAATCTGTGACCAATACATGGGAAATGATTTTGGCATAGAAATTAGTATAATGGCATGGTTTGTTTTCACAGGTATAGAACATGCGGGATGTCCTTTGATTAAGCAAAAGTGAATTCCAGCTTTGTGTAGCACAGCATTGAAGAAATAGATGCAGTGCCCTATGTAACTACTCACTGACAAGATAGAGGTAGAGTCTGCAGCATGGCATTCATTAAGCATACCCTGCAGAAATGTTGTACTCGTACCAAGATTAATGATGGGTATGAATTTAATGGTCCTTTATGTAGAAAGAGTGCGCTGAACGTGAAAGCGGCCGAGAAGAAATGTCCTCCCTGGTCAAGCCTACTGAATAAGGTCAGTAGCTAGACCATTTAGCTACATTTTAATAGAATAATATAAAGGAACAAACACTAGCATGGGTCCTAAGCCTGTGGTGTTCTTTTGTCTGATCTTTCAGGTTATCTGTGCTAAACATTTCGGTTAGAAGAGTTACGACCAACGGAAGAATAATGAACTTTTGTCCTGACGAAGGCCATCTGGAAACAAACAGGGAAACCTTATCTGGGATGGGGTTATCCTTGAAATAACGTGCTGAAACACAGAGCTTCGACACAATAGTATCTATACATCCTTCGAGAAACTGGGGATAATGGACACTGATACTAACACAGAGATTAAGAGAGACAAAAGAGACTGATACAAAGGACAGTAGGAGGGTTTACTTATCCGGGTTATCCGGGGAATCTACAATAGCAAAAACACACTGCCTGGGTTATAAGGGAAATAGGAACATAATACTTAGTTCCTCACTTTCTGTTTTCTGTCCTCTCTGACAATAGATGCTTGTGAATAATGTGTACATCTGCAAAATATATTTTTTGTTTGTCAAGATTCCTTGCTATACTAACCCTTGATTGATGAAATAATAGTATGCATTTCATTATGTATTGTTTGTTGATGTGATCTATGTTTTCTAGCTAAAACTCTCTCCACAAAGGAGGTGTCAATGTGAATAAATCACTTGACATTTAGTATAAAAAAGACACTAGGGTCTGGGACTTGTTATTGTGTGTGAATGTGCACATCAGCATATGAGCTAATTTCGGCCACAAGCCACAACGATCAGGTGGAGGGGGGTAGTCTGTGATTCATGTCTTATGACACTGATAAGTGATATCAAAGCACTTAAACCGTTGTTATATTGTGCCAAGCTTTTGTCAAATAGTGAGCTGAACTGGTACAAGGAGGCCTTGTCAGACCAAATGGGCTGTGAAGGGGCAATAAAGCACCCATTGTTTGTACATATCAGGGCACTGCTATACCAGCTTCACCTAGATAATTTCTGGAAGAACACAACATTGTTGCAACCCAACACTAAGGTGAAAATAAAGGTTGAGTACAGAGATTGGACTCAATCTAGTTGTTTGGTATTGACAACAGGCTAGAACTATATCAACGAAAAATATGATTTTAAATTCTCCAATTGTCACCTCCAAAAATGTGTGGTTCAAAATGGGTCTGATTTTTGCCCCTTTTGTGATGGCACATACAAATCCCTACAGCACTTTCTGTTTGATTTCACTTACTTTTCTAAAATTCACCAGAGTCATTTGAACCATTGCACTGTGAATCATGGTGTAAGATCATTGCTTGATGCAGTAGTTTTGTGTAAGAACACTTGATACCAGGATGTGGTGTTTGCTACAACAAATTACCTAGCTGAGACCTTGAGAAGAAGGAATGTGAAACTGCCTTTGGTATCCTGATGTTTATGAGGGTTTTAGTGATTTCTAGGCAATTATGATAGGTATACATTATGAATTGTATTTTATCCATATGTGTATTTTATAGATTTTATGGTTGCTTTTATGGTCTATGTGCTGATTTTGACTGATTGATTGAAAATTCAGAATGATGCCTTTCATTGATTCCCAGAGAGGAAGGGTAACACATCCCCTCAGGGCACAATAGCTATCGACAGGAGAATTCCTGGAAACTCTGCTTAAAATGGGCACTCACATAAAAAAGACGAGCCTCACACCGGCATGTTGCACACTAAAGGGCCTTTGACATCTGCATCTTGGGAAGGAAGCAGAGTTAGAATAGCAAGAGAGGGATACGTGTGTCTGAAAAGGGTTCCACCATCTTGCTTTTATGTGGGGCCCTCTTTCTTTCCTGTCCACTCCATTTCCTGCAGAACAGGGCGCTCCGAGTCTGATACCAGAAGGCAAGGGCCACATATTATAATTTTTTTTTTGTAAGGAAGGTGTTTCCTACTCTGTCCTTGATTTTTTCCTGGACACCAAAAAGAACACATCTCTGAATCCCTGTTGGGAGTTAAGTCCATTCCAAAATCCTCTGCCATAGATGTGAAGACACGTGCTATCAAAGGCCTCCCCAGGGCACTTTGGGGGTGAACTGCAGTGGACTAATTGTTGACACTCTGAAAGCTGTACTGGAACCAGGCTTCACAGTGGAGGTTACGGAACCCCTGCAGGTGCCAGTTTAACGTTCTGGACTTAGAGAGCAGAATAATAAAGACTCTCCTTGTCCTGCAGCACCTGGAATTCAAAGCAACCAGAAGCCCAACAGAAGCTGGAAATCTGTTTGCACAGATCCAAACTAGCTTCAAACCTGGTTTTACTTCCTTCAACCGACAAGACATGCATTGCTCTTTGGGCTCTTCACGACTTTGAACTGCTCATCTGTATCTTTGAAACAGCAACACTGCATTAAACCTGCAGGACCTGACTTCAAGACGCCTTGAATCTTGACCCGAACCACAGGAAGCCATCATGTCACGCATTGAATTGACGTAGCTGTAACATTGTCTCGAACTAACTCAGCTGCAGACCCGACCTGTTAGACCCTTCAAGCCACATTGCTTCGAATGCTGCATTGAACCAAACATAGCCCACTCTCTGACAGGCGCTATGCTGGCTTGCTGTCTAAATCAATGTGACTTGCTGCATCCCAATCCTGGTTTGACTGCAAGAGCATCACAGATAAGCACAGTTCAGCCCTGTCAAACCACCCACGATCAAGAGCAAGGTACAGTTGAGAGGCCTAGTCCCCTGGACCACTTTCTGAAACCAAAGAGATTTGTAAGCCCCTTCTTTTGACTTTTCATACTCTGACATATCATTTAAAGTGGCACTTCTGTAATTGTTTTCCTGATGTAGCTAGAAGGCTAGTCTACACCAGTTCATCAGTATTTGATTGGGATTTCTGTTGGTTTAGGAGTAGTGTTGGGCGGCGTTGGCAGATTAGGCAACAGCCTTAGGATCTGATTCCCTTAGGGTTCTTCTAGGTGGATCATAGAGTGGGGTCCCACATGAACTGTAATTCACTTAGAGCATAAAACAGGGGGTCTTCCAACTACCCAGGACTCACTTGTTGTTCTCGCTCTCACATCATCATATTCCTCATCTTGATGTTCCTTCCTTCCTTCCCCTACATTATATGCACATCCTTCTCCTTCTCCTACACTTTACTCCATTAACCTCTGCAATGGCCATGCAATGTTATTCTCTCTCTCCTCTACTCCTTACTTTGACACTCTCTGACTAATCTTTACTACTCTCCCCTCCTACTACTCTGGTACTCTCCCCTCCTACTACTCTCTATTGCTCTCCACTTCTACTACTCTATATTACTCTCTCCTCACACTTACTCCTTACTCCCCTACCCCCACTCACTCAACACACACATCTCACACCTAAGTACCACTTTCTCTAACTAACCAATACCTCACCTTCAACACTCTCTCTGTTAGTCACCTCCACACTCTGCTCAACTGTCCGTCCACTGCATAACCTCTTGGTCTGCTTTCTTGCTTCTTGACCTCACAAGAACAACCCAAACTCCACTTTTCTAGTTCGTCCCTTTTATTCCCCCCTTTCCATTGGCTCAATTCCTACAGCATTTCGGTTTACACAGGTGTGACACGATAAGGCAACTCCAAGCCTCACCCACTTTTGGAATGTGAGTCCACCGGTGTTTGGCAATGGCCGCCATTTAAAGTGAATGTCAATGTTAGAGTTTGTAGATTACTGTGAAGGAGCGCCATGATTGCTGGTCCACAGCGAATATCATTCCACTGGCTCTGTACATGCCGCTGCATCTTGGACTTTTTAGTGAATAAAGCGCGCTCTGGGGGAAGAACTTGGCGGGTCCAGAAAGGACGGTTCGAGCTGCCATAACATTGCAATCTCAGAAAAAGCCTTGTGACTTGTGATTTAAGGCACTTTCCTCGTATTCTGGAGAGTAGTTATTCCCACCTGAGCCACCCTCCCTCCTTCCTCCTCTGCTGCTGGAGCAGCACAATTACCCCATTCAGTGACCTGTGCGACGTTGTGCATTTGTCTGTGCCTATCCTGCTGCTAGTTCATCGTGCAGTCTCTCCTCTGTCTCCCTCCCCCTCCATCTCTCTGCCAGCTCCTTCCATGGTGCTCTCTGTCTCCCCTTTTTATTGTAACTGCTTCTCTATCACCTACCCCACCTCTCTTTCAAAGCCTGGAAGGAAAAAGTTCAAGAAAGATCTCCTTTTCTCCAACCCAAGCCTGCCCATCGCTGACACCTACATCAACGCTTCTTCCAGGCAGACTATCAGAGACATCCTCTTTGTCATTCCCTCTCCGGACCTATGAAATCCCCACATGGTCTCTGTCCTCTCCTGCCACAGCCGGTACACAGCCTTGGTCCCCTTGGAGGAAATGGAAACATGTTTGCCAGATCCTCCGAAACAATTTCCAAGATGGCGCTGAAGTTCCATGCTCTGTTCTAGCTCTCAGACACCGGTCCGCCTCCTTCCTGTCTCCACCCAAGTCAGAGTCCAGCAGAGGATATGAGCAGTCTACACCCAGACCTTGGCGCATTGCTTCTCCTTTAGCTATACGCTCAGTGAGGTCGTAATTCTAGTCTGTTTCACTCACATTCCCCGCCCTTGCTTCTACTAGCCTATCTCTCTTTCTATGTGCCATAGTGCCGAGCAGAACAGACATCTCTGTTCCATCCCTCTTCCAAGTTTCTCTTTTCGCTCCAAGTCCTGCCCACTCCAGTAGGTGCCTTCCGATCTTAAACCCTTTATCTGGCTCCCATTCATATTTCTCTACTCCTCCCATTCAGCACGCAAGCCCCGCCCCACTGCTTACAGTGCTCTGCAAGCTGTCATGGCAGCATAATCTCCCAGTACAAACTGCTTCTTTTTTTACCATATCTCACCCCTGCTGCACATCGCTCTTTCTTGCCTTCTCATCTATCCCTTACAGCTCGACTGCAGACACTCCGGTGGTCCTAGGAACATTGCGGCTTCTGCAGCAACGGCTCCATGGTCCCTCACCACCCGGAGCTGACGACCGTACCAGATTGCAGATTTCCTGATCTGCAGGTGTATTTTCCCCAGAGGCTTTTCCATGTGATTCGTGCTTCAGCCGTGTCTGGAGTCATTAGGACCGGAGGGAGCAGGGGATCTAGGGAAATTCTTGCATTCCTCAAGCTGGTGCATCAGAAACAGGTTGGTGTTGGCAACCTTGCTACTGTATCTTGATATGAATCCAAAAGTTGATGATAGATAGCAATGCCATTGACAAAGTCGCTGACACAGCTATGGATCAGATGCAGCAGCTCGTAGCTGCCGTACAGTCCTTGACCTTGGAGATACAGGGACTAAAACAAAAAAATGAATTTCTTCGACAACAGATAGCTCACACCCCACAGAGTTCTGAAGTACCGCCAGGGCCCTTACCTGGGGGCGGATTTGATGGGAACCCACGCAAATTAAAGGACATTTTAGAAGCCTGCACAGTCCAATTCGTCTTTAAGGCAGCTTATTCCTCTACTGACAGGGATAAGATTGGACATGTGATCTCCCACTTGACAGGGGCAGCCTTGGCTTGGGCAAATCCACTAGTAACCACCAATAATCCTATACTGGATTCTTACCCAGCTTTCGTGAATAGCCTTAAAGTGATGTTCAGTAGACAGGAGATCACAGTGTCTTCTTAGAAACGTCTATTAGATTTCAAACAAGGGACACAAGACCTACTGACATACATCACCAGGTTCAAGCAGGTGTCAGCCGACATGGCCTGCCCGATGACTCCCTAATTACTCTTTTTCGTAAGGGTCTCACAGAGGAACTCAAAGATGAAGTTTCATAAGTACCCTGTTCCGTCAATCTGGTGGAGATGATTACATTAGCTATGCAGCTAGACTACCATCTGCAAGAAAGAAATGGGGAAAGAAGGAAAGGGAGGATGATGAGGAGTCTCCCGGACCCGTCTTCAGTACCCTCAAGGACAGTCACTCCAGAAGAACCCATGCAGTTAGGAACAGCTCGAGGCCCACTCTCTTCCGAGGAACGCAACCATTGGCGGATGTTGGGTTTACGCATGTACTGTGGATCAAGGAACCCTCCGGGAATGCTGAGTAGCTCCCCCCAGGAGAAAATGAAATGTGAATCCCGATAGTAGGGGGAGCCGGATTCAGGGAAACCCCTCAGATTCCCTAGAACAGAGACACACTTTGTATTGTACGGATCCTTTTGGCACCCCCGTGGTGGTCATGAAGGTAGATTTTGTGTTGCCCAGTCTACTGCTACAGAATGTACTTGCTCTAGTTGATTGTGGGGCGTCTGGTAATTTTACCGATGACCAGTGGGCACATAGTAAGGGGATTCCCCATACTTCCAAGGAAGTTTCCGTCCCCGTTGAGGGCATGGATGGAAGTCCGGTAACCTCTGTACCCATTAGAGAACATACTCTCCCTCTTCAGATGGATATATCCTGCCATCACAAAAAGATTAGCTTTGACATCATTAAGGTTGCCCACTATGCCATTATTTTAGGACTACCCTGATTGCGCCTCCACAACCCCTTTGTGAATTGGACAGGGAGGACTTTATTCCTAGGTTCTGAACATTGCTTAGCCCATTGTTTTACCCAGGGATCGCTGGGTTTTCACTCCTACAATCCTGTATCTGAACTGGCAAAAAACACAACTATCCTCAATCACATCCAAGGTGTCCCCAACCCTTACGTCCAACATCAGGAAATCTTTTCTTCACCTCAATATTCAGAACTGCCTCCCCATCAGAGGGACGACTGTGTTAATCACTCCTTTGCCACAGGCTCCTTCCCTCTACACCTCAAGCACTTCCTTGTGAATCCTCTCCTCAAAAGCCCTCTGTCGACCTCTCCTGCCTGGCTAACTACTGCCCTATCCCCATTAACCCCTTCCTGGACAAACTCCTTGAGAAGCTGGCCATCTCCCAGATCCAACACACTGAATCTTTTGGATGTCTCCATGACCACCACCCTGGATTCAGAGCAGCAAGAGGCCTAGAAACCGCACTACTGAACACCCATAAGACTTACTCTCTAATCTCAATTCCAACTCTCCATCCGTTCTCATCCTTCTGGATCTTTTCTCTGCCTTTGACACGGTCAATCATGCCACCCTTATAAATCAGCTCTGTGACACTCTTGGCATCACTCGCCTGCACTTGACTGGTTGACCTCATTCCTCTCTGACCAACCAGGTTCAAATGGGCACTTTTCTATCCCCTATCAGACTCTCCACCTGTGGCGTCCCTAAAGACTCTATCGACTCGCCGTGGCTCTTCAACATCTACCTTGCCCTTCTGGCCCACCTGATCTCCTCCTTCTATCCTCACATCCAGTGTTATGCAGTTGACACACAGCTCTCCTTCAAGCTTTCCTCTACTGCCTCCTCTTCGTCCTCTCTCATCCTTGACTGTGACTGCTATTCAGGCATGGTGTGCTGCCAACGATCTCTACTTTAATGCCAGTAAGACTGAGATCCTTCTCATTGGGAATCTAGCTCCCTCCTTCCCTCTTCCCTCCAGCCCCCCTCTATTGGTCCCCCCTCACACTCTTGTGAGGCAGATAACCTTGGTATCAAATTTGACTCCCCTCTCTCCTTCTTTCCTCACATTGCAGACACCTTGCCAAGAAGGCCCACTATCAGCTGCGCCTCCTTGGAGGCATTCTCCTTTTCCTCACCTTACCCCAGAAACTCAATGTCTCCAGAGCTCTGTTCCTCTCTAGGCTGGACTACTGCAAAAGCCTCTTCCTCAATCTTCCTCTATCATCCCTTCGTCCCCTTCAGCTAACCCAGCATAGGACTGCAAGACTTATCCTTGGCCTCAAGCGCAGGGACCGCTCATACAATCCCTCCACTGGCTCTCGGTTGCTGCTAGGATCAAGTTCTAGACCCTCTGCATCCTCCACAAGGCTTTTCTGGGACTGGGACCAAGCTACATCCAATTCTCTCTCTCTAAATACCTTCCTGCTAGAGCTCTTCTGTCTTCTGGCTCCAACTCTCTGCAGATCAGACGCTTCTTTAAGCAGAGAGTGGTGGTGGATCTCTCTCCTCCACAGGAGCCTCCCACTGGAATGGTCTCCCGGCCCCTCTCAGGCATGAGCCAGACCGCCTTAAGTTCCGGAAAGCTCCTCAAGACCCTCCCTTTCTCATTGTCCTTCCCTCTCCCCCTTCCCTATTAACACCCCCATCTGCCTCAGTGACTGGCTGCCTGGTTCC
This sequence comes from Ambystoma mexicanum, assembly GCF_040938575.1. Lineage (NCBI taxonomy): Eukaryota > Metazoa > Chordata > Amphibia > Caudata > Ambystomatidae > Ambystoma > Ambystoma mexicanum. The sequence continues at coordinate 908,873,378 of NC_090923.1, read as the reverse complement.
CACTGAGATATACAGGGCACAAGCCCACCTAGCCACCCAGTCCACACCCCTCCTTGCACTTAGCATGTGGACCCTCACCCCCTGCACCTTATGCAATCCCTTGCACTTGCCCTCCTGGCCTCCCCTTAGCACTCACCTCGCCCCTGTTGCCCTCTTCTGCCTGTCCTCCAGCCCCCTTTCACTCGCTCTCCCTCCTCTTTGCCCTGCACTTCCCTTGCCACCCTATGCACTTCACATTCGTGCAGACTGGCCCTCCTCTCCCCTTCTGCCACGCACTTCTTATTACTGCACTTGCACTATCCACATGTCACAATGCCTAGAACCGTTATTTGTTATCTTCCTCCCTTGTTCCTCCCCCCTTTTTGTCTTGTGGCGCCTTCTAACACCATTTGTTTTATAGGCGCCTTACAAATATCCAATAAATACAAATAAATAAAATCTCTCGCTGGCTGGTTGCATGTTCTGGCCACCATTGCAAGGATATCTGGGCTTGAAAGTTCTGCAATAGATGATAGAAAACACTGGCCTGCAGGTTGTAGGGTAGAAATGGGATGATTGAATGTGGCACATTTTGCTTGCATCCAGGCACAGAAGGGGGAGGGGCAGAGACTTGAGCCCGCCCAACACCCTGTACAAACGACTGGGGCAGGGTTTGCTCTGGCCAACATTTTGATAGGCCTCCTGCACCTATTGGAGCGGGCTCCCAAACCTCCTTTGTCATGGTCTGGCCCCTGAATCTGTTACATCTGAAAATATTGAAAATAATAATTAGGGAGTGGGCTTCTTGTCCAGGGAATGCTTAGAACAGAAGAGTCAGATGCGTATTTATTCTATAAAATAATGTTGGGAATATTAAATAAATCATAAACAGTTAATCTTCACAACTGATCATTTGGCTTGTGGCATAACTCATCACTTCAGCAACAGAAGGTTATTTTTGTATTGTTTTAATTAGGAAAGCAAGAGCATTAATTCATCCCCAGGCTATAACATTGTCAATATGGTGTCCATTTATATAACAGATTGATTGCCTTTTTTTGGTTTGAATTACTGACTTGCTGATATGCATATGATAACGCCGTGTTGATATCACGTCTGGGATCGACAATGATTTTCAACAAAGTTTGACATGGGTGATTTCTGACAACCTTGGAAGCAAAAGGTTAGCAGGCCCTACTTATGGTAGGCCCTGATTATGGTGCAACGAATTGATGACTGTACTCAACAAGGTACTCTATAAAACAATTCAATTCCAGACCTCAATGTGCCTTGACTACCCCTACTCTTCCCATGCTTCCCCGTTTAAAAGACCCTGTTTTGAATGTAACTGTACCATTATTTGTTGTGCATGTCAATTTATGAGTTACCTGTTGCATCGTCTTCTTTTCGTGCAATGCACAATGCCTAAAATCAGTGATTCAAGTTCCATTAGGGAGCTCACAATTTCCCTCATGCAGTCTGCCATCTTTCACCATGCCAGTGTGAAAGCATACACACAGAGCAGGGAAACTATGTTGTGCTCCGGTGTAGGCATTCAGGAATCTTTGTGTTTTTGAACGGTATCCTGTAGAAGGTGGGAGGGTCCACACAAGTGGAACATACCTATTTAGGAGCGGAGAGCCACCGTTTGTGTACACAATAATGTTGCTATTCCTCAGAGAGTTTTACTTTCTGTCTCCTTCAGGCCCGGCTCCAGAATGTATCATCTAGGTGGGCCAGGTGTTATTGGGGGTGCCCAATTTCCAGTTGGTGTGAGAGTAGCCTAACCCACCCCGGAGCTACATTATATAGCCTTCCAAACCTCTAGCACAAACAATACATGGGTTAGATTCTGTTTCCATACAAACACTATGGACAGTTACCCAAACTGCATGAGCTAATAAAGATCAGTACTTTATAAACAGTCGCATCCATGACATTCTCTGGCCGGGCAGTCTTCCACACTTGGTCAGAAACCCACCAGTAAGTACTATGACAGAAAGCACTGAAACACAGCCCATACTCACCCTCTTGCCCTAGTCCCTGTCAGGCAGGGCAAGCGGCTAAGCCCTCCCAAGTACAAAGAATACATTCTGATTAGGTAGGAATCATCATGAGAGGTTCCCTTAGAGTGCAGAGGAACAAAGTCATCATTCTTGCCGTGACACATTTTCAGGCAGGGCAGGCTGCCTGACACCCAAAAGTATAGGAGAGACATTGCGAAAGTCACATTCTTGGCATCTTCAATTATGGCAGTCATCAAGCATTGTTATTAGGTTGGCACTCTGCATGCAATTTGTGTGAAAATTAAGAGCTCTGCAAAGTCCATAACAGCACATCTTAGCCATTGTATTTTTAGTTTGGGCTATCAGGTGGCACTTCAGTGATACCTTTAATCCGAAACTATTGTATTCGAGTACAGCAAAGTGGGAGTTGGCAAGTGAGAAAGGACACATAACTTGCAGCTGTTTGGTTATGTATACAACCATGGACTGCCCAGGGCCACACCCACTACCTGCACCTAGCCACCCAAAACACATCCCCCTGGGATCTCTTTGAGATCACTCTAGCAATCTGAAATATCACACTTTTGTCTGCCAGTTATTTCTAAGCAGTCTGCTGAGAGTGTATTGCAGAAGTAAATGGCTAATGGTGTAATAAACATGTCTTAACCAAGTGTGCTATTAGCCACTTGATTATTATCTGTTCCTTGCACTGAGGTCCTGTTAAAAACAAGCATTGACAAAGCCAGTTGGCTTATGTATCGGTATTACATAGGAATTTGCCAAGCACTCCTATCAAATGTTTAGGTACTAACATCATTTTCCCGGAACTGTTGCAAACCTATGGCCAGGTAGTACCACCATAATATCAGTACCTAGCAAATGCCTCCACATACCTAACCAAAAGCTCAAACAGTTGGTTTTGCCCATGCCTTTTTAACCAAGTAGCCTATCTATGTTCTTTCAATTTGTTTTCATTTGTAGAATTCAAACTGCATACATATTTATGATTAATTAAGTTAGACTTAAGGTGTACTCCCCAAAAACAAAAATACTTTGAAAAAACAATAGAGTAAAAAATGAGCAAGACATACCTTTTTTTCTAACAAAAACTGTATTCTCGACAAATGAGAATAGTGCTTTGACAACTGGTTTAAACTAAAGGGTTAATTTTCTTTTTATCTTTGAAAACTCCCTTACAAAGTCATCCATGCAAAGATTTTCCGTCAGTTCTTTCTCGTGTGCTAATATGGTCAGATTTTCTTTACGATCATGACTACACGAGACATAGTAGAAAATGAGTTCTCACAGGACGCAGTTGAAATGACAAGTGCAGATACATATATTTCATGCAGTCCTGGAAAAGCGTCTGCATAATTGTTTAGCACTTCACAAATTGTGGCAATATTTGAACCTGCTGTGATTTTTTTTGCAATGGTTTTGCCACTACCGGTTCTGCCTCCAAAGTGGATTTGCTGATCTGTTTTAGGTCTAAAAGAGGTGAACATACATTGACATCCAGAAAATGTTGTGATGAGGGAACCAGAGCAGCAATGGCTTCTATTAGCGTAGTGTTTTTCTGGGAGAATCTAGTTTCCATTTCAGCAATTGCTCTGTCAAGAATGTGCAGCAGTGGTTTCCTTAGCATTTGCTGTTTTGTAATTAATTAATCATTGTCATTTTCAGATTGTCCAACTGTGGTACATACCACAGAATCTGAAAATCAGCAATTTAGGGTTCTTCATCTTTTTGGTCCATTGTCTAAATGTGTGACATCACCTGAAATATTTTCAGCAGTAGAAGGAGAGCAATATTTAATATAAAACATTGGATCAGCACGCATACTTTTTAGAGCATCAAGTGTAGATTGCACAATCTCTACAGCAACTGAAAGATTTGTTTGCGCTGTTTGGAATGCAGAGTTGGCTGGTTTCAGGATTAACAGCAAGTTTAATAAAAATGTACCAACAATATATACATTTTCTCTTCGTATGTGAGATAATATGGCACGTGACTCAGCATGCAATTCAGATGAAGCACTGTCATCATTATTTATTTCTGATAAAGGATCAGAAATTTTATCTATGTTTTCAACTACACATTTGGTTACCTCATAAAGGCTAGTCCATCTGATTTCAAGCAATCTCTTAAGAGCTGGCCCATTATATCATTGGCTTACGTAATGGCGATGAAAGAAAGTATGCAAAAGAATACATAAATCAAAGAAACGTTTTGCACTTGGTTCACTCTGAATTGCATGTATAACAACAAGATGGAGCTGATGATTATACCAGTGAATATAGGGTATACATCGTTTTAACCGCCTTTGTATGACAGCCTGAACTCCCCCATTACAGCCACTCATCACTGACGCTCCATCATAGCATAGAGCTATAATGTGCTCTGGTCTAAAATTAAATTTTGTCAGATGGCTTAATATCTGTTCGGCAATGTGTTCTGCATCCAGCTTTTCTAACTGTAAAAGGCTGATGAAATGCTCTTCTGGCTTGGCTTTACGTACAAAACGTACTATAAGTGACACATTTTCAATGTTGCATTTGTCACGAGTACCATCACTTTTGATACAAAAACTCTTTGAATCAAAATTGTCATACCTTTGCTCAATTTTAGAGAGAACCATGCTTTTTAAAGTATCTATTACTTCATTTTGAATATCTTTTGAGGTATATTTGGCATTTTTGGGAACGGATTGAGCAATATCAGCCAGCTTTTTAAAGTATACTGAAACAGCTTTAAAAACAAGCCACCCGAGAAATCCAGCACATCTTCTGTGTCACCACGAAGAGGAAGTTCATTACAACGAGAAACTGAATCACTTCTCCAATGCTCTTTAAGTAATACCTATTGTTTTCAATTACTTTTGTGTCTAATAAAAAGGAAATTGTGTCTCCTTTGTGCATTATTTTTGCACTTTCTGCCAAATTCCAAGGCATGTTTCCAATTGTGAAAACCAGTTACAGTAAAGACAATGTGCTTGTCATTCTGCCCAGTGGTAAACACACAAGGAAAACAAAAGCAAGCATCCTTGCTTACAGAATACTCCAGCCATTTTTGGGTTTTGTACCATTCTGAACTGAATGCTCTTTCACGGGTACCAAATTTACTTTTTGGATAGGCCTGCAGTAAAGGCTGGGATGGTTTTTCCCTATTCAAATCAATAATATTGTCTGTGTTAGCACATGATTGATGCTGTGCTTGGTCAATAGCGCTTAGCTGATAAGGCCGTTTCATCTCTTTTGCACAAAAAGAGGGTGGTACGGACAGAGAACTTGATGGAAACTGTGATGCACTGTGGGTGGCCTCTATAGAACCTCTTCTAATGACAAATTTGTCCATGATGCTCGGCTCGAGCTAGAGTAAAAAACTGCAATACATAACAAAACAAAAAAGATAATTAGTTATGAAATAAGCACAGTAAAATGGACTCTAGAGTGACCTGATTGGAAATGTCTGCAGGCCACAGCACCTGCCCTTTTATGGCAAGCACTTTGTTTTGTTCCTCAAAAGTAAAAAATGCTTTGCTGTCTTGAGATCCTGGAAAGATCATTGAAAATGTTATGCAAAAGAGAAGGTGCATCTAAAATAGAGCCATGTGTTACATGAACACATTCCTCCTGCTTACCCAACTAAGAGGCCTGTGTTTTGTTATTAAAATTGATCCCCTCGTTGCATGAATGAAGCTTTGCACTGAATGATTAGACAATGAGGTCTGCAACAAGCAGCTCTCCTGATGTTTAGTAATACAACTCCCATGATTAGACTCCCTGAATACAGGGCCTTAAATGGACTGTGCCCCCAGCTGCAGCTTTTACATTGTGCATTGATATTGGGCCATACCCTATCACCCATTCACAGACACCAGAAGATTTCCATCCTTCTCTCTGGCTCTTTGGAGATGCTGTTGTCTTTAACACCTGGGACTTATTAAAACAATACAAAAAACCAATTCGGAGTGAACACGCATTGGCAAAGCGGCAAACAGTTTTAGCATTTTTGCAGGCATGACATGGGGATTTTGCAGACAATGCCATGATGGTACTGCCTGTTCATAATACAGCACCAGCTGGCAGGTAAATCGTCTTAGTACATGAGCATAGTATGACATTGCCTGAAAATGCTTATGTAATACCAATGCAGGTCCAATATTGTTGGCTTTGCAAATGCTTGTTTTAACAGGAATCCAATGAAAGGAACAGATGCAAGGAAACTGTGGCCACAGTGTATGCTAATATGTTAACCGGCAATCTGCGCCCAGTAGTCGAAGTGTCCGAAAAGAAGTAGTGGAACTATGTTCCCTGCTGACCTGCCACACCCCCTCCAACGTGCAGTCCAAACCCCCAAACAAGCATACCTGCTAGTTAAGGGAACGTTCATTGCAGTGCACTGAAGTTCCAGTTTCAACTTCTCCCCACACTTTTATTTTAAAACTAAACCATGCCGGAACTGTTCTTTAAAAAATAAAAGTATATGAACAGTAAAACATAGAGAAAAAGTAGAGGAGCACTGTTCCCAAAGGCTAGTCCCCACGTCGACCATTGATAACAGGTACCAATATGGCATTAGAACGTATGGCAAGTCTTAACGCGGCATTCAAGCAGGACTGTGCATAGCATGGCACAGTTTGATAGAGTAATGTGCATGAAAGAGACTGGCAATACATAGAAAGCACAACAAGGTATTTAAAGGCATAGTCCCTGTCTGTGTACCCTTCTCCAGAGGTTAAAGTGGGCGGGAGCGGTCAGGAGCGGTGCTCCTATACTTTTTATTCTTCAGTTTCACCATTCCTATACTTTTATTCTAAAAAGAAACCGTTCCGGAACGGTTTAGTTTTAAAATAAAAGTGTAGGGAGAAGTTGAAGCTTGCACTTCAGTGCACTGCACTGAACATTCCCTTAAATAATAGGTGTGTCTGTTTGGGGGTTTGTTCTGTGTGTGGGAGGGGTGCAGCAATGGGGTTTGTGGGGAGTGGGGCAGACCGGCAGGGAACATAGCTCCACTACTTGTTTTCGTACACTTCGACCACTGCCCCTCTCACACTAGCACTTTCACTGACAGCATATTCCTCTCTTCCCCTAAGCAACAAACACTGGGTTCTCCCTATTACTGCCACACTCTCACTTCTACAATGCACAGTTCTCTCCTAAACAGCTGAGCTCTCTCGTGCAAACCCTGTCTCCATGTCCTGCTAGCTATATTTCTCATAGACCACGCTCTCTGAACCTACCTCACTATTACTTAAGCTGCTCATTCTCAGTGTACTTCTCCCTCTATGACTACAACCATCCAATGCACCCTACTGTCAAGTGCACCACTCTACCATGGCGCCTCCTCCCATTTTTCTTCCTCACTCCCAACCCCACCACACATTTCTGTCTTCCTCATGCAATATAACTCTCCATGCACCTCATTCTGGCATGTGGTATATCTCTCCCCAAGAAGCATGGCACCTCTCCCTTTCACTTTCTAACCCTGCACAGCCAGGAAAGCAACAACAACAAACTACCAGCCACTAGCCTACAACCATGTCTCACTGCCTACCCCCTGCTGCAAATACAAAAGCCCAGAAGGGCAGCGGAGCTACAGTTCCCAGCATTGAGAGCATCAGGCTTTCCAACCTTGTTCCCTGCCAGACCAGTCTGTCCTTCGTTCCCACAGAAGTTGGTAGCACGACACCCAAGGGTGATTTGGTCTGTGTGGGCCTGTTCCCTCACTGTGGTGAAAACTCTTCCATAGTCACAATTACAGTACATTGGAATTTCCAAGGACCGTTTGCTTTGCATCGGATTTTGCACTCTCTTAAAAAGTTCCAATATGTGAAAAGTGTGTCCTGCTTGCTGCTTTTAATTCAAAATAATCTTTTTCTCAAAGTAAAAGTGCATGCCTTTAAAATATATTTGTGCAATATTTCCTATTCAATTACCGACCAGGTGTCAACTAGAGCCGAAATGGAACTGTTTTTTTCTTGGATTAAACTTTGGTAATGTTCCACACAGCTGTTTTTATTGCGATGAGCATGCATCTCGGAAGGCGAGATCTGGTGGTGTTAGGATTATATATACCCTCAGCAGTGTGGTGCCAAGTTCTGTGGAGCAGACCCTGCCCTCTCTGAGACATGGTGGTGTTAGGATTACATATATCCTCAGCAGTGTGGTGCCAGCCAGGGCCTGTGGAAGCAGAGAATGACCCTCTCCAGGGTCTACTGCTGTGAGCCTCAGCCGCATCCACATCCATCCTCTCCCAGGACAGCCCACCCCCTGCGTTCAGGGAGAGCTGACCTTTCCCTCCAGCGCCCCCTCAATGTGGCTGTCATTGGGTCTGCTCCTATACACAATACACTAGGCCCTAATTCAAAGCTCGGGGTGACCATGGCATCCACGGGCTTCGGGTCGGGAGTGCACACAATAGCCCAGGCAGGGAAAATCCCCAAACCGCAAAGGTTTTAAACAAACTCATGAAATGGGCGCACAAAGCCCTGTGCGGCTGTGATTCACGGTGCCTCAAAAGGTACGAGTAGGGGCACGCGTTTCCAGCAACCCGGGAGCCTGCGTGGTTGCCATGATGAATGCTATCAATGACACAGTGGCCCAGAGAAAGAGGGGGGGTTTATTGGCACCAGCTGCCCCCAGTGCCCTTTCCAGCTTAGCAAGACATGAGTTAATGACGTGTGAGAGCAACTTCCAACAGCAGCATAGCAATGGGCACGGCCATAAACTGGCGGGCACCCATGCACACCTGGGAGCAAAACCATACCCAATACCCAATGTAAATCACAGGGGGTGATTATAGATTCCAGACAGCCTATCGGCCTTCTTAGAAATCGGGAACGATAGAAGTGTAACTATCTAAAAAAACACCAGGTCTTGACAAAATGTAAATCCTGTGCGAGTGATAATGGGCATGAAAAGACAGCCAAGCCCAGCACCCCATGGCACATAATCACCCCAGTAGGCACTTATGGACATTAGCTGCCCTGACTTCCAATGGACGTGAACTTATCACTGTGCACAGCCCAGTGCTGGACTGGCCCACCAGGACACCGAGACTTTCCCCGGTAGGTCTCGAGGTATAAGGCCTCTTTTCCTGCTTTGGGGAAGGATCCATAATGGGAACGAATGGTTTGCTCTTCACCGTCTGCTGCATTTCTCCCTGGGACTCGCAGGCTGTGGCTCACATCTGCGCATGTGTGAGGGTTACTGCCTGAGGCCCGGCCTTTAGCAAACCGCACGTGCCCTATTGTCCGTGTGACTGACTGCTCCTCATGTGCATGTGTGCAGGTGCAGCACAGACCGCTCGTGCTGTGTGCTGACCTTCCTCCGACGTCAAGGCAAGCTTAGCTGCCGCCTGAATCCGGATTCCATTCCATTACAAGTCAACCAAACTCAAAAAGGTATGGGTATGTGCTGCTATGGCTGCCAGGGCAGCCTGTAGCTCAGCGCAGGTATGGTACAAACTATCTGTCTGCCAAGTGCTAAGGGTTGCCAGGGCCGAGCCAGCTCACTCCTCCAGCTGTGTGTGTCGAGATGGAATCTATGGAGTGAAGAGTGCAGGTTACAAAATTACTATTAATTATTTTGTTTGTGAGTCTGAGGTCACTGGCGCAGGCTGTTTTCACTCTAAATATGGGTGCCTCAACCATCATGTTAAAATGGGCTCCCACACATCTTCAGCCGGCTCTGCCTTTGTTCACTTAAGAATCCAGAAATCTCTTTCTAACCTTGGAGCTTACACCCCCTTCACAGGGCCTTCCTGTGACCTCCTGCGCTGCTATCTGGGGGTTTACACCAAAGATAATAACAGCGTATTTTCTTATAGTGCTTTTTACACCCATTTCTGTTGTTTTTTTAGCATTGCAAGTAGCATGCTTTTTTATGGGAGGGGGGTACTTTCTGTATCGACGTTAGCACAGGGAGTATCGGTGCAGACAGTATTCCAATCCACGTCCTGCAGATGGCAATTCAGTACAGCAGCAAGTGCTTAACTCGCTGTGCAATCAGTGCAGCACGCCCTTGCAATGTCTTTCAGCTGTTTGACTTCTGATCCCCGCCTTTCTGCAACTGCCATGCTCAAGATCCCCAGGGAAGGTTGGAAAGATTTCGCCAGCTGTTTTCAACATTCCTCGCTACATGCGTGGCATGAGTGACATGGTCATCCCGTGCTACAGCCAACAAAACTTTACATGTCGGGTCTTCTAGTCTCATGTTTAGATTGAGAAAGCCAAACTACAAGTCCCAGAATGCTATATCAATTCAATGGCCAGCACCAAGTGATGGAGTCCACCATGACAGTGGCCACTGGACTCAGGCTACTATAATCCAACAGTTGAGGAATGCATCACTGGTTCAATAGTGTGTGCAGGAGCAGCCCTGCAGGGGGCGCACTGAATGTGGGTGCATTCCTTTTGCCACGCCACTTGCTTGCTATGCCTGCCTGGATTTTAATATCTCCACCAACCACCCTTGTACACACCACCAGTGGCCCTCCAGAGTGGCTGCCCTTGCCCCTGCTCGTGCCGCATGAACCCTCCTGAGCCTCATGCTATAATTTCCCTCTCACATCAGTGGCGCTCCCTCCTCACTCACCAGGGATGGACTGGCCTATAGGGAACTCTGGAGATTCCCTGGTAGGCCAAATCACATTGGGCCTCTTTTGTGTGGCATTTCCACATTCTCTGAAAGGAAAACGGGTGGGCTTGCTGAAGATGTGTAATTTGGGGCCACTTTGAACATTATTTCCAGGGCCTCTTTTGCTTGCCAGTCCATCCCTTGCACAGCCTATATGAAGTGTGTGCCACCAAGTGCAAGTGGGCATAGCCATGAATTGATGAGGACTTGTGTGTAATGCAGCAGACCTAGGCGCACCCAATCACAAAGTGAAGCACGGAAGCATGTAAGATTAATGACAGGCATTTTTTTTTCTCTGATGTACCTGTCAGACCTTCATTCCCGAGTCCTCTGCCAGTGCCCCTTCTGCCAGTTACTGGTTAGATCAATCACAGCGTGAGGTGTCCACCCCTGAGCTAGGCCAACTGCACTGTAGTACGATTTTGTGCCAGCAAGGGAAGGGTGTTTAGGCTTGGGCCACGCCTGAGAGGGCACGTAAAATTAGAAACGCACTCCTCAATCAATGCGCAGGCGTGGGCCTGGCCAAGTCAGCCTGTGTGCAGATCCAGCACCAGCAGCCTTGCAAGTTGCTACAGTGTTTTGCCCTGCGTGCGTGTGGCGAGTGCCCTGTGATTTACTGCTCCAGCCTGGATGCATCTAATAATAGCAGCACCAGCAGCAGCCTGCACTTCCCGTGCACTGTGTGCATCATCATGTACCATTTTCTTTTCATTCACGTAACGTTTAACGTGAATGAAAATAAAACGGTACATAAAAAAAACGGAGGCGCAGGCTGAGCAGAGGCCTCCTTTCTAGGGGGGGCCAGAGCAGTTTCTTCGGGGGGGCTGTGCCCCCAAACCCCCCGCTGGAGCCAGGCCTGCTCTCCTTACTCCCACCAAGAGTATCCCAATGAAAGTCAACGGGCACATTCCGTTCTCTAAGTTCCCTTCTCAAACGCTCCCTCTTGACTGATCTAAAAGGTTGGAATGCACTGTGGGACCACTTATGTATGGGAAGTGTAATGGCTTCTGTGGATATGCATGGTTCTGAACAACACCATTCCAAAACATGACACATTTGCTGTACTTTTAGACACATGTGTGAGATCATGTACTCATTGATCAAGGAAGATGATGGTTTTACTGTGGCACAGCTCAGATCTCTGCTGTTCTAACATTAAGCAATTCCAATTACAGACCGATTCATTTGACATGCTTAGCAACAACTGGTTTGAAAATGGGTGAGTGTGATGTAAGTCAGACTTCACTGTCGCCCGGGGCTGGAAGAGATATTTGGGGTCATCTATATGTACAGAACACTAATGTTGGATTTCTGGAAGAGTGTTAGAGGCCGGGTGCACCAAAAGGAGTGAGTATGTAACCTCATGGGGTGAAAACACAAACCTCCTTACATTCGGTTCTCCTCTGCATTTATTATGTGCAGGATAGTAATATGTTTTGGGGGAAGCAGTAGGATGCTGGTGCAATGAGCAGGTGGGGCTGAAACCTGAGCAGGAAAAAGGTTGGCTTTCTTACATTTTGTTTTAAAATGTGGTGTTTATGTACAGTGCAATAGTGGTGTGCTTCTGTTAAGATCTAGGCTGTCACCTATGAACCATGATGTGAATAAAGACTAGTGTGTGTTGAATGCAAAACAATGAATTGAGATGGGCAAGGTCTTCAAAGATAAGCTATTCATCGAGGACAAAGCAATCAGGCTTGAACTGTGAATTAGGATAGCATTTCAGAAGAGAGGACACCTGCCTAGTAAACTACAGCAAAAGAACCCATTGAAAGTCTGTGTGGCATCTCCAAGAATGGCCATCTTTAAAGGAATAATATGCACATGCTTCTTCGAGTAGGTTTCTTTCGAGTACTTCTTCCACATGCAATAATTCTTTATTGCCAGGACATGTGATCACTAAGAATAATATCAGACAACTATAAAAAAAAATACTTTTTCGGATGCAGCATTCATGAGGGGCCATGGCCTTCATTGGGGTCTGTCTCCAGACATATGAAATTGTGTGAGTGCACCTCCAGGGGTATATAATGCTGGTTTATGAACCCATGAACATGGCTGAACTAATCAATGGCATCAAAAGGTTTTAGTTTGACGTTTTTTCAGGAGACATTTGCTATGGTACAATCACCCATGTAAAAAGCAGACCTTGCAAAATCAACTAGGTCAACTGCACAATCAAGGAGTTTTTTGGAAGTTCGATTGCCATTTGCATGGTGCATGAACTTGCTGGTGATTACAATGAAAGTTTAACTGTGTGCAGCCTTCCTCTAGGTGGCCGCAGTGTGCCAAACATTCTGTTAATCTGGTTGTTAGGCCTGATATATGGTAGTCTTCCTTTTCTATTGGTGAAGGAGATGATAGGGTTGGCTCTGGACCATATTTAAAATGACGCCATACTCAAGGACTGAGGAGTATGTGTCAGGGAGTCTTCCTAAAAGGTAATAACGGGCCCCTAGAAACTGTTTTAGTGCAGCTCTGCTATGAATGCCCTACCATAAGGACTCCCTAGGCTATTAATATATATTTAATGGAATTGTTCAGACAGTAGGCCCTTGAGTTTCTGTGACACAAACTAGGATGCCTCTGGGGTGCTTCACACTTCCCTCTTTGGTGCACCTGCTTTGATGGAATCATTCCTAAAAAGCTGTACTTGTTCCCCACAAGAAGAAATAGGGATCATGGCTCATTGCATTGGGTGCATAAATGCTGTCCTTTAGACTCGAGGAATCTCTGCTTTAAAGCAGCAGCCCGGAAGCATTCTGACTATAAAATGTCACTGACCTCTCTTGAAGAGGAAGTGCCAAGCACCATCCACACTCCAGCCGCCCCCTTCGAAGTACCAGGTACGTTCACGCCAAAATATGTGATGTATGGAGAACAGCTAAACCAGCAGAGAGCCGCAGTCGGGCTCTGCCCAGTGCCTATCAGAGTAACAGCACCTATTGACGTACCGACGCCTAAGAAAACCTGGACAGTAAGGTACCCATTGAGAAAACCATACTTACAGGCAAGACAAAATGACGTTTGTCAGAATGTAATACCCGAAGAAGCCAAGAAGATACTAAAGGTTGACGAATGGTGACGTCATAATAAATCGGACTGACGCACATATAGAAGATATAATGACCTAAGAATACTGACAAAGAGATGAAATATCATGGATATGTGACATCTTGAGCCTAAGGTGAAACAGTTGATGTCAAGATGCAGAAACTTATGCCATATGCACGATGAAGATAGTCAGTTAGGTTAAACATGTACAGTTGCAGGAAACTGCAAGAAGCAAAGAAATCATGAAGCTTGCTTATGCTTAGTAGTAAAATAGATTGCGGCAAGCCCCAAATATACATATATATACCTCAAAAAGCACTTTATAGATGAGTGAAAATCCACTACGCACATGAGCAGAATGAACAGAGGTTACTAAAGGTCTCAAGAGGAGAGTGTTGCAGCAAACAAATCGAGAATTAAGACGGAGAGAAACACAGCTGAAGGGAACCATGCCAAGAAGCAAAGGTCGTATCGGGCTGGAAAAGGCCAACGGTGGATACAATTAAAGAGAAAAAGAAGAGAGTATCCTGTTCAGAAAGGTCAAAATAAGCCACAGATGGTAGAAGACAGGCAGAATTAAATCAAATACATGAAAATACATGGAGAAGAGGTGAGACTTTCACACCTACGCATGGATCCCTGCCATACCCATACTCCTTAACTTTCTCAGACCAAGAAGCAGACTCACTACAAAGAAGTAATTGACACATGACCACTGAGGTGATGAATGATTGTAACATAATTGGAGGGAAGCTGGGGTGCAGACAAACTCCCTGCACCTGGCTGGTTGTTCTGCATGCTGCTAGACATGAGTGGAAAAGTATGAGTGGACTGTGTAATCCTGGTTCCTATAGCAAGTAGAACCAAAGAGACGTCACAGTTTTAGTGACGTTTACATTGGTCATGTTGAAGGAAGGGCTTAGTTGTCCCACCTGAAATTGATTATCCAATCCCCTCTCCCTGTTACCACATACAGTTATAGTACCTATGTTACAGTTACCTTCCTATAACCAATCACGTTGCATGTTAGATTTTTATGATTATGCATCAGTGGTGATGAGTTTTTGATTTAAATACTGTGTTTTTCTGAAATTAAGTGGAGTTTAAGCAAGAAGGAAGATCGAGCGGTTGCTGATGTTCATTGAATTCCCCGTTGTTTGTACTTTTCATTAAACTGACTCCCTTTGCCAAACTATTGAGTTGTCATAATTATTTGGTGCAAGAGTATGAATCTGCATCCCCATCTGCCTCAAGGGTGCTGCTACTCATATTTAAGGGCTATTTGGAGACCCCCAGTTACATGGGCCGACTGGGGTCCATACAGTACACTTGGTAGCAGAGGATGGTTAGATTACATATGAAACCCATTTGCCGTCGACATAGTAACTTCAGGTCTTCTGCAATATCACAAGTCCTTTGCCATCCAGCTGAAAGAACGAGAAGCTCCCCGTAGATAGTGGTTTGTTTAATCAAAAACCCTACAGGTTAGGTGTGAAGGGACCTTTGCTTTCCCCCAAGAACTCCTTCCCATGTCTACGAGCAGCAGATCAGACGAGCAGCACAGAAAGGCAGTAACGAATGCAGTGATCCCAAGCGTCCGGAGAGGAAAAACATGCTAAAGGTGAGTGAAAAAGACTGAATGCTTTGGCAATAAGTTGCATGCCTTAAAAACAAGTAAAGGGAAGGTAACAGAGGGAGGCGGGACAACAAATAACGTCAGAGTAAGAGTATAATGTATATATAAGGGGAAAATATTGACTCCAGGGTGGCCGAGCAATATAGAGAGATACAAGGAGTGGCCGAGATAAGAGTATACGCCCAATCTCCTAGGTTTTAAAGAGCGTTAGAAGAAGCCTTCATTTAAGGTCCTGAATTGATAGGATGACATAGAAGACCAGATCGATTAAAGACAATCTGAAGGAAATGGGCTTAAATTCCATGTCGGAATACAAATTAGGGGCAGGATGCATCTGAGGAAGCAGATGGCAAGACATGTGTGTGGCCGGCCTGAGTCTGTCTGTATGTTTTATGTGTTTAGGTAGATCTATGATGTCATAAGGTAAAAAACAGTTTTACAATAGCATGAAAATTGCACAATTGTAATGATATGATGTCTCATGGCATGGATTGATGGTTGTAGTTAACAAAAGCAAAAGTGAAATTATTGTTGAAAAAATGGGATTGGAGCTTGCGACGATTGGTGCTCGCTCATATTGTTGATCTTGTTTGTGAAACGTAAAGCATAACAAAGTGTTATATAAGAGAATAAGAGAATAAACAGATTAAACATGGAAGACAATACCCCATTGATACACATGTGCAAACAGCTGCCGAAGCATGCACCTAAGCTTAAACAGTACAGTGCAGAATGGGTTAATGGGACCGCAGACAAAATGTTTATGCCATTTTGGGCATAAACATTTTGTCTAAACATATTTTGATAGCGGATCGCTATCTAAAACGGTCCTGCAGCACATGACAACATATTTGCATGGCACGTATACTGGCAAAAAGTTAGACAAACACCTAGCTAGTTTAAAACTTTGGAAAATGTACCAACAAGAAAAAGAGGAGGAGCCACCGTTAGATTGGATACTGAATATATGCACAGAGGGGGGTGAAGAGCCTTCTGCGCCACCCACCCCGTCTGAAATAAAAAGCGAAGCTAGTAAAGATGAAGGATTATACCCGTTAAGGGAACTTAAAGCAGCCACAGGATATAGCAACCCATCATATAAGTCGCCTACGCAAAGTAGTGATGAAAGCCCAGAGAAGGACAGAGAAAGAGATATTACCTCCAAAGTCCCGAAGGACAAGGAGAGACAGGAGAAGGAAAAAGCAGACCAAGCACAAGCAAGTACATCTCTAGGTATGGGAAAAGAGGTAAAGAGATGGAAAGGAGATAAGGATAGGACTGATGCTATTCACACAGAATGAATTAATGGGAGGTCAGATTTTATTGAAACCCGATGGTAAAGGCATTGAGGATATGAGACAAAGGTGAGACCAAGATGAATTAGAAAGAAAAGAGAAGGAAAAGGAAAAACGATTGATTGATGAAGGGGCTAAGAACAAAGATAGGCAAAAATGAGAGCAGTTATATCGCGATGAGCAGGCCAGAAAACAGGAAAAGGTGGAGGAACAAAGAAAACACGTTCATAAACAGAGAACAGCTGATGATCAGGATAGAATAGAACAAAGAAGAATAGAAGAAGAAGAATAAAAGATACGTGAGAAGAGAACAAAAAAACCAAGAGATGAGGAAATGCGAAGGGCAAATGAACGAAGAGATGCCAGGAAGCAAGAAGAAGACAGGGTCAGAGAGGAAGCGAGGAAGCGTAGAGAGTTTGATGATGACATAGAACTCAAACGAAGACAGAGAGCATGGGATACAGAATATCTGGAAAGAGAGGTAAAAAAAACCTGATCCAGTAGTAGACTGGGAAGATATAGTAGAATGCTTTTCTGAGTACGATTCAGTACCAGGCAAGTCTACAGCAAATACAGAAGATGACTTTGACACCAGAAGCTTTCGCGAGACAATTGATAGAATATACGATGAGGTGGGGCTAATAAAAGTACCCCAAAGGGAAGGAGAGGATGAGCATCTTGAGAGCACTCAGTTGTACGATACTGAGGATGCCTCCTGAAGTTGCAGAAATAGAGAGCTGTCCTTAGATAGGCTGACTCTAAATAGAAATGAGGAGGATGAGAGAAGTTGCACGAGTTGGGTACAGACTATATCGGATGTAGAAAGAGAAGAATTTGAAGAAAGAGAAGATGAGAGAAGACGCCAAAGACGCATCTCTAGGGGAAAGGGCATAAGATGGTTAGATTCTAGTGGGTCTGTACCTAAGGCATCGGAGTCAGCCATACAATCAGATCGGCATGAAGGAGTATCATACGGTCAGAGGGGGGTGTCTCCACCACCCTGTGTGAGCAGATTATGGACATTGCCAGGTAGACGCCGATGCATGAATATTACCCCTGCGGTAGACAGAAAAATTATGAGAGAGGAAAAGGAGTGCCACAGTTCCCTTTACTAAAAAAAGGAGGAACACAATATATACCTTGGCCACACATGGATAGAGAAAACTTGAAAAATAAGCTCCAATGTTGACATCAGGAGTCTGAAAATGGATAAATGAGTTAGAAAAAATGACGGGAGGGAACACGTTAGCTATAGTGGATATTAAGGGTCTTTTAATCGCCATACTTTGTGATAGAGCTGACGATGTGTGGACATGTGCAGGCTACCCTGGGGTGACAACAGTTAATACTGTGCATGACAGAGCGCCGTTTAACAATTGCAGAACCGCGGTCTGGAAAGCGCTCCATGTGCTATACCCAGACACTTCTGATATGGGAGCTATAATGACGCGCAAGATGAAGTAATCAGATGAGCCATTGCTTTACATTCAGAATTTCCAAGACACCTGGGTGCTGGAAACTCGTGAATCATGGGGGAAATCTATACCCGTATTTTACCATATATTATGCCGAAGGCTGCCAGAACAGGTACAGAAACAGCTCAAGAAATTGGTAGGGATTGAGGCTAAGCCATGGTCTGAAATACAGCTGACCATTGCGCACTATTGCAGATTGCTGCAAGAAAAGAATCACAAAAAGGATACTGCACAAAAAGGCTAAATTAGTGGCTAAATTAGTGCAGAAAAATATATCAAACAATGCATTGAGGGGGCAATGATAACTAATACAGATGGATCAAACATATCAAACATGCAACAGGCCAATAGCCAAAGACAGTTTGATCAAAGCAATAACAGGCTTTACCCAACAGGAAGAAGCTTTTGAGGAAGAGGATGGCAGAGTAATCAGTGAGGTTTTCAAAGTAATCATGGAGGATTTCAAAATATGCAAGGTGGAAACCAGGATATGCAAAATGGGCAAATAATCTGACCATCGCCAACATGTTGGACGTGTGGGATGACATAGCATCTAGCACGCACATGCAGAAGTCAAGCAATGGTGCAAAACGACCAATTCACAAGAGGAGGGATGATGAATCCATCTGCTTTCTCGCAGCAGGGTGGAAATGGAGTTGCACAGAATCACATGGTGCAGCAGCGAGCGCCATCAGCCGCAGCAGAATGTAACAGATTTTCCACAGGGACAGTCTTAACAGTCCCCAATGCAATTATTACAAACAACAGGTACAGGACAGGCACTGACTTCTGGAATAAGAGATGCCACAAGTGATGGGGGAAATCCGTTTACTCAGAATAGGACAAGATTATATATGGACTAGGACAGCTCACTGGGAGACCTGATGGGTTCTATCCTATCATTGACACCGAACTCTCACAAGGAACCAAGGGTAGATGTCTTTATAGGTGATATGGAAAATTCCTTCTTAGTTCACAGGGGTGCGACACGCTCGTGCATACGTGAAGGCAAGTTTTCTTTGTCCGGCGATGCCATAAATACTCAGGGCTTCACAAGAGCAACAAGTCATGTTCCTTTTACAAAAAAACTTCCAGTTTCCACGGGAGAATGTGACATGAAAGTGTCACTGCTATATTCGAGGCAGACGCCAGTGAATATATTGGGCTGAGACCGAATGACAAAGTTAAAATAACAATCTCGTTCACGGGGAAGGGCATAGTATGTTCAACTCCAGGAATGCTTTATTTGAACGTGTGCAAAATGATTAGAGCATCTGCAGGACAAACGGCTATGAGAGCTATTCCATTAGAACCCGAAATATTCGCATATGGAGTGCGTATATTAATGTCATGGCTACCAGGCCTTGCAGACAAAACAATGAGAACCCCAGATGAGTTTTTGTTCAGACCAAGAATACCTATGCAAGAGGAAAAGGGATGAGTGTTTCCCTTAACAATACAAGCAGCCATAGTGCGAGGAGAGATGGTTTTGCTTGATGGTTGTGATGACGAAGGCAGACAATGGTGCACATTGGGGAAGGTTACATATTGACTGACGTCACTGATGACAATCTATTTGAAGAGCAAATAGGTGAAGATGAGATGACAGTTGAGGTTAATCTCATTTATTGGGTGAAAATGATCAAAAGAGAGCTGCCTCAGAGAATGATGCTGGCACAAAAACGTCCTGAATATTTTGATGACGACATGGCAAAGGTGCCTGTCTCAGTATGGACTACAGGCCCTTATGACGTAGGCTTACTGAAAGGAGTCGGAGAAGTGAAGATTAAATTGAAACCAGGAACAATTTTACCAAAAGCACGAGAGTATCCCATGTCTAGGGCTAATTTGCAGCATGACAGAGGGAAAGTGCAGACACCATTTTATTCAGCTATTGACTATACTGGCTGAGAAAGGATATAAAGTTGACAAAGAGAAGTTACAATATTGTCAACAAGAAGTGCTGTACATGGGACTGCTTATATCACATGAAGGGAAAAGGTTACCCCTGAAAGAGCTGAAGCCATTTCAAAAACAGCCAAGCCACACACGATAAAACAAATGCAAAGTTTTCTAGTATTATGTAATTATGTCAGGACTACTACAGTTCTTATACCAGGCCCTTGTTACAAGCCTTAAAGAAAGCACAGGCAACGAAAGAAAAAAATGTGTGGACCGATACCATGGAAGAAGGGTTTGTTGAACTAAAAAAGGCCATTTGTACAGCACCAGTCTTAGGGATCCCAATTATGCATAGGAAATTTACCTGTTTCCACACACAAATGGCAGTGTTATGACAGCTGTACACACACAGAAAACCACGTTGGGGTACAAGCCCCTTGCATACTACATTGGGAATTTAGACACAGTGATGAGGGGTCAATTCCCGTGCAAACAAAGTTTGGCTGCCGCAGCGTTCGCCATAGAGAAGGCTACAACCATTGTGATGGGATGCCCAATGACGGTATTCGTCGAGCACACATTATTTGCCATTTTAGAGAAACCAAAAGGCACATTGACATCTCAGAGAGCTTCTGCTTATGAAGTGGTCATATCAAATCCAACGATTAAAATAGTTCAATGCAAAATAGTGAACCCAGCATGTTTGTAGCAGAGGCAGTCACTGAAGGAGAGCCAATATGTCAATACCGTAAGGGATGATAGGGGATCGACCCCCCCTCTCCCGAACCACAGAAGCCAAATAGATCGACCCTCCCACCGTGGTTGGCACAGGTGTCTGAATATTATTATCACAGAGAACCACGTGGCAGCCAAATGGGGGGAAGACAGAGTTAGGGAAAGGGTGTGGACTGACAAAGGAAAGATGGGGAGACAACGTGCAACTACCATACTCACACTACAAACTCCTATAATACCACCAAGTCTGTACTCATAATCCTGATAACCCACCTATATTAGACTCTTAATAGCATTCCTTAACATCCTACCAACACCTGACCATGCATATTACATGAATAACCAACACAGATAATCAACAATGACATGAACCCACAATGGCAGCAAGCGAGATGACACAAACAAGGAAGCTGCTTTCATTATGAAGAAGACGTGAACACATGGCCCAAGGGCTAGCAAAGCAACATAGCAACATGAAACATGAAACATAGCAATGTATTGAGAGATGACTCAGCCTCTCTACACAGGTGCATATAAATAACCATGAACTCTTGTACCACATTTCTAAATGTCTGAGATATTTCATAATCATCATACTCATAGCAGTTGGTGTGGTTTTCCCGGGTAAGTATTCATTCATACTCAAACTGGTCCTGCACATATGGAGGTAATTATTGCCACATCATTAACCTCCATTTCCGTAGAAGATGAGCGCATAGCTCGTGTAATGTAATTTGTAATAAGGAAATAGCTTCAATTCAGAAAGGCTCAAACAGAAATTAGACAACCTTGTGTCATATAGGAAAACAATGAAAATAGCCAAAGAACACTTATCTGTATGTCCGGGTGCCTTGTAAGCACACCCGGAATCCTATGAATGATGCTGTAACACCACCGTGAACTTGAAGCTCACTGCCACGGCAGGCAGCCGGACTCGGAGCATAAGGCACTCGTAACAACAACAACTTGTCTGGTGCTGCTCCTCGCTTTCACCGGCAAGGAATTCCCGAGCGCAGAATTCAGCGCGGCTCCCCGCTCACATGAAAGTCTCTGCCTGCATGCCCGCTGCCTCTCCTGTTGTCTCCAGCTGTGAAAACGCTGTGGTTTAGTAAACGCCTCAATTACCAGCAGCTGGTGAATGGCGCGAGTTGTGAGCTACTCCCGCCCCTCAGCCCACTGGGAAATGTAGTTTTTTCCATTATTTCTTGTTGTACAGCCGCCGAGGCTTGCCCCATTTCTGTTTCCTGACAGTACCTCCTCTTCCAGGGCTCTTCCCAGGGCCTGCTTTTTCAGGATGACGTACATGAAACAGTTTCACCAACTGCGGGGCATGCACCGAACTAGCCGGTTCCCAAGAGCAGTCTTCCAGGCCATATCCAGACCATTGAATTAAATATCATAGTCTCTGATGCCTCCATCTGGAATCCAAGATTTTTTTGACTTTATATTCCATCTGCTCTTCCTTGGTGATAGCTGGGGGTCTCTTTACACGTGTTCCAGGAACTGCGGGTTTAAGGAGAGACACATGAAACAAAGGATGTATCTTTAGCGTAGCAGGCAATTTTAATTTAACAGCCACTGTTGACACACATTTCAATATTTCATACGGGCCAATGAACCTTGGTGCAAATTTACACGACCCCACTGTGGTAAATTATGTGTGGATAACCATACGCTATCACCTACATTGTAGCTAGGTGCCACACGCCTTTTTTTATCTGCTTGTTTCTTATACTCCTCCTTTGCTTGTTGTAAGTTAGCTCTAGCCATTTTTCTAACAGTCATAAGCCATTCCTTCCTGTCCTGTAATACGGGAAATGTGTTAACCTCTGGTAAATGTTCAGGCAACATATTCTGTACCTGTCCATATAAACATTCATTAGGAGCCATGGAAAACGAATCATGCTCTGTATTGTTATAAGTGAACTCTGCTAACCACAAAGCTTGTACCCATGAGTCTATTCCCTCCTGCAAATAACATTGTAAATACTGTTCCAAAGTCTGGTTTACCCTCTCCGTTTGTCCATCAGTCTGGGGGTGGTAGCTGGTGGATAATGCATACTCTATTCCCAACATTTGACAAAAAGCCAGCCAAAATGTGGAGGTAAATTGGGGACTTCTGTCAGATACAATACTTTGCACAATGTGCTGAAGAAATAATTTTTTGAATTCCCCCGCTCCTGGATTCCCCGGCAAAGCACGAAATGGGCTTGTTTGGACAAATAATCTACTACTACCCAAATAGTATCATAGTTGTCGTCAGGAGGCAGGTCCGTTATGAAATCCACAGAAATATGAGACCAAACCTTTTCAGGGATAGGCAATGGTTGCAATAATCCTGCTTTCTTTACATGATCAGTCTTACTTCGTATGCAAGTCTCACATCTTTGAATATAGTTTATGGTATCCTGTCTCAATGTGGGCCGCCAAAAATACCTTTCCAACATCTCCTGTGTCTTTTTCCCCCAGAATGGCCCACCAATGGCGAGTTATGGCACCAGGGTAATGCTTTCGTCTGCAGTTCTGGAGTCAACAAATATAACTTTCCTGCGTAGTAAGGAAGACCATCTTTGACAGTTTCTAATGATCCCCTCTTACCCCATTGTCTACTCTTTTGTTTCCTCATCTCTTGTTTTAGTTGGTGCAACAAACAATTAGTTATTGCTCCCACCACTTTTTCCACCAGCAGGATAGTTCTTACCTCCGTTACAATGTTTTCTGAATGTTGTTGTCTGGACAATGCATCAGCCTTTCCATTGTTCTTTCCTGGTCTAAATGTTACCAGGAAATCAAATTTGTTGAAGTATTGAGACCAAAGCAATTACCTCAGGCTGAGGGTGTGTGCAGTTTTAAAGTATTGCAGATTTTTATGATCTGTTATGACCATCACCTGATGTTTAGCCCCCAAAAAATAATGTCTCCATTCCAAAAATGCTGCTCTGATAGCCAACAGTTCCTTATCTGTAATAGAATAGTTTTGCTCACAACTGGTAAGTTTCCTTGAATAGAACGCCACTGGATGCCAAATGCCTTCCATATCTTGTTGGGACAACACTGCTCCCACTGCGACGTTGGAGGTGTCCGTTTCCACTTGATAAGGTCTTTCAGAGTCTGGATGCCTCAGCACAGGAGCAGAAGTAAACGCATCTTTCAATTCTTGGAATGCCCTATCTACTTCCGGAGTCCAGCAGAACCCTGATGATTTCCTTAGTAATTTAGTTATGGGAGTGACAATTTGAGAAATTTTGAAAATGAATCGTCTGTAAAAATTGCCAAATCCCAGAGAAGACTTAATGTCCTTAATACATTGAGGCACTGGCCACTCCAGAACTGCCTGTACCTTTTTCGTGTCCATTACTATACCGAAAGGAATTAATATGAATCCCAGGAATTCCACCTGTTTCGTATTAAATTCACATTTTTCCAATTTCACACACAACTCATACTCCTGCAGTTTCTGCAACACTGCTCTCACATGACCTAGATGTTGAGCCTCAGAAGAAGAATAAATCAAAATATCATCAATATATACAATAACAAATATATCCAAAAACTCACTCAACACTTCCTGCATAAAGTATTGAAAGGCTGCAGGGGCATTGCACAACCCAAAAGGCATAACCAAATATTCAAACAAACCAAATTTTGTTCTGAAAGCAGTCTTCCACTCATCTCCTTCTTTAACTCGGATTAAATGATATGCCCCTCTCAAGTCCAATTTCGTATAGACCACAGCTGACTTTACTTGGTCCAATAGTACAGAGATTAATGGCAATGGATATCTATTCTTTACGGTTACTATGTTCAAAGCTCTATAATCAATGCAGGTTCTGAGTGTTACTTCTTTCTTTGGCACAAAAAATAAAGGTGAGGAGACTGGAGAAGTGGAATGCCTAATGAAACCTTTTTTCAACATATCATCCAAATATTCTTTGAGATGTTGATTTTCCTTCTCTGTTATTGCATAAATGCGACTACATGGTAACTTGGCCCCAGGTTCTAACTCGATCACACAATCATATGAGCGATGAGGGGGAAACCTTTCAGCTCCTCCTTTGTCGAACACTCCTGCGAACTCCATATATGGCTCTGGGATACCAGCACATACAGTCCCCACCAGTTGGATGTCTGATGCCTGATCTGCTAGAAACATAGCCGGGCCAATTTTTTCCTCCAAATGATCTCCACACCCCGTCCTTTCAAACACCACCTACCTCATGACCCAATCAATACTAGGGTTATGTAATACCAACCAAGGCATCCCTAAAATAAGTCCAAACTGGGGTGCTGCTATCAGATCAAACACAATTTCTTCCACATGACCTGATCCACACCGCATCTGAATTGGTTGAGTTTGTTGACAAATAGGACCCGAAATCAAAGGAGACCCATCTACTGACTGTACCCCTTCCACCTGCAATTTCTCCCTCAAAGGTAAGCCCACCCTCTTGGCCAAACTGATGTCAATGAAATTCCCTGAATTACCTGAATCCACCATGGCCGACACCAGCTGTTTAGTACAGGCAAATAATAAGGTTATCAACAGGTACACATGAGAATTATTCTTAGCTACAGCATTCACTTCCCAACTGGGGAACCTACTGGAAATAGGGCCTGACACCAGAGTCCCCCCTATGGCTGGCCCAATCCTTTTCCCGACTCCACCTTGTTCCCTTCACCTCTCATTCCTCTTTTTGGAGTATTAGGACAGGTTCGAATATAATGTCCTGGCTGTCCACAGTACAAACATAGGTTATTAACCGTGCGTTGCTCGTTCTCTGCCACTGACAATGGGCCCCTTACTCCCCCAATTTGCATCAGCTCTCCTTCACTACTTTTCATGCCTCTACCCTTGTCCAATCATGCAAAAGGTACTGCCTCAGGTTTCTTCTTATCTCCCTTTCGCTCATTCATACGATGATCTAATCTCAATGCCAGATCAATCATAGCTGTACATGATGCAGGTTGAGGTTCTACTTGTGCCATAGCATCCTTT
The DNA here is from genome assembly GCF_040938575.1 of Ambystoma mexicanum. Classification (NCBI taxonomy): domain Eukaryota; kingdom Metazoa; phylum Chordata; class Amphibia; order Caudata; family Ambystomatidae; genus Ambystoma; species Ambystoma mexicanum. The sequence goes on along the minus strand of NC_090923.1, from coordinate 908,847,661 downwards.
AGTTCTTCCCTCAATCCCTGATAAAACAATCCAGTCTGTTTATTCTCAGGCCAATCTGTCTCAATTACTAATCTGTTGAACTGAGTCACATAAGATACCAAATCACGTGTCCCCTGTTTTAATGCCAGTAATTCCTTGTCTTGGGCCAACAAAACTTCTCTTCGGTCAAACAGCCGTCCAAATTCTGCCAGGAAGCCATCCCAATTATGTAATAAAGGATCATCCTTCTGTACCAATGGCATGGCCCATGCTGCCGCATCCCCCGTCAAGTTTGAAATTACAAATGCGGTTCTGGCCTGGATGGTTTCAAAGGCCGTGGGTTTACACAAGAAATGTAACCTACATTGTGTTAAGGATGTCATAAATGTTCTTGGATCACCAGCAAATCTTTCTGGGGCTGCCAAAGGTACACTACTAGGTGGATGCACTATCACCATGGACATTCTTCCCGCACTGCTCCCTGTTGATGAACCAGCACTCTCCGAAGGAGTGCGCTGAGCTACCAAACCTTGCACCTGAGCCTTCAGATTGTCTGACTCCTGTCTTGCATGTGGTAGTTCCCCTTGGATGTCCTGCAAAGCCTTTAGCACTTCTGCTAAAGAGGGAGGTTCGACTCCATTTGGCCTGGGTGGTTCAAATACCCCTAATAGGGGGCTGATAATTCTGTCAATACTGTAAGGGATGATAGGGGATCAACCCCCTCTCCCGAACCACAGAAGCTGAATAGATCAACCCTCCTACCGTGGTTGGCACGGGCGTCTGAATATTAATATTACAGAGAACCACGTGGCAGCCAATGGGAGGAAGACGGAGTTAGGGAAAGGGTGTGGACTGCCAAAGGAAAGATGGGGAGACATGCAACTACCATACTAACGCTACAAACTCCTATAATACCACCAAGCCTGTACTCATAATCCTGATAACCCACCTATATCAGACTCTTCATAGCATTCCTAAACATCCTACCAACACCTGACCATGCATATTACAAGAATAACGAACACATAAAATCAACAATGACATGAACCCACAATGGCAGCAAGCGAGATGACACAAACAAGGAAGCTGCTTCCATTATGAAGAAGGCTTGAACACATGGCCCAAGGGCTAGCAAAGCAACACAGCAACATGAAATATGAAACAAAGCAATGTATTGAGAGAGGACTCAGCCTCTCTACACAGGTGCAGATAAATAACCATGAACTCTTGTACCACATTTCTAAATGTCCGAGATTGTTTCATAACCATCATACTCATAGCAGTTGGTGTGGTTTTCCAAGGTAAGTATTCATTCATACTCAAACTGGTCCTGCACATATGGAGGTAATTATTGCCACATCATTAACCTCCATTCCCGTAGAAGACGAATGCATAGCTCGTGTAACGTAATTTGTAATACGAAAATAGCTTCAATTCAGAAAGGCTCAAACAGAAATTAGACAACCTTGTGTCATATGGGAAAACAATGAAAATAGCCAAAGAACACTTATCTGTGTGTCCGGGTGCCTCGTAAGCGCACCCGGACTCCTATAAATGACGCCGTAACACCGCCATGACCTTGAAGCTCACTGCCTCGGCAGGCAGCGCGACACGGAGCATCAGGCACTCGTAACAACAACAACTTGTCTGGTGCTGCTCCACGCTGTCGCCGGCAAGGAATTCCCGAGTGCAGAATTCAGCGCGGCTCCCCGCTCACATGAAAGTCTCCGTCTGCATGCCCGCTACCTCTCCTGTTGACTCTAATTGTGAAAACGCTGTGGCCACCCTTGCTGCAGAATCAACAATTATCAGCACCAGTGCACGGGTGGGCAACGGTTTAGTAGACGCCTCAATTACCAGCAGCTGGTGAATGGCGCGAGTTCTGAACTACTCCCGCCCCTCAGCCCACTGGGAAATGTAGTTTTTTCCATTATTTCTTGTTGTACGGCCGCCGAGGCTTGCCCCATTTCTGTTTCCTGACACAATACATGCTTGTGCGAACTATGAAGAATTTTTTGATGAGATTCCCAGAGTGAAAGAATATGCATTGGCTGATGGAGACATCATCTTCGTTGATGGGTCTTCAAGTATCGATCAAAATGATGGAGAGAGATATACAGGTGCCGCTGTGGTGAAGCACATGGCGAATGGGGAGTTCCGAGTACTTATTAGTGCACAATTACCCTCACATTATTCAGCACAAGCTGCAGAATTATTGCCATTGATACTCGCGCTCAAGAATCAAGCAGACCAGGAAGTGACAGTGTACAGTGACTCCGCTTATGAGATGTCAACAGTGCACTCAGGCCTAGCGCACTGGAAAAGGAGGGGCTACCCCAGTGCAGCACGCAGCCTTATTGGACAGGCTCATTAAGGCACTGCAACTCCCAGTGGGAATAGTAGCTATGAAATGCGCTGCCCACATGAAAGGGACAGATTTGATCTCACGTGGAAATCAAGCAGCAGACACTGAAGCCAAGCGTGTGGCAACTAAAGATGAACTAATAATGAATTTGGAAATGATTTATGTGCATGAGAGAATGATTATTGCACAAAGTGAGCCAGAAGGCTTTAGTAATATGACAAAAACTCAGTTAATGGAACTCCAAGGAGAAGCCCCACAGGAAGAGAAGAACCTATGCAAGCGACAAGGGTGTTCTTTAAACCACTCCGAGAGCAAGTGGCGACAAGACAGCACTGGTAAACCCTTGATGCCTATAGCCTTATTGAAAATAGGACTGGAACAGTGACACTATCCAGTGAACATGACAAATGAGAATCTAGCAGCAACAATTGACGAAGACTGGTTCATACCGAACTTGGCAGAGCATGTTGCATTTTTTATGGTAAACTGTATAGTCTGTCAGCATTTCACGGCTCGGGACACACTACGTGGGATTAGAGGAGTTATCCCAAAGCCTAATGGGCCTTTTCAGCACTTGCATATCGATTATGTAGATATGATTCAAGTATGTAACGGGTACAGGTATCTAATTGTTGTGGTGTGTCCATTCTCTAGATGGATAGAAGCAGGTCCATGTACACACCCAGACTCTACCTGTGCGGACAAATTCCTGGTGAGGGAGATGTTTCCCAGATGGGGAGTGTGTGAAGTGATGAGGTCAGACAATGGTCCTCTTTTATTAATGTAGTGTTTGAACAGATTAGCTTGTTGCTTGGTATAAAGCACAAGTTTTCTTCTACCTATCATCTTCTAGGGAATGGGATATGCGAGGAGCTCAACGGCTTGTTAAAGGAGAGGATAGCCAGGTTGAAGCTTACTCTGAAGAAGAGATGGCTTCACTGTCTTCCACTGGCACTGTATGCACTCAGAAACCAGCCTGGTTGTGACCATCATCTCACACCGCACAAAATCATGAGGCGCAGAAGGATGCAACCGCCATTAACACCTCGAAATAGAGCTAGATGTGCTGCTCAGCCAACATGAGGTGTTAGGATTGGAAATGCAAAACTACTTGAATTGCATGACATCTTGTCTTACTGTAATTTCAGGGCAGCTGCACCGATTACAAGAAGGGTGTAGGGCAGTACAGAACACAAAAGGAGATGCTACAACAAACAATATTCCAGAATTACGTGTTTCTCCAATATTCCCTGGGGACACAGTCCTGGCGAGAAATCACACGAGAAAAAAGTGGGACGAGCCAAGGTTCAACATGCCCTTTAGAGTGAAGGACGTCACACCCTCTGCAGTCAAGTTACAGGGAAGAAGAGCTTGGATCTTCTTGGGCGACATCAAGCCATACATCAGAGAAATCCCTCTGCCTGTACCCCATCGCAAAGAGACTACAGACAAAGGGGAAGAACCACAGCACGTGCAGACGAGGAAGAAGGACGCATGGCCAGCCAATAAAAGACAAAGAACTTGTGTGTAAAGTTGTGGCATAGTTCTGGACACATCCTTCGAGCAAAATAAGGGAAGAAAGACATAAAAACATGGACACTCTATGCATCCTAGTTGCAGGGCGAAGAAGAATTGCACCTATAAGCCACAAAATAGCTTGTTAACTTTGAACTTTGTACTGAGGCACACGGAAGCCTTGATAAGAAAAGATATGCCACATTTTGATCAAGGATACATAAATTGGAAGAGAATACAGTATACTGACACAGAATCCCTACTTGGACTTACTTATGGTGTCACGCAATAGTGACCTCACCAAATATTTTCTGATCGAGTTAGTATTGAAGTCATTCCCGTCGTTGGTGGGAAAGCACACAAGCATAACAGAGTTTCTTCAAGATCCTTAAAATGAAAAGACAATAAGAGGCTGCTCACAGTGATTGCAGAGCAGTTTCTTTTGCTCCCGTAGTACAGCGAAGACAAGGCAAATATCCCTGTCACAAGAGAATAGCAGACTAGCTAGTAATGTATTTTTTCGCTTAATTGAAGTCTTTCCAGAACTTGTGGGAAGACATGCCAATGTCAACGTCCTCACTTTCATCAGAGACCCAGAGAACTCTACACAGCTGAGTACACTCCTGCATGGTATCGTGATGCAGGTCGAACTTTCCAGTCAGCATCAGAATCACAGGAGAAGAGTGTAAACTTTCCTTCAAGGGACAGAGCGTGAAGGTGTTGCCAAGGACTTCACTTTTGTTTATGCTGACAAGGACCAACATGTCGTCTGGAGTGAAACAGATTAGAGGCAGAGATTGGGAATTGGTTTACATGGAACACGCAAATTAAAACTTACTGAACTTATTGCCTCATTTGGAACTTTCGTTTATAGAAAATTAACTGTTTCCAGAGACAAGAGACAGTCTATTATTCGGACAAAGAGGATAATCAGTCCAGCATTCATGACCTACAAACAGAAGCAGCAGAATCCAGATAAAGTGGCAATATTTAGGATGTATTAGAGAATTAGGTTTGCTTCCTTAGATGACTGAGATGGGAAACCAGAACAGCAATGCTGTCCTCGCTCATGACGAGAGACATTCATATTGGCCAAGGAAAAAATGCTGTAAATTAACCTACAAATGTATTATTTACACATGTATAGTATTCATTATCATACTACTATCATTGATGATTAGAACTGCATTTTTCATTGGTGCACAAAGCGTTCAGGTTCCCATGCACCCACCTAATGATGTACGCATGAACCCTACAAAGGTACCCAGACCTTACATAGTCATTCCAGTTCCTAGAAAGAATGATAGAGTAACTGACCTTGAGATGGATGTGATAAACAATGACACACAGGCGACACTTGTGGTTACAAATTAGTTGAAAAGCCGGAGACAGGGTCGGCAGAGCAAGCCCAAGAAGGGATTGATGAAAGGTACACGTACACAAATAATGAGTACATACACACCTGTTCTAGTGTCAATGACTGCAGAATCACATTCAAGAAAATGGGGAGAGCTTGGAAAGAGCTCAACAAGAAGCTTTTTACCAAAGGGTGTTATAAGACACATGGAAAAGGAACTGTTAAGGAGACAAAAGACTCTAGAAAATGAACAAACAGAGACAGCACCGACGAGCACGCCTGATCCAGTGATGAAAGGGTCAAGCTTAAGCCCTGCAAAACAATCACGTGTAGAGATAATGGTAGAATCAATATGGATGTTAATAACCAGAGCCAAAAAGAGACAGGAGGACAAGGGAAGATTTACCGGACCTTATCCTACAAGAATATTACATGTGGACATGCATATATCATTGATGGAGATACCTGAGAATCCTCCAGAAAGAAGAAGCTATACAGATGTGTTCAAGGATGAGGTTCTAGCAAACTACAGAAAGACCTTAAGAATTAAAAGAAGCACAGAAGAAGACAATAACGAGTTGAACGATTACCTGGACAGCACAGCACACTTGGGAAACAACATATGGTACCAACATATGAAGGAAGTTGGAAGACGCACTTCAGAGGAAGAATGCTTTGTTTGTGCACTCCAACCCTACAGCAAGTAAAAAAGTCTTTGTAGCTGTTGAAATAGATGTCAAGACAGCACACTGCCTATCACATTTAGCAATGTGCATGACCAGAGGCCAGTTCATGGGAAGTGGTGCTTCACTCAAATGGGCAACTGAAGCAACTGACCCCGATGAAGATGATTATGTCCAAGACATAAAGACGAGAAACAATGGCAAAACAAAGAACATCGTGATCAGTTATGAGAAGTCTGGAGTTAAAGGAGCGGAGATCAGAAGAGAAACAAAAAGGGAAATCTATAGAAGAAGCTTGAAGATGGAAGGAGAGAGATCAAATCCAAATTTGGGGAACAGTGCTTTCTCCAGAAGGATAGAAGAAAGGAGTAGTGATCTGCAGAGCTTGGATGATCATCGGATACTATAAAGAGACAATTTAAAATGCACAAATGATATGCAAACCATTATGGCCGAGACTTGCAAGACTGCTAACATGGGTCGAGGACAGAGGAGGACCCCAACAAATAGTGCCATTGGAAAACTCAAAACTGTGCGTCAAAAACAATGATACAAGGAAAATGGGAGAGAATCAGAACTGTGGATGAATCTTTGATGCTACAGGAATGATGCATGGAACAGCAGTGATCATGGATCATTATTGGGCGTGTGGATCCAAAGCATACATGAGATTGCCGAAAAATTGGGGAGGTATATGCACATTGGTGAATGTCCATGTTCCAGCATTGGTGATTCCAAACAGTGATCTGAATATTGACAGTTTCCCGAAAGCAGATGCTCATCTAAGAAAGAAAAGATCTATGGAGCTTATGAAGAGTACAAAGAGGGAAAATTATTTCTCTGCAAAATGCATAGAAGCTTTTGATGCTATCACATATGAACATAGACTGTTCAGTCAGACTTCTTCAGTATTCACCTTGATCTTGATGCCAAGAGTTCAGGCTGGAGCAAATACTAAATGGTTGCAGATAACCAGATGGGAGTTAGCGCAGACCATCAACACAACCATAAAAAGTATTTAATGCAATTACGGAAGAGTTAAGAGCAAACAGACTAATGACACTCCAGATCAGATATGTCCTTGACATGATCACAGCTATGGATGGAGGTGTTTGTCCAAAAATCGGAGAATCATGTTGCACATCTACACCGTTTCTTGTGCCAAAGAAAGAAGTAACACTCAGAACCTGCATTGATTATAGAGCTTTGAACATAGTAACCGTAACGAATAGATATCCATTGACATTAATCTCTGTACTATTGGACCAAGTAAAGTCAGCTGTGGTCTATACGAAATTGGACTTGAGAGGGGCATATCATTTAATCCGAGTTAAAGAAGGAGATGAGTGGAAGACTGCTTTCAGAAAATGGAACCTTAACAGAAGCCATAGAAAACTACACAAAACTAGAGAATCAGATGATAGATGAAGTTGATGACGTCGACGATGACAGTTGGTTTGGGTAAATGTTTTCATGGGTTCCTCAATGGATGGCAGATGCATTCAAGTTCCTAAGAGCCCTGTTGGTGATGATATTGCTTGGATGCTATGTAATCTCTCAGTGTCAGAAAACTGCAAAAAAGGCCGTAGGGATGAAAATCATGATTGATGTTGAGTCAGGATGGAAGCCTAAGGACCTGACTGATGAAGAAATAAGAGACTTCGTGAAAGCCAGCATCTAGAAGGAACTAAGTTTCGGTATCCGAAGAAACATAGAAATCATGTGGGAAAATGAATCTATTGCAATCCAAGTGGAGAATGTCAACTAATGACATGGGACAAAGATGAGTATGTAAGAACAGCAGGATGTTTGAAGGGAGTCATAAAAATATGGTCCCGAAAGGAACATTTCTGCAGACCTAAATGTCTAGATCCAGAGGATGAAATAAAAGTGAATGCAAAGAAAGAAGTGAGAGTGGTCGATGAATTGCCTCGAGGGGGGAGTGAAGAGGAAGTGCCAAGCACCATCCACACTCCAGCCACCCCCTTTGAAGTACCAGGTACGTTCACACCAAAATATGTGATGTATGGAGAACAGATAAACCAACAGAGAGCTGCAGTGGGGCTCTGCCCAGTGCCTATCAGAGTAACAGCACCTATTGAAGTACTGACACCTAGGAAAACCTGGACAGTAAGATGCCCATTGATAAAAAGCCATACATACAGGCAAGACAAAATGACATTTGTCAGAATGTAATACCTGAAGAAGCCAAGAAGTTACTTTAGAAGGATGAATGGTGATGTCATAATAAATCGGAATGACACACATATAGAAGATATAATGACCTAAGAATACTGACAATGAGACAAAATATCATGGATTAGTGACATGTTGAGCCTAAGGTGAAACAGTTGCTGTCAAGATGCAGAAATGTATGCCATATGCACAATGAAGATATTCAGTTAGTTTAAACATGTACAGTTGCAGGAAACCGCGAGAAGCAAAGAAATTGTGAAGCTTGCTAATGCTTAGTAGTAAAATAGATTGCAGCAAGCACCATATATACATATATATACCTCAAAAAGCACTTTATAGATGAATGAAAATCCACTACGCACATGAGCAGAATTGAACAGAGGTTACTAAAGGTCTCAAGAGGAGAGTGTTGCAGCAAGCAAATCGAGAATTAAGACAGAGAAAAACTCAGCTGAAGGTAACCATGCCAAGAAGCCAAGGTCGTATCAGCCTGGATAAGGCAAACAGTGGATACAATTACAGACAAAAAGAACAGAGTATACTGTTAATAAAGGTCAAGATAAGCCACAGATGGTAGAAGACTGGCAGAATTAAATCAAATACACGAAAATACATGGAGAAGAGGTTGATTACACAGTGTCCTGAACAGGTGACCAGGCAGGCAGGAAGGGATGAGACTTTCACACCTACGCATGGATCCCTGCCATACCCATACACCTTAACTTTATCAGACCAAGAAGCAGACTCAAGGCCAAACTACAAAGAAGTAATTGACACATGACCAATGAGGTGATGAATGATTGTAACATAATTGGAGGGAAGCTGGAGTGCAGACAAACTCCCTGCACCTGGCTGGTTGTTCTGCATGCTTCTAGATGTGAGTGGAAAAGTATATGAGTGGGGTTGATGCCAACCCCATCATAGTGAACCGTGTAATCTAGGGTCCCATAGCGAGTAGAACCAATGAGACGTCATACTTTTAGTGACGTTTAGAGTGGCCATTTTGAAGGAAGGGCTTACTCGCCTCACCTGACATGGATTATCCAATCCCCTCTCCCCTTTACCAACTGCAGTTATAGTACCTATGTTAAAGTTACCTTCCTATAACCAATCAGGTTGAATGTTAGGTTTTGAAGATTACGCATCACTGATGATGAGTTTTTGATATAAATATTGTGGTTTTTCTGAAATTAAGTGGAGTTTAAGCGAGAAGGAAGATCGAGCGGTTGCTGATGTTCATTGAACTCCCTGGTTTTTGTACTTGTCGTTAAACGGACTCCCTTTGCAAAACTATTGAGTTATCATAATTATTTGGTGCAAGAGTACGAATCTGCATTCCCATCTATCTCGAGGATGCTGCTACTCATCTTAAAGGGCTGTTTGGTGACCCCCAGTCACATGGGCCGGCTGGGGTCCATCCAGTTCACTCTGAAATGAGCTTAAGTGAGCAAGCATGTCCTTGTGCCACGTAAGAAGGAACTACTTCACTCCTGGGAAGCAGCGCCTAGCATGCTGCAACGTAAGATTCATACTACCTTTTGTTCACCATATAGGTCCCATTATTCAGTGTATAGTTGATTAGTCCTAATGCTCCTCTATACACATTGCCAAACTTAAAGGGTTAATGCAAAATGGTTACGTTTGTATGGCAGTAGTTCTGTTGAAAAAAGTAGTTCCTGGGAGCCAAACTAACCAGCCTTTTCTAAGCTAGTGGCAGGAGATAAATAGTTCCCAGCAATTCCATCCACTGAATGTTTAATGTTGCTTTCAGCTTCCTAAGATTGTGCTGCTGTGGAATCGCTTTTTCAAAACATTGCAGCCTGCTCCTGCCTAGCTTCTCTTAGGCAGTGTCGCCCATCATGTTTCGTGTTGAGTCATCTGGGCACAACCTGTTGGCATTAGTCTCTTTTCTCCCTGCCAGTCAAGCAATCTTATACATCAACTAGGAGGGTGTGATCCACGCTGTCATTTAAAACTAAAATGGCTATCCTCCGATGTAAAGAGTTCGCAGCTCACCCATGCTGACTCTGACTCATCCTCAACCACATTATGCTAACCTGGCCTCTGGCGTTTATCTAACATAAAGAGCTCATTACTGACATTCATTCAAGATATGATTGGAATGTGAAGGTTTCAGTCATTTTCACAAAACATGTTCAGGGTGAAACAAGTAAGCAAAATAATCAGACGTCGGTCTGTGGTTGGGAAGGACTGCAGACAAGACCCAACAAATGATGGAGGTGACACTAGTCAAGCAGTTAGACTTTGGAAGTCATTGGATGAAATCCATTATAAGCAAAGGCTACTAAATCACGTGGTAGTGGTTCGCACAAAAGAGTTTAAAGGGATTGTTTTAAGACCAACTGGGAGCCTACAGTAGTAGACTGTGAGCAGCTAGGAACTGGCAAATATGGTTGTGCTAAAAAGGTCAAGGGGCTGGATCATGATTTGAAATCAAAGTCAATCATTTATTTCTTACACTTAATGATAGACTTTACTGTGGCACTTCAGCATGTGTCTAAGGCAGGGTTGTCCAACTCCAGGCCTCGAGGCCGGAATCCTGCCGGGTTTTCAGGATATCCTTTATTAGAACCCGTGGTAGGAGAAGCAACCAATGAGGTTTCCCGGCTCGCAGGCTGAATCCCACAATCTCAACCCATGTTCCATGCAACCTGGTGGCTGCTTCCCCCACCCCTCATTCTTCACCCCAGACTCCCCTATCTTCCCCTCGGGTGTCGGTCCCTTCCCACCCCCGCCTTCCAGATCCATGGTGGCCATCTTAGGTAAGTATTATGTTTGAATGAACGGGAAGCTGCAAGGTGTCCTGTTTGTTCAGACAAAATGCATTGCTGTCAGAACCCCAGATTTCTGGCTTCAAAACCCAGGGTTCTGCTAGCAATGATACCCAATCCGGCATGCCGGACCAGGTGGTTATGATGCCGGGGCTCATCTATAAGGCCATGGTGCTATAACTTGTGCCCCAGGTAATTATCACGTGATCCACCCTGCCAAATCAGGTGTTATTACTATATTAATATTCATGAGAAAAAAATGTGTATACATTTAGAATCAGTGTATGCACATTTTCTCTTGAATATTAATTGGGGGTATCCACAAAATCGTACATGTTTCTGTCCCTCGAGGGCTTTAATAGTGCTAGTTTTTTGGGTTGATAGCGGGTTCTAGTTCATGTGGTGATGGTGGCTGTTAATACAGAACTTAGGACTCACAGTAGAATTGTTTGTCAATTTGTAAATGCGAACGCTGCCCCCCCGATATGAAAAATGAGAAATACCAGGGGACGAATGATGAATATAATTTGTTCATATGAGTATGACTTGTGAAATGTGTATATACGTATGAAATGCAAAAATGTAACTGGTAAAGTAATAACCATTAAATAGATTTTGATCGACGATTTATGATATGATATGATAAGTCATTTATAATGCGCCTGCACACAAGTGTTTCTAGGCACGACAAGGCAAGGGAGTGGAGACAGATGTAGGACAAGACAAACAATCTTACTAGGCCTGTGTCATTCAGATTGTGCAAGTGTGACAACCCCAAGTGCAGGGGAAAGGCAGAAGGGGAAATGTCAGGGAGAGGGAAGGAGGAAGTGTAATCAGGGCAGCAATGCTCTGAATAAGTGCAGCCAGGGCAGTGTGGCTCTGGGTAAGTGCAAAAAGGCAGGGGATGGTAGAGGCTACAGTTACAGCCCCTTAGTGCGTGATAGGGCAGAAGGCAGAGCAAGGGAGACTGATCATGGCACAGCCTGACACCCAGTGAGACTCTGAGGGTAGACAAGCAAACCAGTCAGCACTACGGACAGTTGGTCAGCAGGGGAGGGAAAGAGTGAATGCAGAGGAGAAAAGGAAAGTCTTGAGCTGCTTCCGGAACTTCGGTTGGTCTGGCTCAAGTTTGAGAGAGGCAGGGAGGCCATTCCATATGGAGGTACCTCCAGAGGAGAGAGATCTACCCCCCACTCTCTGCCTGGAGAACCAGCTAACCCTCAGAGAGTTGGAGGTAGCTGAGCGAAGGGCCAATGGACATAAGAATGAGTCAAGATATTTTGCTTTAGGCATTCAATACAAAAAAGAGTGAAATTGAAAAATAAGAAGAAAAAAAGATGAAATGTTGAGGTGCATTTGTGTAACTAACTGGGGAGGGATAATCCATTCCAGCAGGAAGACAGCCGCATTTCTCAAATAGCAAGGACAGCTGAGGTCATTCAGCAGATGATTCAACACATGATGGCACTTAAAGGGTTTACTACAATTTGTAAAGACACCCATTGTGCAGGGATCACACTGCTACCACCAGTAAAGCCTGGCAGGAAAAGCCAATTTAGTGCTAAAGGACAAATTATTCCCTTGATAAAACATGATATGTTATTTATATATATGCAATTTAAGATTGTTCCAGAGAAAGGATTGATCTCAAACTTCATGTGTTTCATTGTACAACACACAAGCCTGTATCTCTATGTACTTAACTGTTGGAGGACTGCCCAAAAGAAATTAAACATGCTGTTCCAATTTTTGAAATAATATTCTGTATCATCGCAACAACAGCAATCTTTGACCGAGGTTTCAGTAGCAGGAACAGGTTTTTGCAGTGTCTTTGGGCAGATACGTTATCTGCACTAATGAGGCGGCCATTGATGGATTTGGGCTCAGCCAAGCAGTACTGCACTTGCTCACCTCAAACCCAGGAGAAAGACATATTAACGGTAATAAGCAACCAGGACCAAGAAGAATGAAAGCTGTTGAAGTCGTTTTGTTAGAATACAACATTTTTCATCTTTTAAGCCGGCTAATGTTCTCACTGTAATCTTTAGTGCTTCATGATTTCTTTTCAATAGCAAGTGGCTGCCGATTATATTCTGAATAGTTATGATATTAAAAAAGTAAGCTGCTATTTGTTCTTACTGTTATGAAAATGCACATCAACAGCACTGGTAAAGTTTTTCTTTTTTTCAATTAAAAAAGTGTTTTTATAATCAGGTTCCTGGGTTGAGTGCATTTCTCTTAGGTCGAGTAGATAAACAAAGTTACCCGACCTGCAGGTAAAGTGGAATGTGCGAGGCCCGAGAAGATGAATATGTGATATGTGTATTTTGTGTGTATTTTAATAAATGTGTTTTATTTATTTTACTTTATTTGGTAGTTCTGAATGCAACCAACATTGCAGCAAAACGCATCATAGTGCTAAATAAATATTCTATGTATTTGATGCAAACAAAAATTCCTGCAATGTTGATGAAATGAAATATATGTGTGTTCCCAAATCATAATGTAGTGAATCAGAAGAGGTGCCATAGTTTTTGGCTCATAAATGAAATGCCTCTAACCTCCTCAGATCTGCGGACAATTAATTGAATTGATTTTATTTGCATTGGCTCACATACAGGCAATATCATTGAGTCTGATATTCAACCACTGCAATGCACTTAACAATCCATACATACATATTTAGTATAAAAATGAATTTATAAAATATATTTAATACAACATAATGCAAATAGGATGGCCTCCAAAATTACATGAATACTGAACCCCTCCTTTTCGCATGGCTCATTCTTCAGCCTTTGAAGATCTGGCAGATATCAGTGCATAGATAGAGGCTGGACATACTGCAAACTTGAGATTGCTGTGTTGTCGGACTGCACAACTACTATTCTTTTACATGCAGAATGCCAATACATGCATCCATCACACATCCCTTTAGGCCAACGGAGGATGCACCCCACTTTGTGGGGCTTTTTGAGGAATCCACACTTCACTCGTTTGCTTTCGTCTGCTTTATGACATTCGTCTACCCCTGAAGACTTCCCTGCAGGATTTTAGCTTCATTCTGAAGCGAAAGTTATGGGCAGCCTCAAAACCAGGTGAAGAAGGAGAGTGCTAGAATTGCTTTTTGATCTCTGGGTGTGGGAGAGGGCTTTGGGGTAGATTTCTAGGACAGACTGCCAGTGATTCCTGTCTCTAGCCCAATTTCGGACAAATGTCTGACATGCTCGGTTCATTGCTCAACAAGGGTGCTCTGATTGGCGCAATTCCTAGTAGGTTACTGAGCCCAGCAACTAAGAAAGTTGGAGTGAGATTTCAGACAGCTCTCAGACTGCCAACCGACATATTGAAGAAGGCGAAATGTCTCCAGCAGTCCTTTATCTGAAACAAATGGTTGTGTCATAGCCCTTAACACTTAACCCTTTTTTCTGTAAACACCAACCATCTGAGAAGTCTGAAATTCTGCAAGATACCATTAGTAGGATGGATTAACATAACATAACAGAAGGTTGAACTTTCTCACTCTCTCTTGTTTAACTATGGAATTCAGTTGCGAGTCAGTTGAGGGCCACGTCAGACCTTTTTGCTCCTCAGAAGGCATTGCAAACCTATTTACACAATTGCTAGCAATAATTGATAAGTTTCCTGTTTTGTGCATTGTGCACTTTGCGAAGCACCAGCTGACTTCTTGGTAGTGATAGTACACTCTATAAGTAAACCTTACTATGGATTAACATTTCTTTACTTACAGTAATTCATGTCGTTTCCAGACTGCCTCCTTCCCTCATATGCCAAATTTATGTCCATGGGGGGGGGGGGGAAGAGAGAGAGAGAGAGAGAGAGAGAGAGAGAGAGAGAGAGAGAGAGAGAGAGAGAGAGAGAGAGAGAGAGAGAGAGAGAGAGAGAGAGAGAGAGAGAGAGAGAGAGAGAGAGAGAGAGAGAGAGAGAGAGAGAGAGAGAGAGAGAGAGAGAGAGAGAGAGAGAGAGAGAGAGAGAGAGAGAGAGAGAGAGAGAGAGAGAGAGAGAGAGAGAGAGAGAGAGAGAGAGAGAGAGAGAGAGAGAGAGAGAGAGAGAGAGAGACAACCTCTCCTCCCAAAAGACATCCAAAAATCGGAACATTGCAACTCTACAACAAGCTTACATTCCATAGTTCACGCTAATCCATACCAGCACCATAGGCACAAAAGGCTCCCCTCGATGTACATATGTCTCTATGTGCACGAAGACAGAACAGCTAAAAACAGACTCACATGCATGCATGTTCTTACAATTACTTGCGGTCTGCATGCTTCAACACAACATCAAATCTATCTTGCATTTTCCCTGCCTGCGCACTAACCTATCAAACACATGTCTCTTTCAGATCATGTTTGACGATGCTTGAGGCCTCGTGCAGAATGGATGTGACCTAGCAGTTCGGGCTGGACTGCCCCTTTGGGGGTGGGGCCAAGCCTGATTTGCATATGGTCTTTCCCCTTCTGTAATGACTTGGCAGGTGAAGAACAATGGTCTAGAGGGTTGCCCAGAGCAATGCCAGAGGTTAAGATTAATTCTAAACCTTCCGGGCATCACCTCTTTGTTTTTGCTTTGTCACCCCGTGTGGGATGGGTATGCCCAGACGTGGGTCCCCTGCCTGCTGGGTCTAGAGACCCAAGCTACTCCTCACTGATGAGGTCCAACAAGGCTGAAACATGTTTGGGAATGCTTGAGGTCTTGTGCAGATGGGATGTGACCTAGCAGTTCGGGCTGCACTGCCTGTTTTGGGGTGAGGCCAAACCTAATTTGCATATGGTCTTTCCCCTTCTGTAATGACTTGGCAGGTGAAAAACAATGGCCTGGAGGGTTGCCCAGAGCAATGCCAGGGGTCAAGATTCATTCTAAACCTTCCAGTCATCACCTCTTTATTTTTGCAAAACCATGCCAGCCCCATAGGCAGACTAGGCTCCTCTCGATGCACACATGTCTGTATGCGCACGACACGGAACAGCTAAAAACTCTAAAAAAAAGACCCACATGCAAGCATGTGCTTACAATTACTTGCGGTCTGCATGCATCAACACAACATTAAATCTATCTTGCATTTTCCCTGCCTACGCACTAACCTATCAAACACATGTCTCGTTCAGATCATTTTTGGGGATGCTTGAGGTCTCGTGCAGAATGGATGTGGTCTAGCAGTTTGGGCTAGACAGCCCCTTTTGGGGTTGGGCCAAGCCTGATTTGCATATGGTCTTTCCCCTTCTGTAATGATTTGGCAGGTAAAAAACAATGGTCTGGAGGGTTGCCCATAGCAATGCCAGAGGTTAAGATTCATTCTAAACCTTCCGGGTATCACCTCTTTGTTTTTGCTTTGTCACCCCGAGTGGGATGGTTATGCCCAGACGTGGGTCCCGTGTCTCCAGGGTCTAGAAACCCAAGCTACTCCTCACTGATGAGGCCCAACAAGGCCGAACATTTTTTGGAGATGCTTGAGGTCTCATGCAGAAGGGATGTGACCTAGCAGTTCGGGCTGGCCTGCCCCTTTTGTGGTGGGACCAAGGCTGATTTGCATATGGTTTTTACCCTTCTGTAATGGCTTGGCAGGCGAAGAACGATGGTCTGGAGGGTTGCCAAGAGCAATGCCAGAGGTTAAGATTCATTCTAAACCTTCCAGTCATCACCTCTTTATTTTTGCTAATCCATGCCAGCACCATAGGCACACAAGGCTCCCCTCGATGCACACATGTCTATATGCGCACAACACGGAACAGCTAAAAACAGACCCACATGCATGCATGTGCTTACATTTACTTCCCTCTGCATGCATCAACACAACATTAAATCTATCTTGCATTTTCCCTGCCTACGCACTAACCAAACAAACACCTCTCTTTCAGATCCAGCAGAGCAGCTGGAGACCATGCAAAAGGCAGTGCAGCATAGTATAAAGACTAAAAACATAACATAAATGGTTACTGGGTTGGTATACAATCTAAGTAAAATAACGTAATATTCATACCGCATACATCTCTGTACACTGATAAGGGAGGACAACATAAAAGTGTAATTCATAGGAGAGTTGAACTCACTTGAAAGCTGAGTAACATAACAGAACATAAATAGCACATGAACACTAGAAGTGGACGTTTTAGAGGTCATAAAAATAGTTGCTCGATGTCAGCAGAGTTTACTAATGAGGAATGATATCGTAAAACTGTGATTCAAAAAAAGTTTGAAACTTCGACGCGTAACCTGAAAAGCACATAAACACTAAAAAAAATGACACTTTCGAGGTACAAAAATCAATCACTCACTGTCACTGAAGTTTACTGATGAGACATGATACCTTGAATGTGTCATTCAAAGATGGTCGAAATGTGTATAAAAAATGAGTAACATTCCATTGTATTACATTACATTACACTGCATCAAATAACATTACATAACTTACAAAGCACATTGTAACTCTAAAAGATGACATTTTAGAGGAACAAAAAGTAGCTGTTCAATATCATAGACGTATACTAATGAGATATGATACCTTAAACATTTGATTCCGATAAATTGGAAAATTGCATAATTAACAAAGCAGTAGAGTTTTAAAAATATCAACTTCCTTCATATGACTCAAACTATATTCTTCAAAGGAATTTTAAGCCGAGTATGAATTTGAAAGACATTTTCACTGTGCATATTCGGCATGCAAGTAGAGTCAAGCAACATTGTACATTGTTCATGCTTTTACAAACATCCTTGAAATATTCACATGCTTAAGGCATTTTAGGATTATGTGAAAAAGGCCCGGAAATCAGAAGCCACCCACATGGTCAAAACATATGTAACTTTCTAACTTCTGAAACTAGCTTCAGAGCTACGTAAAAAAACTATTGACACTCATCCCACAAATCAAACCAAATTGTGAATACGTGTCAGAATTAGGTATAAATGAGTCCATCCGTCCCAGAAAGGCGATGCCATCCAATTATATATCTCCTTCTGTAGCGCAGCCAGCTGCTAATGTGTTGTCTGGTTGCAATTCCAAAAGAAAAGATCTCAGTTGTTTGGGAAATCCCATCCCCTGCATACTATCAAAGGCCTAATAACAGCCACTTTTGTAAGGGATAGCCTGTAGTCGGGCAGGACGTGAAGGCTAGATTGATATTTTATACAGGGCGGTAGTCCTGCCCTCAAACATTTGTACTACAGTGGATTGTCGTAGTAACAATTCTAACACATCTCCATATTAAGGTTAATACATCTACATAAGTATGCATCATTGGAGGCAAGTACAAATCCAAGTACTGGAAAAAACAGTTACAGTGTCCTTTATTAATTAGGCCACATGTATAAGCATTGACAATTCAATGTAAATAATGGAAAATTAAAGATAGAAAATAAACCTTGTCACCAACTCAGTGAGTTGTGTAAAAATAAGACACATGTATTGCAAATATTTAGTGCATATTTAAATAACATTACATGTTCAGTGGTGACAGCTGGTCACTGAATTTAGCCTGTTTTAGTCCATACAGTCCAGAATTCTGAAGTGACTTTTTAGACATGTACCAACAGTTCAACAAAGAAGTACATTTGCAAAGTTAGTATAGTGTGTTACCTACACACTCCTATACTCATGCTGTGTTGTATTGCCTGTGTACAGTGTTGCAAAGTATTACATCACATTTGACAACCAAGTAATGTGTTATCACAGTCACAACCAACATTTGCACAGCACAGTGCTTATAGTTTAAAGAAACCTAAAAATAGGGTCTGCTAAAAGGCGACGTCAACATAAAGGTGGTAATGAAGATTCAGGTCATCGATCTGAAAGGTTTAGGATCAAGGCACGATGACGTTTCGGCTGTAAGGGGGTAGCAGCCTTCTTCTGGGGCCAGGTAAAGCAGGTCTCCCTTGCACATAGGTGATGATGTTCAAGAGCTGATTGATAGAACCAGCATGGTTTTGGTGGTCGGTGTCCTGGTTTCTGAAAGGGGTGGAATATTCACTGTGAGGTGATCTTTTTACCGCAGGAAAGCAGGGCATAGTTCTGCGGTACTCCCGTGGTGAGGGTTGTGTCTCGAAGACAGGAGATAAGTTCCTGCCTGGCGGTCTGGGGGCTCAGAGTAAGATTCATGGGGCTCTGTGCGAGCCAATGCGCACTCCGTCCGAACAGTAATTGAGCTAATAACAGCCACAGATATTTAAACAAGTATTTTTCAGGAATTGTTTTTACGCAAAGTCGTGTTTTCTTCACAGGTTATGATTTAATGATTTATTTAATAGGAAGCGCAACACATTGCGATTTAAGACACTTCATCAGGGCACTTTAATGTGAAGTTACCTGCATTTTGACAAAAATGATAATTTCAATTAATCATTCAATCAATACTCAGCGCCTTCCTAGAACCAAAGGTTCATAGTTCCCATAATGTAAAACACGCAGTCCCCAGCACGAGAACCCTGAGCTGTACAGTACCGGACCTCTCAGACAATATGTTATCAGAGTATAACTCTAAACCACCCTCTTTTTGTGTGGCAGGGTTTTAACAAAATCTGGAACGGAACCACATCTCCGAAGCAGCCCGTCCTACCATTTTGTTCTCAACCTACATTCAACTTTCACACAGTCTATACCAGACCATGCCACATCTGCCCTCATGAAGAAATGTAAACTGTGCCAAAAAGCCAAATCCCACAGCTAAACATAATGTTATTAATTATACATTGCTCTTCTAAACTGCTTCACATAGAGAATCGGTTTGATGCCAAACACTTTTAGGAGATACCATCCTTTCTAAAATATTGTTGTATGGTTCACCTTCACGGATCCACTTGCATCTAAGCTATCACAAAACATGCATTGTCCCCTTGTACATAACCCCTTCCCTATGTCTGTGGCCTTTCACATGCTTTCCTCTACGCTAATCTTCCCCCTGTCCCTTTTCCTCTGTAGGTTAAAGGCCTTGTAAAATATAACACAGAACACCATAATATATCACAACGCAATTTACAACTGCTCTCATTCTCTCGTCTGTCAATTTTGAGATCCTTGTGTACAATGTATCTATTTGAAAAAGAGAGAGAGAGGAACTGGAGAGAGGGGGGGAGAGAGAGGAAATAGAGAGAGGGGGGAGAGAGATAGAGAGAGAGAGAGAGAGAGAGAGAGAGAGAGGGAGAGAGAGAGAGAGAGAGAGAGAGAAGGAAATAGATTCAGACAGACACAGAGAGAAAAAAGAGAGTGAGAGAGTGGGGAAGATACAGGGAAAGAGAGAGAGAGAAAGAGAAAGATAGAGAGTGTGAAAGTGCAAAAGTAAACAAGTGAACATTGTCCTGTCTCTATGCATAAACCAGGCAGTGGTAGGCGTGTGGGTAAGAGACCAGTTGTTTTGCCTTGTTTGACCTTTTTCAAGCTTTACTATAACTTCCAAAGCATTGTAATGCTTCTCATGCCTTGTCATGTTTTTTAATGTCTTGCTATGCCATGTTATGATTTTCTGTATGCAGGATTGTCTGCTCCCCTCATGAACATGCCCACTGAGGTTTCCATGTGCCGCTGTCTATGCCAGCACATTTACAGATCTATCCAATGCATCCTAGCACCACAGGCAAACGAGGCTCTCCTCTGGCCGCATAAGCATCAATGCTCTCATCACACAACACCAAGAAACAGACCCGCACACAGAATTCACGGTACTCCCGGTCTGCATGCAACACCTAAGCCATTGTCCCTTTCACCCACTAGCCTACCCCACACCCCTCTTTATCAGTTCTGCCAGAGTGTCTGAAGGGCATGTAACTGGCAATGGTCTGTGGTAGAAAGAGCACAACGTTTTCTATGGCATTACGTTATTTGCTCACTTGGATAGTGAGCAGTGACCTTGGCTGTATAGCAGACTCCAACAGAAACACAAAAGAAAGACTTTGGAGGAAACCTTTCGCTATGGAATATAAAAAAAAATAATAATAATAATTGCCCCAAGAGACCATGCAAGGATGTGGAAACAGGAAATTACCCTCTGGTATGGATGCTGCCTCGGCATCGTTTAAGTTGACTAAAGGACATAAAAAAAATGTGTCCATAAAATAAAAATGCACTTAAATAGCGCCTCCCACCCGCGTTGGAGTGCTTGGGCAATGAATGGGTGGCAATGAACACCTGCAGGCCCTGTGTCCCTCTTCTGCCTTAGTAGGTCACGCAGAAGCAGTAGATATAATCCCATAAAAGGGACACATTTTCACCAAGGTTATTACGAAGGTGCTAACTCGCTGAAAAAGGGCACGGTACATGTCTAAAAGTAGAAGAGTGGATCCGAATT
This sequence comes from Ambystoma mexicanum, assembly GCF_040938575.1. Taxonomy (NCBI): domain Eukaryota; kingdom Metazoa; phylum Chordata; class Amphibia; order Caudata; family Ambystomatidae; genus Ambystoma; species Ambystoma mexicanum. The sequence continues at coordinate 908,826,479 of NC_090923.1, read as the reverse complement.
CAACATATGCACTCAGTAAAGCAAGCATCCAGGTCATTGGCAGGTGGATAGAGGTAGCACAGGGACGCTCTGTGTCATTGGCAGGTGGATAGAGGTAGCACAGGGACGCTCTGTGCCATTGGCCGGTGGATAGAGGTAGCACAGGGACGCTCTGTGTCATTGGCAGGTGGATAGAGGTAGCACAGGGACGCTCTGTGTCATTGGCAGGTGGATAGAGGTAGCACAGGGACGCTCTGTGTCATTGGCAGGTGGATAGAGGTAGCACAGGGACGCTCTGTGTCATTGGCAGGTGGATAGAGGTAGCACCGGGGCGCTCTGTGTCATTGGCAGGTGGATAGAGGTAGCACGGGGACGCTCTGTGTCATTGGCAGGTGGATAGAGGTAGCACAGGGACGCTCTGTGTCATTGGCAGGTGGATAGAGGTAGCACAGGGACGCTCTGTGTCATTGGCAGGTGGATAGAGGTAGCACAGGGACGCTCTGTGTCATTGGCAGGTGGATAGAGGTAGCACAGGGGCGCTCTGTGTCATTGGCAGGATAGAGGTAGCACAGGGACGCTCTGTGCCATTGGCCGGTGGATAGAGGTAGCACAGGGACGCTCTGTGTCATTGGCAGGTGGATAGAGGTAGCACAGGGACGCTCTGTGTCATTGGCAGGTGGATAGAGGTAGCACAGGGGCGCTCTGTGTCATTGGCAGGATAGAGGTAGCACAGGGACGCTCTGTGTCATTGGCAGGTGGATAGAGGTAGCACAGGGACGCTCTGTGTCATTGGCAGGTGGATAGAGGTAGCACAGGGACGCTCTGTGTCATTGGCAGGATAGAGGTAGCACAGGGACGCTCTGTGTCATTGGCAGGTGGATAGAGGTAGCACAGGGACGCTCTGTGCCATTGGCCGGTGGATAGAGGTAGCACAGGGACGCTCTGTGTCATTGGCAGGTGGATAGAGGTAGCACAGGGACGCTCTGTGTCATTGGCAGGATAGAGGTAGCACAGGGACGCTCTGTGTCATTGGCAGGATAGAGGTAGCACAGGGACGCTCTGTGCCATTGGCCGGTGGATAGAGGTAGCACAGGGACGCTCTGTGTCATTGGCAGGTGGATAGAGGTAGCACAGGGACGCTCTGTGTCATTGGCAGGTGGATAGAGGTAGCACAGGGACGCTCTGTGGCATTGGCCGGTGGATAGAGGTAGCACAGGGACGCTCTGTGTCATTGGCAGGTGGATAGAGGTAGCACAGGGACGCTCTGTGTCATTGGCAGGATAGAGGTAGCACAGGGACGCTCTGTGCCATTGGCAGGTGGATAGAGGTAGCACAGGGACGCTCTGTGCCATTGGCCGGTGGATAGAGGTAGCACAGGGACGCTCTGTGTCATTGGCAGGTGGATAGAGGTAGCACAGGGACGCTCTGTGTCATTGGCAGGATAGAGGTAGCACAGGGACGCTCTGTGTCATTGGCAGGTGGATAGAGGTAGCACAGGGACGCTCTGTGTCATTGGCAGGATAGAGGTAGCACAGGGACGCTCTGTGCCATTGGCAGGTGGATAGAGGTAGCACAGGGACGCTCTGTGCCATTGGCCGGTGGATAGAGGTAGCACAGGGACGCTCTGTGTCATTGGCAGGTGGATAGAGGTAGCACAGGGACGCTCTGTGTCATTGGCAGGATAGAGGTAGCACAGGGACGCTCTGTGTCATTGGCAGGTGGATAGATTCTCAGGCGCTCGGGAGGGTGGGCCAGCTGAGTGTCTTCCCTAAAACTGGCAGTATGCACTGAACCCGCGAGCTGCGTGACCAATTTACAGCCCGGCACTGATATGGGAGTCTTCTATTTCACCGTGGTCCGTTTACATGTCTTGGCAGTTACATATTGCAGACCTGAAAGGGGAGAAGTGAGCCGCCTTTATGAGAGAAATGATCCCGCAGAGGGTTTCAGGAGGAGATTGTGTATCTGTGGGAAGGTAAACCCTTCCGCGACATTATCACTTGTTGAAACCTACCCGAGCAGGTTTATAGCTCATATAAGCCATGCCGATGACCGCACACCAGCAGTGACATTATTATTATACATGGTATTGTCTATCCGTGCACCCTACCCATATTAGGCTCTACTATTAAACTGCCTTAGAAACCCTGCTCATGAAATGAGCCAGCGCACTGCGGATTTAGCTTGCATAGCCACTGGGCCCGTCTACTGAAGCAGCCATCCTTCTTAATCACGAGGCCTTGGCCGTGTCCTGACCGAAGATGCAGCACACAATAGCCGACCACTCCCACTACCACGACTCACGCGAGCTCACCTTCCTCCTCCCCACACAATCAATCCGATTCTCGAAACTTTGCCGAAAAAGGAGCAGCCCGATTCACAATTCAGATGCCCTTGTTCGTGCCTTTGCTCACTTGTGCAAATCAGCAGGCGTTTCTGCACATTTAGTAGTGCATGCCTAATTTACAAATGGGATGCACTTTGGAATGTGCAGAAATGAGGGCCATTCCCCTACGCATGCTGAAAACATGTGTGGGGGAGGCACAAATCATGACAGTGTGACAACTGTGGTTTATTTTATTTATTTAATTTATTTGTTATGTATTACGTTTCTTTATTAGTTTAAACCGTGGCGATAACACTAGCATTTCCATCCCTCAAACGGGCATCAAAATGCTTTTTTTCGTCTGATCATTTCACAGAGACGGCCTCATTGGGCTTCCAGCCACCACGTGGTTGCCTGGAGCCTGTCATACATTAATGTCTGCAAGGGGGCTGGACAGTGCATCTTTGCTGCACTGCCATTCCCATCCCGAAAGGCGCAGGTCGCCTTTGAGAATATGTTTACCTGAACATCTCAGGAATGAGTGCAAATGAAATGAGCGCAAATGAAATTAGCGCATTCTCTGTGCTCCTTTCATTTGCACTCATTTTTGAGAATCTGGCCAACGTAGTTTGCAAAATATACGCACAATTGTGCGTTTCATCTGTGAGGGACCGGATATAAAAATGATAAAACCAACAAAACTGTGGCCAACAATAACTCAAACTATGGAAGTAAAGGGAAACTGCCCGCATTCGTTAAACAAAAAATGTGAATAAATACATTTGGAATGCCATTATCCACAGCAAATCCAAAAGATATGGTTCAGAACCCACCATCAAGTTAATAGAAACGAGAAATGAAGGTATACCTTAACTTCTGGTTTCATCCTGTATCAAACACAGACATACACATTCGTGTGGGCTTTGCCCATCTTCCTTCGTGCTTTAGGAATGGATTGTGTGTAACTGGTATTATAACAGCGCTTTGATGGCCTCGGGTTTAGGTGCTTCATAAATGAATAAATAAATAAATAAATACGTTCTGAGATTACTACATCAGACCAGGCCTTTTCAAATTCTGGTACTTATTTTGCATTCCGATCTCCTGCAGTTAGATGCCCAAAGTATTTACCACTCTTCATGTGAAAAACGTCAACGTTTGATACTCATCTGTTTGTTCATTTTTTTTTATATCAATGTATAATAACGTGCAGTTGCTATACATTGGTGAATATATAATAGGTAACACAAATGAAGGAAGAGATCACGAACACGGTATTGTGTAATGACTAAGGGCCTCATCGGGAGTTGGGCAGTATCCCGACTGGGATACACCCCCACTTTATTTGGGTTAACAGCCACCTGTCCGGCAGTATTACCGCTGAATCATGGGTTGGGCGCTAACCATTACTCCCCATTTCCCATTCGGTGCAATTAGCGCGCGGTAATCCTGCTGGCGATAATTGCGCCAAAAATTGCCATTTTCCCAGCGTGTTTAACCCCAGCTATTAGCTGGGGGTAAACCCGACAGACTCGTGATCGGGCGGACCCATACATGTGGCGGTAACACTGTAACCGCTGCATTTAAGGGCTACCACCCAACTCGTGATGAGGCCCTATATCACCACTGGTTGTGGGGAATCCATGCACAATGAGTGATTCACCAGTGACCGAGTGGTGTCAAGGAAGACATCTTTCTTGGGTAAGTAACAGACTGTGTTGCGTATATTTAAAAAGTTGGTCACTGCACACATGGGACCACTTTGGTGTGCACATATGTAACCTTTGTCCCCTCCAAGCAAGTTTTGTTATTTACACTATGAAGTGCATAAAACATGTTAAATCTGGAAAAAAACAGGCAAACACTCAACCGCTGAAGTTTTTTGACAGGTGCTAAAAACAGATGGTATCCAGTGCATCAACACCAACATTAGTGATGAAATCACACCTGCTCTTCAGGTGGTGTAGAGGCTTGAGCAGTGGTTTCTAACTCTTACTCAGCCTACCATTACTACTAAACTAGCAGTGCACACATTCATAATGGTGAAACAGGCACAACATGAATGGAATGCCTTCTGTACCTCTTTAAGGTAGCATGGAACAAAGGCAGGTCATGCTCTCCATGAGAGGGTGAGCCAGAAAAGAAGCATTTGAAACAAAATTAGTACTGTGATACCAAAATAATATGCATGCCCAATCAAGGGTCTTTAAACAAATATAGCAGTCTTTAATTAAACTAAAACTATTAACACTAACACCCCACCCTGTAAACAAATCCACAGCCTATGCAGATTTTGGACAGAAGAAAGCACTGTGAGTATGAAGACAGGGGTCTCTGTGAGTATGAAGACAGGCGTCTGCAGGCACTTGTCTGTGGAGCAATGTTCAAGCTTTAAGAATATGTCTTCAAAAGGTCAAGAGTGGGCAGTTACGCAACGCCAGTAGAAAAGAACCACTTAAGATACATTTTGTTGGTTTTGTGTGATATTTCAGCTTTTTGAAGACGACACAAAAAAAAGACAGATTTATTTCGGCCAATTTCGTATGGGCCTCAATAAGCAGAAATAGCACATACCAGGGGAATGGGGGGTTTTACACCTCCAACCTCCCAGGCAAACCATTACCCATGAAATGCCCACTCCCAATGGCCCCTCTCATGATTTTGAGCTTTCTTATAATTTGGGGGAGGGGGGTTTGCCCACAGCGCCCCTTTCCTCCTTGAACCCCCACCACCTCCTTTCCCCCCAAGAATCCCTCCTCAATCCCCCAACACATATTCACACAAACACAAAAACATGCAAACAGTTACATTTACCCCATGCCCCTCACCTTCCCCATCACAAACATTCTCCCTGCACCGGGGACTCCCACGACTCCTCTTCTGGGCCCCGCCGTGCCTGTCAGCTCTGCACCCACTCATGCGTGGTAGGGGTGTGACAGTTCGATTTAGAAAGACCATTCAGAGCGATCGCTGACAGGCCTTTCTGAATCGATTTTTTTTAATTTCATTTTTCACTCCATATGTTTTTGTCTTGTTCTTTAGTGTCACTATTGGATTCGATATGCTTTCAAATGATTGAGGTAGCATTAAGACGGTCGAGTTGGGTACTTCCGAATGGGTTGAGTCTACGTCAAGGCAGTTGAGTCGATTCAACGCATGTCCAGCGATTTGATGCGGTTGTACAGCAGAGATCAGCTTGAGACGACTGGAGGGTAGGTACACGATGGTTAATTGAGTGACTCGAAAACAAATCGATGAAAAATATCAATGGATTCACTTTACATATTTTATCAAGCATGGATACCCACAGTAACCAGTATCTATTTTTTATTTTTATTTTTTATTTTGGTTGGTTAATTAATTAACCTTTCAAAACAAATATTTTATAGGTACAAAAGGATAAAAAAGGAAAAAAAAAAGTAGAAACCAAGAAAGAAAATAAGATAAATAAGTAAAAAGTTGTCACATTGACATGTTTGACATCACATTATAGCATTAACATACATATCAAACAACATTCTATTAAAAAACAGTGAATAAAACCTTCATTTCAATATAACAGTGTTTCCTGGGATGTAGACCAATCTCATTCTCTTTAATGGACCCACGCATACTGCTTCACATCCTATGATACTTATAGTATCTAAGTTTCAATCAATTAGAGTTGAAAAGGTAGCATTAGGGAAAGCTAGTTCTCAAAACACGTTGTATAAAAAGCTGTATTTAAAAATTGCATGGTTGCTATTCTTACTGCAATTTTCGAGGTAGCAAATAGCTCCTACCACAGCTCATCATTTGACCGAGTTATATGTTGACATCGTGTTAGTTTATTAGTAACCACTTCTCTCTGCTTTTCCAAGGCAACACACTCAATTAGTATATGTCTTAGAGTTTCTTTGGTTTCTGGTATTTTGCAGAATCGACAGATCGAATTTTCCACTTGAATAAGACCTCCTCAATAATATTTGGTTAGTCGGCCATAAATTCAAACAAAACCGAAGTATCTGATTTCTTAAATTAAAAGAAGGGCATTTTAATAAGTAATCAGCAGCCTGTCGAAATTTTTTACGTCCAAAGAGTGCTCTATCAAGGTCTTTCAGGTGCAGACATCTTTGTTTAGTAATGTGCCAATCCAATTTGAGTTTTGCTTTGTTAGGGTTGTTAAGCAAAATGTCCAACGAGATGTTAGCTTCACTCATATCTGATATTACAGCAGCTCTCCATTTCGAAGCGAAAGGATGCTCAGATCGCAATAAGTAGTTTGCCAATACTGTGAGCACATTTTTATTAGCTAGACCTAATACACACTTTCGAAAAAGGCAACATCTCTTCCAGGCTACTTGTATATGTATAGATAAATTACCTAGCTCAAAACGAAGAAGAGCAATTAGAGTTGAGTTTGGAAGATTCATTACCCTTTTCCAAAACTTTGTTTCTAATTTATTCCAATAGCTGTAATTTTGGGGAAGCCAAGTCTCAGCCCCATATGTAATAATGGGTACTACTTTCTGTTGGTAAAATATGAGGATGTGTGCACATGAAAATTTACCATACTTATACTGAAGAATCTTCGCTTGCGAGATTAGAGTAGTCAGTTTGCCATTAATGTTATTTAGCTGAGGTTTGTTCGCAATGGAATTATTGAATGTAACTCCAAGATATTTGTATTCATTGACTATAGTCAGTTTTGCTTTTTCAGAAACCAGTCATAATGCTTTCTTTGTCTCTATTGACTTTTACCCAATTCCATAATTGGAGTTTTCTCCAGATTTAAGGTTAGATTGTTTTTAACAACATACTGGTCTAATTTATCAAGCATATTTTGCAAAACACTCGGCGGCTGCGATATGAGGACGAGGTCATCTGCATACAGAAGCCATGCAATGACCTGGTTTCCGAGTTTTGGTGCATTATGCATTACTTCCATGAGATCAATTCCTAAGTCGAATATGAACAAGTTAAATAAAGTAGACGCCAGTATGCAGCCTTGTTTCAGGCCGCGTTTAGTGTGAGTTACCTCAGATAATAGCCCGTCCAAATTCAATTTTACCTGCAAAGAGGTGTTTGAGTGAAGTAAATGTATTATAGAGACTATAGAATATAACAGAGATACTTGAGGAGGGTAATTCTGCTTTACTGCTTCTGCTGGATCTCTCATCTGCGTTCAACTTGGTCGACCATGAATTACTAGCTGAAAGACTCCAAAAAACCGGCCTATGCTCTCCTGAAGCGGTACGATGGCTAAAATCTTTTCTGGGTCCTAGGAATGCGTGTGTCGCGAAGGGATCTTTTAAATCCCCAAAAATTCCTGTGATATGTGGTGTCCCTCAGGGATCCTGCTTATCCCCATTACTTTTTAATATCTACATCAAATGCCTATGTGATCTGCTGAAATCAATGGGCATACAATTTGCTAACTACGCCGACGACACGCAGATAGTGATTAAACTATTTGGGGTCTACAAGGATGATTTGGCTACTGTAAATTAAATTTATGATACCATTCAAAAATGGATGGCTCTTAACTCTCTTGCACTCAACGATAAAAAAACAGAGTTGCTGGTCATCAGTACACCTTTTAGGCATAAACAGATGGACCCAGACAATACAGCCTTTGTAATTGGCTGTAACAACATTCATGTATCAGATTCTGTAAAAACGCTGGGAGTATACTTTGATACATATCTTACATTTCAGAAGCACATATCCTACCTCAAGTCATCTTTCAGCTTTTTTACACATCTCTTATGGCAAATAAGACCATATCTGTCCGAAGTTAATAGAGCATCCATTGCAGCAGCCATAGTTAATACCAAGCTAGACTACTGCAACAGCCTCTTGATAGGCACCTCAAAAAGAAACATTAGGAGTCTCCAAACTATACAGAACGGAGCTGTTCGAGCTGTATGTGGCCTAAGTCGCCAAACTCACATTTCAGAGCATCGGAAAAAGTTACATTGGCTCTCTATTGAGCAGCGGCTTAAATTCAAAGGACTAGTTATAGTTTTTAAATGTCTCTCAGGCAAAGCCCCAGATTACCTAAAGACCAGGCTACAGACAGCGACCCCCAAACGTACGCTACGCTCAAACAGTCTTTTGCTATTGGCACAACCACGTACCCTTTTGAAGAAAGTGGGTGAAGCAAGCTTTGGGGCCACTGGCCCCAAGAAATGGAACATAATCCCTCTTCATCTCAAACAGTCCACCACACTGCAACAATTCAGAAAACGTCTTAAAACCTTTCTTTTTGATGTTTAATCTCCATCGGATGCCTTAAGATCACTGGCTACCTCTCAGGACGTGTTAGTCGCCATCGCGGCTACTTCTCTTCCCTCCCTTCAATTTATGTTATATGTCTGTCATGTTATGTAAGCGCCCTGAGACCTTCGGGTGAGTGATTGCGCTATATAAGAAACTTGTTAGTTAGTTAGTTTGTTAGTTAGAGAAGATGGACAACCAAATCTTGTTAGTTTTTCTGAAAAGTAAGTGTCGATCTACCGAGTCAAAAGCAACTCGAAAATCTACATATGCCAAATGAAGAGGTTGTTTATTTGACGCATAGAGCTCTTTAATCGCGTTGAGTGTCGTGATGTTGATGGCAGTGTCGAGGCCTGCAACAAATCCAGTCTGGAAAGGATCACGACGGTTCTCATTAAGTGCCCAAATATTGAGATCTCTTAATACAATTCTACTGTAGATCTTCCCCGGGGCATGAAGAAGAGATATTGGAGGATAACTAGCCGGATCTGTTCAATCTCCTTTTTTATATATTGGCACCGTTATAGCTCTGCACCATGATGGCGGAACACTTTGTTTTATTTGTATTGCTTGAAAAACCACATATAGAATGGAAGCCCATAAAACCGGATTTTGTTTCAGGACGAAATTTGATATGCCATCAGGGCCAGGCGCTTTTGAAGAGCTGGCCTTATTTATATAGAATAGCACATCTTCTTGGTCGAATTTGATTGTGAAAGCAGTTTTTGCCAAATCATAAGATAGTTGTGCATTACTGTTTTGTGGAGAAGCATACATATTTGTGAAATAACTAACCCAACTCTTTTCAGATACACCACTGAGTTGTGATAACAACTGTGGGCGTGCTGAGCCCACATTTATCAGCTTCCAAATTTGAGATGATTGTTTATTCTTGATTGCTTGAAGCCACTGTCCGCCATCATTTTGGTGCATTAATGCCTTATGCGCACGCATCCAATTTTTGTACTTTGTCTTTAACCTGCGTAGGGACAGCTCACGATATTGCACCGGAAGCAATAAAATCTGTCTTTTTTGTTTCCGGAATACCATTTTTCTGAGTCTAACAGATTGATCAAATATATGGGTGCGCGGGAGACTGGGCTTATTGGCCCCAAATACAGAAGAGAATGCAAATAAATGTATTTGATCAGTATACTCAGGAGGAGCAAAACCCCTCTCTAGAATATGTTGATCTTCTACTAAGCTACACGCAAAAGCTTCTAGCGCAGGGCTAGTCCAATGTAATCTATTTTGTTGAGGATTTATAGCTAGATTCCTCAATATTTTTTGTTGCGTCCGAGAATCATGGGAAGAGTGGATCACAAATTCGGCCATCAGCATTAAATGATCACTAGAGATATTTGGCAGTACAGAAAACTTGGTGATTTTAGCAAATAATCCTCTTTCCACATACATATAATCAATCGTTGCCCTTTGTAATCCACTTATCCAAGTTTGAGATGGTGGAGTATCAGACTCCAATGCTCCATTTAGCATTATTAAATCCCATGTCTGAACAAACTCAAGCCACTGAGTGACCCGTTCCGAATTCCTCTTTTTCTCTACTGCCAAAAGATGAATATTCAAATCACCAGCTAGAACCACATGGTCAATATTTGGAGTAATGATGATTTTCTTCATAAGTAAATTCAAATCTTTTAAAAAGTATCGGTTACAATTGCCATTGTGTTCCAGTATATGTTAATTATTGCAAATCCTGTATTCTGTATCACTATTATTGAGCATTGTAAAAAGGAATTCGGAGAGGGCCAGTCAGCTATATTGTTTGTAGTGGCAATATTAGAGATGGTAGCAAGGCCAGACATCGGTCTTCCTTTTTGACCTTTTATAGCAGGAAGTAAGTGAACATTATGATTATCCCATGAAAGAGGGACACTTAACCAAGTTTCCTGCAATAGCACTAAATCAAAACTTTTGAGTGAGCAATTGGAATTGTTAAGTAAATGTTTATGTCCTCTGGTATTCCAACTAACAATGGCTATTTTATGAGTTAGAGGACACGAATCAACAGGTTCTAGTTAGGTTTTCTTACAATTACAAGCTAAGGCAAAAGTACATTCATTGTTATCCCCTTGGATTCCAGACCGTTGTAAAGACTCATTAGGTAAGCTCTCTTTTGTGGTAGGGATTAATATGAATCCGAGGTCATGTAGAGCAGATCTTGCATTGTAAATAATACAAGACTTTATCCACATACAGGATACAGTAGTATCAGTATCATCAGGGAATTCAACCTGCTGAATATCTCCTGAGGATACATCTTCTAAGCTGGAAATATCAGAGAATAGCTGTAAAATAATCATTCTGTTCATAGTGTAAGAAGGAAAAGAGCCACCACGGCAACTAAGAAATAGTGAGTACATTTGGGGCGACTTTATGTTCTTAGCGCTCGTCTTTGAGCTTGCCTCTTTTTTATTGGATTTGGTATCTCTATGCAAACTGCGGTTCTTTTCTTCTATTGGCAGTTTGAATGATACATTCTTCAAGATCATTTTCTCATCAGGAACACTTAATGAGTCAGATTTGTTGATGAACAAGGTTTTCATAGAGGATTTAAGTATCTTCTGTTCGGCAGTTAAGGCTACTAAGCAATCTTTAATTGTGCTTAGAATATTATTTTGGAGATTATCCTGTATATCAGGTAAAGGAGATTTTTCAGGCAATTTTTCATTAGTAACCTTAATTTTAGTCCTAGATGGTAAACCCATCGAATTTGTTTTTGTTTCATTACCCAGACCTAGCTTGTGCTCAATTGAAGAAGTCAGTTGAACTAGCGGGTGAATCACACTTGGCGCTGGGTGGAATTGACTCATATACTCGTCCACAGCTTTCCTAAGCTCTTGTCTATTAAGTGTAGATTAATATTTTTCACCATTGCTCACTGCTTTACTTTTAAGCTTCGGAGCTGGTTGAGTTTCTAACAACAACCTCTCTTGACTATTTTCCATACCCTCTACAACCTGTACCAACTTATCTAATGGAGAATGTGTTAGGTCGGCTTGATGGATCTTATCACCATTCTTTGCATTCCTTTCTCTTTCTAGGGTTTGATTTAGATATTTTTTGGATATAGCATTAGCTGCCAATTTAGAACATTTCAATGGCTTGGACAGTGATTTAAAAAACTGTCTTGTTTGTCCACTCACAATCACACCCTTACATTTTTGATTTTTAGATTCCTTCAGGTTGATCCTAAATTCGGATTTCTGGATTATGGGATATTTTGCGAAGATTGTGTACGCTTCTTTGCTAGATTTGGCATTTTTTGACTTGGGCAAGGCCACATCAGGTGCCTTACTCCCCGCATCAACAACATTCAACTGCCGAACCTCGGGAATTATCGCAGCCGCATCCAGAGGTAGTTCACATATAATACCCTCCACACACACGCACCGCAGACTTTGAACATTGTAAGTTTTCACCTGCTGTCGGTGATTCCAGCCGCAGATCTAGTTGTTCAATTAATCTTTTGTACCTTGATGAAATCTCTACAGATTGCTTTGACAAAAGTGCCAAATCTCTATCATCAGACACTTGTCTATGAGCCAAGAAATCACTGCATGTTTTTTGCCAACTTGCCATACTTTCTAAATTAGTATGAATTAGATTTACTTTTGAATTTAAGGCTTCAAATAGTTTGGCAAGTGACATTAATGACGTATTCATGGTTTCAAATGTTATCAGAGAAGGTTCCTTAAATTGGGAGCCCATAGTTACAGCCGAATCATTTGTAGTTGGTCTCCTAGGGGTTGGAGGGATATAAGATATAGAAGATTCAGATTCTGAAATATTCCTGTTCTGAAACAATGCCGGCGATTTTGAGAGATCGGATTCACCTTCCTTGGCTGAGAAACAAGAATGCGATGATTCCAAATCAATAACCGCTTCATCTATTACAATATCCAATTTAGACTTATTCAACATTGATGCAACAATTCCAGAACAAGCATTTTGTAGCATCATGGTATCCGACAAGGAAATGTTACATAGTTGTTTAACAACCTCATTACCATCATTCACAACCAGTACAGTCGGTGAGCTCATTAAAGGTTGCTCTGCTACTGCATCATCTTGATTATTCGAGAGAGGTTGTGCCTCTGCATTCGAAACACTTAGGTTTATCAGTTCTGCCATTCGTGTCAGAGGACCGGGGGAACGCAATGCAGCAAACCCAAAATTTCGAAGATCACCAGTTAGAATATTGGAGCGTGTCCGTTTCCTTGACGGTCGTTTATCCCACGGCGCACTCTTCACACAAGGCCGTGCCGTTTTTGGCGTAGATGCAGGGCTATCTTTTGAAGTAGAGTCAAAAAGGGCACGTAGCCTTTCAGGACAGGGCATGTCCATGCATAGAGTAAACATCTGAACCCCTTAAATCCACACACTATCTCAGAGTGGGCCAATACTAGGGCTTAGATTCCACCAACACTAGTATGCCGTTTAAGCTAACATTTCCAAGACTGTGAAGAGGGTTAAAAATATTTTCACTCTGCTATGCTATTCGCGACGCCGCCGCTAAGCGGCAAAGAGGCAAAGCGGGACTTAACAGGGATTCACAGGTGCGCGCGCGCGGTGGGCGCGCAACCACGTATTTATGGCCCCTCCCAGAAGAAGTATAGCAGAGTGCCTAAGACAAGCAGAAAAAAGTTATTTTAGCATATATTTATGCTAGTAGTAAAAAATGTCAAGCTTCCTTAAGCATGTCTTCACCTGCTGGAAGATGTCGTTCGTTCACAATCCACAAAAGCGCTGAAGCAGGATCGATCCACAGGAGTCACCCGCGGCAAAGCGGGACTTAACAGGGCTTCACGAGTGCGCGCGCGCAGCGCGCGCGCAACCACATATTTATGGCGCCTCCCAGAAGAAGTATAGCAGAATGCCTGCTGGGAGATGTCGGTCATTCACAATCCACAAAAGCGCAGAAGCAGGATCGATCCACAGGAGTCACCCGCGGAAAAACGGGACTTAACGGGGCTTCACGGGTGTATCTATGTATCTATGTTTAACCTCACTGAAACATTGACATCTGAATTCAATTGCAGCAAATTCATTTTAATTCAAATTCACATGAAGGGAAAATACAAAATAATGAAATAGGGTAACCAATAACATACAAAAGACTTTGGGCCTCATCAACATATACCGTCCCACGCAATTAGCATTAGTGCAACATGGTCCGGCGCTGTTAGCACTGGATCACAAGTTGTGGTGTTGTGGTAAATACCCATTTTTTTGTCCATAGGACCCAATTGGGCATTTTCGGCGCAATTACTGCGGCGGTAATTGTGCTGCAGTAATTGCACCAAAAATGTCCAGAAAGTCGGCGCATTTACCCCCAGCTCCACCGTTACCGCTAAAGCCAATTCTGCCCAAAAATATCTTTCTAATAAAATGTGTTTTGAGAGAAAAAAAATAAAATGAAAAAGCTCAGACTCGGGGTGAATGCTCTAAGTTTGCCCCAAACTCCGGATTGGGCCGAGCGGTAATGGGATGGTAATAGCATGACCACAACGTTTTTACTGCTCTGCCCAACTCCTGATGAGGCCCTTTATTATATGAATGGTTCCATAGATCTTACATTTCCATAGTTATAACCTCCGTGTGTTTCATATCAAGAGGTGAAAACCAAAACATGGGGGACATAAGAACATTAGCACCCTAAGGGTGCTTAATCGATTTCGGTGTTTTCCTCCCAAGTCTTCCTCAGGGATCTGATATGGTTACACATTTCTCTATGATAGAAAAAAAATGACCCCCATCATTTCCTTTCCTCAACCCACTGATATGGTGGAAAGATAATGAGGAAAGGGTTTGGGATGTTTAATGTTATGGTGTTCATTTGAGGCTAGTTGTGCTTGTTTTTTTCATTTGAGTCAATCGTTGTATGATTGAAGTCTTGTATAAAGTGGTGTATTACTATAGGAATGGTGCCATATGTCTGGGTAGGAGACACATGTGGTCATGTACTGTTCTCGTATGCCATCTTTAAAGATAATATTCCCATGTAATCCAGCTATGCTTGCACCAGAGATTGACATCATCAAATGCCCAGATAGTGGAATACTATACCCTGCCACTTCTGTCATAATACATAAGTACAAGCTTCATATGCCCATGAACCCACACTAAATGGCCAGTTTTGCCATGCCATTGCATGTTTTAAACATTTTACGCCAAGTGCCATGATATGCCCATCTTGATGCGCATATGTCTTTATATGCCATAGTACAACCACATTTATTCTAAGCATGCCAATATATGGCGAGAGATTCACATTGAAATCTCAAGTAGTCCCAGATATGACATTAAGGGGATAATTCATAGAATTTGCCGCACAAGTGGCGCATGCGGCTGGCACACAGTGTGCATGTGCGGCAGTCTGCGCGAGCCGCGTGCGCCAAAACCCATTTCAGCGCATAGCGTATTCATGGATTTCAACATCCATAACCAGCCGTGGCGCAGAGTGGCGCAGAGACCCTGTAGCAGCGCCAGTTACGCCCCCAAACCTGCCCCGTCCGCCATGAACAGCGCACAAATCCAGTACATGGTGCAAAGGCCAGTGGACGAGCATACAGCCCCCCAAACACGAATATGTGTGTAAAAGTCCCTGCGCACGCCCCAGAATACACGTACCCTGCTTGCGCTAGGCCAATAGTGTGTAAAACTCCCTGCGCACGCCCCAGAATACACATGCCCCCCGCTCGCGCTAGGCCAATAGCGTATAAAACTGCCAGCGCACGCCCCAGAATACACATTAACCCCGCTCGCGCTAGGCCAATAGTGTGTAAAACTCCCCGCGCACACCCCACAATACACGTACCCCGCTCGCGCCAGCAAAATCGCATGTAAAATGTGGGAAAAGTCCCCCCTGTGGAGTGGGCTGCCTGCGGGGCATGCCCAGTGTGGATGGGCTGTCTGCGGGGCATGACCAGGGGTGAAGGGCTTCCTGTGGGGCATGGCCAGGGGAGAAGGGCTGCCTGCGGGGTATGGGGAGGGTGGATGGGCTGGCTGCGGGGCATGCCCAGGGGTGAAGGGCTACCTGCGGGGCATGGCCATGGTGGATGGGCTGCCTGCGGGGAATTGGGGGGTGGATGGGCTGCCTGTGCATATTCTGGGGGTGCGCAGGGAGTTTCACACGCGATAGGCCCTGTGCGAGCAGGGTACGTGTATTTGAGAGGTACGCAGGGGGTATCACACGCGTTAGGCCTTGGCCGAGTGGGTTACGTGTATTACTGGGGTTCGCGGGGAGTTTCACATGCGATAGGCCTTGGCCGAGTGGGGTACGTGTATTACTGGGGTTCGCGAGGAGTTTCACACGCGATAGGCCTTGGGCGAGCAGGCTACGTGTATTACTGGGGTTCGCGGGGAGTTTCACATGCGATAAGCCACGTGCGAGCGGGTATGTGTATTCCGAGGGGTGCGCGTGGAGAATCACACGCGATAGGCCTTGGGGAGTGGGGAACGTGTATTCCGAGGGAGGCGCGTGGAGAATCACACACAATAGGCCTTGGGGATTAGGGTACGTGTATTCCGAGGGGTGCGCATGGAGAATCACACGCGATAGGCCTTTGGGAGTGGGGTACGTGTATTCCGAGGGGTGCGCGGGGAGTTTCACACGTGATAGGCCTTGGGCGAGCAGGCTATGTGTATTACTGGGGTTCGCAGGGAGTTTCACACGTGATAGGCCTTGGGCGAGCAGGCTACTTGTATTACTGGGGTTTGCGGGGAGTTTCACACGTGATAGGCCTCGTGTGAGCGGGCTACATGTATTACTGGGGTTTGTGGGGAGTTTCACACGCGATAGGCCTTGGGCAAGCAGGCTACGTGTATTACTGGGGTTCGCGGGGAGTTTCACACGCGATATGCCCTGTGCGAGCAGGCTACGTGTATTACTGAGGTTCGCTGGGAGTTTTACATGTGATAGGCCCTGTGCGAGCAGGGTACGTGTATTTGGGGGGTAGGCGGGGAGTCTCACACATAAATGTGCAATGTGGTCCCTCCTGGGTGTGGCATTCCCCCACTCCCCATGCCCTGCAGGCACCCCACACCACAGGGGACTAGCCTACAATCTCCCCATGCCCTGCAGGCAGCCCACATGCCAGCATGCATGCCAGAGCGCACCTGTGAGCCCCAACTCATGTCCCCCCACCCACTCACCCACCCAGCAGTGATAGGCACCAGCCAGCAGGCCCCGACTCATGTCCCCCCACCACTCACCCACCCAGCAGTGATGGGCACCTGCCAGCAGGCCCCGACTCATGTCCCCCCACCCACTCACCCACCCAGCAGTGATGGGCACCTGCCAGCAGGCCCCAACTCATGTCCTCCCCAACACGTCATCATGATCCACAATCATGACCCTTATGGCCACCCAAATTCCACGGCACGCCACCCCTGCCCAAAGAACCAACCGAGTATTACATCCACCCCACATTGAAATGCCCATTACATGATACAACCCAAATGGCAACATCAATACATGTCCGTCACACACACACAATGGGTGCCAGTGAATGTGAAAACCCACATCGTGACATGCATGAAACCAATGAGAGAATACCACACATCGAAGTATGAAACAAAAATGTATTCAACACAAAATGAACGTAAGGAAATGAAAACACACAATAATGCAAATAAGAAATAAAATCCAGCATGTCCCAAAAAGAAAAAAACATGAAATCAGATTCCAAATAAATCCAAATGAAAATGTGTCCAAAGTCTCCGTCCAACAAAGCAAATCCAAAGGGAAAGAAATTAGTGAAATACATTGCTCCATGGTGATAAAAAAAGGAATAATGATGAGAAATCCACTGTACAACTATGTACAAACAACAAATCCAGGGTCCATGAGCCGAACGATATCAATGAAACCTAACAAAAAAGCCTACCTAATTAATAACTATATACAAAAATGTGGGGCATAGTCCATGCACCCCAAATGAAAGAAAAAAGAAAGGAAACTTAACACTAATGAACTATATACAATGGCAGCGGGCAGGTCCAATGGCTCACTCCTTGATGACCTGGGCCAGGGCATCATCGAACTCCCTTTCAATGTCCTGGAGGCGGGCCTGTTCACTGGCCCCGAGGTCTCACAGGGATGATGCCATGTTCTCCTCCAAATCCCTGCAAATTCCCTCGAGGCACTCAGCCCGCCTCAGCGCCCTGCGCATGGAGTTCTCCGCCCTGACCATAGTGAGCCGTGCCTCTTCTGCCCACTGCCACTCTGCATCTGTGGCCTGGCCCAACCGCTGCCACACAGAAGACACTCCAAATCCAGGGTCCTCCTGCCCTTGGGCCAATGCCTGCCCCTCTGATGTTGATGGCCCTGAGCCATCATTGCTCCCACCTTCAGCCTGCTGCTGCCTCTGACTCCCGACTGTGGCAGGGATGTGTCCTCCACCAGCCTAGCCGCTGGCTCAGGCGCAGCTCCACAGGGTTGCCCGGTGACATTTGGGCCGGTAGATAGCACAGAGGATGACTGGCGCATAGAGAGTTCAGTTGAGGAGGGGGTCGGCTGAAAACCCAACATACAGTGGAATCCAGTGGTGGTGACTTGTCCCAGTAGGTTGACGCGGTCAATGAGGCATGCAAAATGACTTGCATTCTCCTCACAAGAAGTCTGCAAGTCATCCTGCATGCCACGTTGACGCAACGCCATCCCAGATAGGACAGGCACAACCCGTTCACGGATTGCCACGTCCGCAGGGAGAGGAAGGCCAGTTGTTGTCTGCAAATACCCTCCCTGAGAAAACGGGTCTGGACGTAGGCATCCCTGGTGGAGCAGGATGATGCAGTCACAGGTTCGGGGACAGGATTATACACAGGCACCTCCACGGTGGCCTGTGCTGCCTCCTTTCCCTGCCCCTGGACTGCACCACTTGCACCACTGGAATCCCCACCTCCAGGCCCTGTGCGTGGGCCTTCCACAGCCTCCTCCTCAACCAAGCCTCTACCAACCTGGATGACTCTGTGCCATCTACCTTCATAGCCCCCTGTGGGGGCTCAGCTGCCCCTTCTACTGCCGAGGAGTCCACCTCCGACCTCCCCCTCTTGGACCTCCCCTCGGCAGCTGCGGCCCCGGATGTGGCACCAGACTCCTCACTCCCCGATGAGATGGAAACATGGGAGGGGAGCTGGGGCTTGCGTTTCTGACTGGCGGTGAGATCCCTGCCGCTTTGCTCCACAGCACCGTCTCCACCTTCTTCATCAGTTGACGCTGCAGACAGGGAGAGACAGAACACAGGCATCAGGGCACTGTACAATGGTCTGATACACACATGGCAGTTGCACATGAGGGCAGTCTCAAACTTCACACATGGCATCACAATACCCAACACACCTATCATCTGAACCCACACACATGCGCAAGTTAACAGGACTGTTGCATCTGGCAGCAGCATCCATACACATACAACAGCATAAGCATCTGAAGGTTAACCTGACGTCATATGCAACACGGGGAGTGTCACACACATGCACACACGCCACCAGACATACATGCATCTGTACATCGCCACCACCTGTCCCAGTGAAATCATCCCCATCCATGTCACATCTGCCAATCAGCCTCCTAAATGTCGGTGTCACATGCATCCATGGTCTATTACAGTGGCACACATGTCAAATACACACACACTCACATGTACATTGTGCACATACATTATGGTGGAACCAGCATCCATGCGGCACACCACAACCATGCCACAGTACATACACTATTCCAAACATGTGTGTACCGACACATGTATTTGCCCACCATGCATTTTCACACATACACCATTGATGTGCCTCACACATGACTGGACTCACATGCGGCAGGCACATGTCACTGTACATACACATCCATACATGGCCCTTCCAGGACATTTGCCCAACCTGCACACACCTGCCCCACCTCCACATGCACAGCGTCTAATGAGTACGCATGTACACTTCCCGCTCGACTCCGGACGGGTCATCCTCTCAAGGACCTGGAGGTGGAGCGCTGGGCGTATACGTTCCAGGACCCTCGTCTGCATGTTGGTCAGGCGGACCCGGCACCCCTCTGCATCCTCTGCCTTCAAGAGGCGCCGGGCTTTGGTGAGGGTCCCGAACCTGAAGTCCTCCCAGCGCTTACGGACGTGTGGAATGTCGCGGACTGCCACCCCCTCCTCGTTGATGGCTGTCACGATGTCCATCCAGATCCTCTTCCATCCTTCATTGTCGGCACGCAAACTTCCAAAGAGGGCATCATACTGCCCCAGGACTTGCTCCACCAGGATACCAACTTCACTGCCACTGAAGCTGGTAGCCCTCTGCCTCTCTGGCTGGGGGTTGCCAGTGGTGCCAGAAGGTGTTGTGTCCGACATGGCAACCCCAAAGGCAGGTGTAGGTGGGCAACTGGGTCCTGGGGCTGGGCTGTGGAGCGATGGAATACCAGTCGGGAGTCTTCTGTTCCAGCAGGGGTGGTCACAACAACTGGACCCCTGCAGATGGCTGATGTGCAGGCACCAAAAAGCAGGGCAGGTGTTTTGCAGGCAGGCAGCAGCAGATGGCAGGTGGGAGCATGCTCGGGGCTCTGGGGGGCAGGAAAATGGCCAGCTTGATACGGAGTGACTTGGCATGTGAAAAAAGTGCACATCAGCGTGTAATTTGAGGAATGGCCCTTAGCGTGTAAGCACGTCTGTGATGTTACGCGCACAGGCATTTCCCTCGTGACGGGTGCATAGTGAATCAGCACGTGAAAAAACACCACATCCGCGTGCTAATGCATGTAATCCGAGGAAAGGGCCTAAGCGCATAAGTGACGTGACACGCGCGGGCGTTTCCCTCAGCATGGGTTAAAGGGGAGCGGGTCCCGGCAGTTCGCTGTACGTGCCTTTTGTGGAGACCAACATGTGTGTTGCTACTTCGTGTTGTTTCGCGCACCATCACTACTTCACATCTATCAAGGACGTATCTCTTCTTTTGGTGGGGATATTGGCTATGCATGTTTTTCATTATCACGCTAGTCTGACGGTGAGTTACGCACGCTATTTTTCCCACTGCGGGTGCCCCAGTGTATCACGTACCCGTTTTCGAGGTCATAGTAGCCTGCGTATCCCACGTGTACGTGTTTTTCGTGTCCCTGGGTGCCACCGCGTACTGCGGGAGGTTAATTCCACACACGTGGGCTACCGGGGTGCATGCACGGTTTTACTGCAGTTTTGGGGTGCCTGAGCATTGCTCATCGCCGGGGTCACATACAGCCTTGCAGGTGCAGGGGTGCTTATAACATCTTGTATCCCACCCCCTTCCCCCCAATTGCCCAGGACAATTGTGGTGTACACCTCCCATTGGCACTTCTCCATCTGTGCCGGCACTAGTCCATCTGTGCCATGGTTGTGAGGCCACCAAAGGTGAGGGGTGCCTCAACTGGGCGTACTCCTCGTGGCGGGCATGGTCAGAGACGTGGCCGGGGTGACCAGGGAGTAGGGGGACTCCAGGGTGTCCAGGGTGGCCGCAGAGGGGGAAGAGGCAGGGGTGCGCCACTTGAGCACAATGTAATGCCATGTGTTGGTGCAGTCATGCCACCACCGCATGTGGTTCCGGGAGATGCAGCTTCTGCATCTGGCACTGGCACCCATGTGACCCGGCAGTCCGTTTCATCGACTGCCTGGGGCCCAAGGGTAGTGGTAGCTGCAGGTGCAGCTGTGGACTCCACCACCCAGGCTCAGGGTCTGCCAGCGCAGGCTGCGTTGGCACTTGAAGAGTCCCTGGAAGATTTCCAGCAGGTCAGGAGGAACACCGTAGGTGCACGCAGGGCTGCCCTGACCGAGACACGTGTCCCTGGGGCAGCAATGTCATCTGCTGCCCCGACCAGCCGGGTGTTGGCAAGTGCAGGGGCAGATGCAGCCAACAACACCCCGGTTGTGAGTCTACCAACCAGGATAGTCGCGGTCAATGACCCTGGCACAGCGGATGTTGCTGCACAGGGTCCATTCCTGGGCACCCAGCAGCCACTGACACAAGTCACGCCTTCAGTCGTCCTTCAACCTGCCACTCCCTTGGTTCAATCCACCGGTCCCACTGGCCATACTGATCAGGGCGGCATTCGCCAGCCAGGGTCCGCGCCACAATCCAAGAGGAGGAAGGTTGCATCTGCAGCACAGGCTGGGACCCCAGACACAGCCACGGCCTCCTACACGTCAAGGAAGAAGCCTTTCTGCAAGCAGGAACTGGACTCCCTTGTGGACTACGTGCAGGCCCACAGACGTGACATGCCAGTGGGGGCGAATTGTCATACTACGGCTGCCCATCAGAATACCCACAGGAAGCATGTGGCGGATAATGTGAGTGCATTAGGCCATGAGCGGAGCACAGCTGGCAAGTGCAAGAAGCGTTGGGATGACCTCAAACACAGCACTAAGGCCAAGCGTGCCTCTAATTACAGCATGACTCTGGTGACTGGCAGTGGGCCACCACCTGAGGAGGATGACCTCACTCCGCACAAGGTACTCGTTGTGGAGTTCATAGCACCAGAATTGGTCGAAGGAGTGGGAGAGATGCAGGACTTTGATGCCCAGTCCAGTGAATGTTGTTGCGTGTATGTCCAGCCCATGTGTGGTTTGCCTGTGTGATGTGTTGTGCTTGACTGCCACTACATGCTATGTGTACATGGTTCTCATGTGCTAGTCATGCAATGCTTCACAGATGGGTGCTTGCTGTGCAGGATGGTGGACATGTAGAGCAGACGGGACTGTCCTCATCACCACACTTTCACCCTACTCACATGCTAGTCACCCAGATGCCCCTCCGGTCCATGTTCCTGCTCTCTGGCCCTTCTGCATGTAGCCAGGGGTGGTTTTCCTCTCAGCACTGGGGCTATGCATTGCATGACTGACGTGCATGTGTCCTCTGCCTGAATGCGGGTACTCCACGTAGGCATGCCCCCTTGCCCATCCACCCCCCCTGCACCCAATTACACCATTGCACTGTTGTGCATCATTTTGGCATACTGCAATGGCCTGTTCAAGCCTCCTGTGTACATGCTACTGCCACCAGCCAACCTGCCAGACACATGCAGTGGGGTACATCCTCTGCCCTTCATGCAGGGTGTATCACTTGGACTGTGTATATGGCAGATGCTCCGCAGGGACATGAGTGCCCATTCATGCTCCATGTGCATTCCATGCATGCCCCTATGTGTCCTTGCCTGGATGATCATTGTAGTACGTGTCTTGTATGAGCAACATTTCATGGGATTTCTTCAGCCATCCCATGCCCACTCTGGCCCTGTCCTGCATCACACACATGTTTAGGGTGTCACAGTCTGTGTGGGGCACAGTCCTCCCCCAGTTTCAGGCCCACTGACTCTGTCCAACTGGTGTAGTGGCTTTTGCACACTTGGGTGTACTACTGAGGGTTTGTCATGTGTCCTGCTTACTGTCCCATCATCATCTGCTGTGTTGCCAGTTAACTCAGATGATGCCATTGATGCTAGTCAACACTGTCTGCCAATACACAGGTCTCTGGTCAGCCTTTTGCTACCATGCAAGGCATCCTTGCATTTTCACTGAGGGGGGGAGGGCTTTGCTTGTAGCCATGCAACCCATTGCATGCACATTGCACGTGATGCCTGAACTAGCCCTTCCACTGGCTTCACAATTTTTGATACATATCATGAAGTACTTGTTCATGTAGATAGTGAGTAACGTACACATGTTCTGCACTGCATCAACCCGCCTCTGAGCCGTGTAACACCGTTCTACATGCCTACTCACTGATGCAATGTCAAATTGACCACGCATGCATGGCAGGTTCTCTTTTGTGTGTGACATGTCTGCTTCATGTGTTGGCTGTCTGTGTGATGTCTATGTGTATGTGTGTCATGTGCTCCTAATATGTGTACTAATGTTTTTTTCTCTCCACTTTTCAGATGATGATGCAATGGAGCCAGAGGATGGTGTTGTCATGCCAGGCACAGGGTTGTTATCACAACCACAACCCGGCACAAGTGGGGGTTGTGGGGTGGTAGACCACGAGAACCCATGTGTGCTTCAGACCATCTTGTCTTTGGCTGGCAATGAGTCCAGCCCAGATGACCACTCTGACAGCCATGTCAAGTTGGATGTGCATCAGGTCTATATGTCAGGGGTGAGTGATTCTGATGTGGACACTCCTCTGTCCACGACACCTGCACTGAGGGGCCAGACAGTGGTGGGACCTCCGCCTGTGGTGGATCAGGATGCAGGGTCACCCTCCACACCAGTCGCTAATGTGCCTGGGGCATCACGTAGACGGGGGCATGCAGTCGTGCAGCCGCGGGTGGTGCCAATCCAACGAGAACGGCTGGTCCTTAGGTCCCACAGGTGTCAAGCCCAGCAACGTGGTGGCCGCACGCCACCGAGGTATACTGAGTGGGAGCAAGACATGACTGCCAATTCACAACGTCAGGGGGCAGCACTTGATAACATCGCTGCAAGCATGGAACGTGTGGACCAATCTGTGCTCCCCCCTGCTAGGCAGGTGCTTCTCCAGTGGCAGGCGGCGCAGTCCACGGCCCGCTTGCTCAGGCTGGGCATGGCGGCCTCAGACAGGGCACGCCAGGCTGAAATGTTGTCTCTGCGTGAAGCAATTGCTGTTCACGCAGAGGCACACATGGAGGCCCTGAGGGCTGAGTATCAGTCCCTCAGATCCACTCTGGGTGCCCTCTTGAAATCCCAGAGGGTGCGGTCAGAGGAGAGGTTTGAGCAGCTTGAGCGTACCATCTCGGCTGAGCTACGTGCTTGCCGGGAGACGCATCAGTTGTCCAGCAAGACCACGCAGGAAGAACTCCGTGTTACACGTGTTACCTTGCAAGAGGAAGCACGTGTATCACGGGAGGTTCTGCATGCAGACCTGCGTGTCATTGCCGCACAGAACCAGGCTCACCCGTCTGGCAGACTTGCTGCCGACGAGGGGCAAGCTGCGCCTAGGCGTGGTCAGGCTCCTGTGCCACGTCCTCCTTTACAGGATCAGGCAGACTCGGACGACGAATTATCTTCCACATAGGTCGTGGTGTGCAGGCGTTGAGCCCATGGAGGTTCCCCTCTCCTGGGTGCCCCCCCGCCCCCGGGTCTTATGTGGCCATTTTTGATTTTTGCTTTTATTTTAGTTAGTTAATATTGACTATTTGATAGTTATTTTAATTAGGTTATGTAGGTTGTTCATTGTTAGTTTAATTAGTTAATATAGTTAAATATTGTTTGTCTATTGTCCATTCATGAGACAGTGTGGTGCTTTGTGGCTTTTGAAGGCATCCACTGTCTGTTCCAGCTGGGCCCTTCAAGCTTGTCTTGTCTATGTGTTTGCAGCTTGGGGTCCTGACTCACATAGGCCACTCCTGCTTCCCTTCTCCATGGGTTTGCTATGATGGTTCGGTGTTACAAAATATTACACAAGGGCTTTGGACTTTCCTTGTAACTGTGGCCTGTCTGCTGCTGTACTACTTGTGTTAACACCCCTAGTGGGGATTTGTTGCATTTAATCCACCCCATGTCTGTGATCAATTTGGGTGAGTACGTGATTGATGTCTCCATTAATTGATGTGGATTGTGATGTATGTTCTTTTCTTGCCTGTATATGTGCATGATGACTCATTCTGTAGACAGTAGCCTGCACCCTTGGCCTGTCAAAGTGACACTGATGGTGGGAGGAGTTTGGATGTAGGTCTGAAACCTGGCCCAGTGACAACCAGCATATAGACACACACACAGGGAACTTTCCTGCCTTATTGATTTATTTTATGCCCTTTCTGCTGGAAGACGAGCCTCCAGACTTCCTTTGCCAGCAGACACAGGGACGACTAATCCAGCAAACTGGCCATGTTCGGTGGTGCAGACGTGTGAATGTGTAGCAGATGTGTTTCCAGGAGCTCCAGCCAAGGTGAGCAGCACAAGTGCCCACACCGCAGCCAACCTTCCACCAGGCCACTTGCACATGGATGCTAAGTAGCACCAGTGCTGGGGAGCTTTGCCAGGCATTGTATGAGAAGCACACAGTACAGCTGACATGCTTTGAGGGCCAAATGGCAAATGGCTTTACAAGTTGTCAGGGGCACACGCAGGTGCCATCAAACATATCCACGTGTACCCCCTGCTCCATTGAAGCATAGTTAATAGGGTAGTAGCATTCCTAGCCAGATACTGATACAGTGCACAGGGACACCCAGCGAGGCACAGACTCGTGGGCAGTGCATGTCATTTGCATGTGCAAATTGCCAGGCCCAGGTGCACTACCTATTGAAATATGCGGCAGCCAGTACACAACTTGTACTGAAGTTGCACCTTGCTATCTGCGTCTAGCAGCTCACCCAGGGACCATTATATCATGTGTGATTCTTGACCCATTGGTCTTCCATTTCCCGCACGGCCACATGCACCTGCCTTACTGCATTGACAGTGACAGTGTATGAACCATCGGTGGGCCAAGCTAACGTATGGGTACTAAGCAGCAGACAGGGGTGTTTGTTTGTGGAGAATTCACTTACTTTGGGGCATGGATGTTGTAAACACACATTCAGATTAGTAACTCACACTCTCTTTGCAGCATTGAAGTGCTCAGGTTGCCGGACCTGAGAGTGCACGGTCAGGAGGCCAGCACTCACCCCAGAGATAAGTCTCTCTTTGCTTGCATTTCACTAATTTGGTACAATGTGCATGATGAACATGTTTTCACTAATTGAGTATGTGTTTTTGAGGATAGTTGTATTTTGCCTACTTTCCCTTGCAAATCCACATCCACTCTCCTGCCCCTCTTTCCGGTTATCCTGAATACCAATGCCTGTCCATGCAACATATCCCTGACCCTCCTTCACCACCGGGGTCTCAGAGGCCTGTGTAAGTTTGACCTTGCAGGCACCCAGACCACAAAGGGGGTGGTTGGTTCATGCCACTCCTGCGCCTGGACACCGGAGCTATGACACTACCCATCAGTTGTTGCATCATCATTGTATGTTTTGTACCATAAATGGTACCCATCCTGTTGGAGCATTGTTCAACTGTGCTACCTTGGTTGTTCTATCATTGTGCTTGTACATGTGCTTTGACATTTCCTGCTACTTCAAGTCATGTACTGGAGACTCTTCCAGGGTTTTCTGGTGCCTACAGGCTTTTTCCTTGGTTTGTGGGTTTGGCTACTTGGAGTTCTCTCTAATTTGGTATTTTTACCAGTCAAGGTGGCCTCTGAGGGGGCAGGACCCTATTTACACGCATGCTGGAACATGGAGACCAAGGGGTAGGGTGATCCTGTAGCCAGGTAGACTTGAAGGAAGAAGGCTACATGCCCCAGAGACAGTTGTTCAGAAGGTCAAGGTGATGTGTAAGGGAGGGCCTTTTGTTGTTGGACAGCTGGCTTGGCCTACAGTGTTTTGGGCACTCTGATATTGTAATTGTGGGGTTCTATGTACATGATGTGTTGTCCTGGTCAATGCCTGTTCCTGTGTTGTCTTTACTTTTCAGGTGTCAGGGGATTGCTGTGGTTTGACATGCTGGGGTGTTCACATGGCCAATGTTCACATGTGATGTGTACAGGACACTGAGGGTCAATTGATTTCACATGCATATATTGCGTGCATGTCCCTAATGACACACACAGTTGCACAATGACCCACCACACGTACATCCACCCTTCCATGGGCACAGGTGCACACAGATTGCATTCTCAGGCCCGCGGTGTCCATGCAGCACATGATCTATTGCCATTTGGGTGCCCTGTACATGCGTCATTTGGTTGTAGATTTCATTAGTCTTTTTCATGTGATGCTCAAGGTGTATCTGCAACACAATGGCTGCTCAAAGTGCTGTGTGCTGAGCAGTGTGTTGCAGGAGACACACACAGCACACAGGTTCTGGAGTCGGGATTTTGCCATGCACAATGTGCATGTGAACGGGCATTCAGTGTTGTGTTCATGCTACGACCGTTGGAAAGCATTTGTGTCTGACTTTGTATGTGTGGGAGGTTGTTGGTCAGTCATTTCATCTGATTCCATGTCAGGCA
Source organism: Ambystoma mexicanum (assembly GCF_040938575.1). Lineage (NCBI taxonomy): Eukaryota > Metazoa > Chordata > Amphibia > Caudata > Ambystomatidae > Ambystoma > Ambystoma mexicanum. The sequence goes on along the minus strand of NC_090923.1, from coordinate 908,798,893 downwards.
TCATTGTCTCATGGCAGTTTTCATTTATGACATGTCACTTTGCATCTTATTGGTCATGTGTTGGCCTTTTGCTATTGCATGCCATGTCATGGTGTGGCAGACAAGGGTGATGTGGTTTGGGAGGGTTTGGGTGACATACCAGGGATTGTGATGGCCTGTTTTGCAGGGGTGTGTGATACACACCTTGCATGTGTTTCTTTTGGTCACTCAGGATTGGTTATGGTTAAGTAGCTAGGGATGCACACAATGTAGCACTTCCGTGGCAACATTCTCAGGGTGGTAAGGTTGTGACAGTTGACTGTCTCTTTGTCATCATCGATTTATTTATTTATTTATATAGCGCTAAAGCCCGCAGGCATCAGAGCGCATTCCAAAAAGACAGGACAGTGATTACAAAAACGGGACAAGAATAGACACACAGAAGATCGTATCATGGGGAGCTGAGAGAGGTCACTAGTCCAGTTTATTTAAAGAGTAGGGTGTTTAACTTCTTTCTGAAGAGTATGTAGTTAGTTTCTAATTTCAAGGATATGGGAAGTTCATTCCATTTATGGATGCTTCTGTTTGGAAAGGCCTTGCCCAGGCCATTTTGCTTTTTAGCTGGGGTTGTCTGGAGAAGACCTTTGTTGGAGGATCTTAAATTTCTAGATGGTTCATGCCACTTGAAGTGTTTTTTCAAGTATGCTGGGGCTTTGCCATACAAGCATCGGTGGACCATTGTGAGGGATTTAAAAGTAATTCTCTCCTCCATGGCCAGCCAGTGTAGATATTTCCTGTCACCTGTGATGTGTTCCCTCCTTGGCCTACCCGTGATTGTCCTAACGGCATTATTCTGAATTACCTGGCATTGCTTCATGCATTTCATATTAGCTCCCAGAAGCAAGGAGTTGCCGTAGTCCAGTCTTGACAGTATAGTTGCTCTGGCTATGGTAATGCTGTTTTTTTGGTTGAGCAAGGGTCTTATTTTTCTCAGGAGTTTTTGGTGGTATTGACAGCTCTTTTTTAAATATGCTGTATGGGCCTCTACTCCTAGTGAGGCTTGTAAGTAGACTCCCAGTGTCTTTACTTTCTCGGATATTGGAATTAGGGAATTTTTTAAACTGAATGCGGAGTATGAAGGAGTTTGTTTTTTCCTGGCGTGTGTGGATCCAAAGATCATTAGTTCCGTTTTGGTCCCATTCAAACACATCCAATTGTCTTTCATCCAGCCCTCAACGATGTTGTATATAGTCGTACGTTTTTCACTGTCTTGATTATAGTCTCCACTAAGCTCGAATACCAATTGAATATCGTTGGCGAAATTAGTGAAGAATATTCCCAGTTGAGTTAGCATGGTACAAAGGCATTGCATATACACATTGAACAGTAGGGGAGAGCAACTAGCTCCCTGCGGGACTCCACAGTCCACTGGTTTGGTTCCGGAGGGCTTATTTCCCCAGACAATCCTGGATTGTCACCTGGTATGTGCCAGGCCTGTGTGCACTCCTCAGGGGTGGGAGTTTAGGTGAAGTATGTGGCCACAAGCAGGGTCCGGGCTGCCCCGCCACGTGCCCTGTCCCCTCCCATGGGCAGCGCCTGTGCCTGTGGTTGGGGATGTGGGGCACCACCATGTCCACCGGTACCTCACGCCGTGTTGCAACATTGTGCAGGGCACATGCTGCCACATTGATCCTGGACACTACTGGTGGTGCATATAGTAGCTGGCCACCAGAGCGGTCAAGGGAGCGGAAGCGTGACTTGAGCACTCCGAATGTGTGCTCCACTATGCCCCTAGTTGCAATATGGGCTTCATTGTATCTTACCTGGGGTGGGGTGGTGGGGTTCCAGATTGGTGTCATCATGTGGTTGCTCAGAGGGTAGGCACTGTCCCCTGGGGAGGTGATAATAGTTGTGATTATTAGGGTTTTGGTATTTGTCTGTGTGTGACATGCATGCATGTGCACAGGCATTTGTACTCACCTAGGAGCCATGTGTCACCATGCTGCCCAGCTTCCAGGGCCCGGCTCAGGGCGGACATTCTGTATATGAAACTGTCATGACTGGAGCCAGGGTAGTTTGCATAGACAGAGGTGATGATTCCTTTGGCATTGCATACAACCTGCACGTTGATGGAATGCCAGTGCTTGCGGTTTTGATAGATGTGCTCAGTGGCCCTAGGTGGACGTAAGGCCACATGGGTGCAATCTATGGCACTGAGCACTTTGGGGAAGTGTGCCACCGTGTAAAAGTCCTGGACCATGGCCTGCCTTTCTGCAGGTGTTCTGGGCATGTATATGTGCCTGCAGACTGAGGGGCGTGTAGTGATGATTGCCAACACCTGGTGTAGGCAGCGTGACTGCGTGGCCTGTGAGACCCCCCCCACTATGGCAGTTGTCTGCTGAAATGACCCAGTGGCCAAAAAATGCAGGACATTGAGCACCTTCTCCAAGGGGCTCAATGCTTGGGAGCACAGGGCGGGAGATGTTGGGTCATCTTCCCACTCCCTGACGAGGGCCCTGGCTATTATCCTCCTCCTGCGGTGTCCCACGATCAGTGCTGTGACAAATGGGGCATTCATCGTAGCTGTATATACGTGTTTGTTGTTTGCGTGCACTTTTATACTGTGCGTGGGGACGCTTCCGCCTGCCTTTGTGTTGTAGACCTGTTGATGCCTATGCACGTCTTTTGCCGTGCGCGGGCTTTCCGTATTCGAATCCATGAATACGGGTTGTTCGCATGCGTGAGGGCGTTCCGTGTATTTCCCTGCAGTACTTCCCCTATTACGCCTTCTTTTTCACGCGTCGTTCCCCATTCCGCATGTTACGCCCCTTGTCCCGCCCCCTTTTTGGTGTGTGCGTGGACGTTGTGCGCTTTCCCTGTGCGCGTCGCACACGGCGTTCAGGATGTTGCAATGATGTGAGCGCCCGTGTGCGCCACGCACAGGTTTGGCGCACATCCCGAGGAAAACACGTGCAGGGAGTTCCATGAATCGCACGCGTGCGCCTGTTTTTTCACGCTTGTGCCAGCTTGCGCCAAGGTTTTCGGCGCATATTTGTTCCATGAATCGGCCCCATAGTGCCATGTTATGGCCATGTCATGCTACTGTCTTCTGCAGTACCAGAAGTATGATTTTAAAAGTGCTAATAAAGAAATCTGTTTTCTTTTTTTTATTTTATTCCTACTGGTCTGGGCCTGGAAAGGTTATGATCATGAATGCCATTGTTTGGAGCGAAGAGGAGTTGATTGAAGGCTTCCTAAAGAAAGGACATTGCATCCAATACAATGTCTGTAAAAAGCAGCAAGCTGCGGCGCACAGTCAATGCACTTTACACGAGAGCACAATTTTTACATATGCTGATTCCATTGGCCGAATTGGACCTCACACCAACACATCTCTGCCCTTTTCTGACCTAAATTTATATCCAATACATGCCAGATACACCATGCCGAGATGCTGTTCATCATTGTGCCGCTAGGTGGCTCATTGTCATTCAACAGGGGCCGTATTACCTGCACCTGCATGTCCAGGCCACAACACACACAGATACACTGTGAGCAGGGGGTGAGTGTGACATAGACATCATTTCAAGCACAAGGGCTTTGTTGTACCCTATGTTCACAGTAACATAGGCAGAAAAAAGATTATGCACCAGACTGGTGTATCACCGGGCTTCACTACTGCTAAACTGGCCACTAACATTTGATCCAATCCACAAATGTTAATTTGTCACACTGTATACAATGGCCACTACTGAGCATTCTGTATTTTTTTTAATGTATTAATTTTTGTTTTTTGCTTTCCCTTTTTTTGTCATTGCATTGTGTCAAAAACTGTCTGTGTTTTATCTTTTCTAATATTTGCTTTGGTGCATCCAACTGCTGCAGCCTAATTGGCTGTAACCATGGAACTCTAGTGAATGCATTTAGGATGTATTGTTTTTTTATGTCCTGCTTTGATTAATTCCCTGTTTTTTTCAGTCTATATAATCGTCCTATGCATTTCAGGTGATTAAGTTCAGTATATAGAACAGTATACTTAACACCAGAGCTCCTGGGGTGTGTGACGCGGAAGTCCTTTCAGGCAAATGGGCAATCAGGTACCCATCATTCCTGCTGTGTTCTAAGACTCATGGATAGGATGTGTGTTGCATTTACATGTTGTTATTAGTAGTACTAGCAGACCTGCCATCAAATCCTAAAGTAATCTTCATGCCAGGGGTGTTGCTAGGTCTGGAAAAGATACAGGGCTACGCTAATGTCGGGACTCTTGGGACTCAGGGTTAGCTAGCCTTTCGGTTTTAGCCCCTGAGCTTCTACCCATGGCTATAGCCAAAAGACACAGGGACTCATTACGACCCTGGTGGAACGGGTTAACGGGCTCTGTAAAAGGAGGCGGACCCGTTAAACCCGTTCTGCCACATTACAAGGTAAAACCAGGCGTCCTTACTGGGTCCCGCGAGGGGAAGAGGGAGCAAACAACGGGCCATTGTTTGCTCCCTATCCTATTCCCATTCAGCCCTATGAGGGCTGAAATATGAATGGGGAAGGTCCGGGCCCGGGCTCCTGGAGGGAGGAATTACCGGGCCCTCCAAACTCGGAATGGCCCGGTAATTCCCCATTCTGGGAACCCGGACGCGATTTCGGCGGCAGCCATGCCGCCAATAGCGCCATGGCTACCCCCGAGATCGTAATGAGGCCCACAATGCTATGACCCCCTCGACTCCCCCCTAGCAACGCCTCTGGTTCATGCAGCTCAGAGGAATGCTGGGTGGCAAACGCTAAAGGGCTTGTAGGTCAGATGAGAACGTTAGGATTTGAAAGGAACTGACTGGAGAAGGAGGAGGAGGCTGGTGAGGCTTGGGCTCCTTATAGAAGCCAATGAATAAAGAGGTCATGAAATTTATCAGTGCCTTTGAACTTTCCTCGGTAATATTGTACATCTGGGAAACCCTCATTCAACTGGGACTAGGCGATCACGGTCTGATTCCCCTGCTAGCAAGCATTGACAGTATTGTCACTTTTGCGAGTAACACATAAAGTTAGAGCAAACACTTTTCATTTAAACATTTTTCAGACAGATATGAACATGGCACTGCATTTCTGTACATCGCTATAAAATGACAGGACCAGTGAGTCAGAAATTGTGGTTAACTGACTCAGGCCTAAAGTAAGTTGCTGTGGCAGCTGTTCTAAAGAATGTGCTGGTATTTTCAGTATACAGTGACTTACTGTAGGATCTTTCATAAGGTCCACACTACAAGGTACAGTGTAAAGTTGTATGCTCTTTATTTCTTATGAATTTTATTTATTAGTATTTATAAAGCGCACAACAGCCATGAGGCATCGTGGCGCTGTCACAGAGAAGCTTGCTGGTTACATCTAGATGCAAACATGGTTACTGTAGGTTACAGAGGCATACAAACTTGAATACAAGAGGTTGCAGAGGCATGTGTACTTGGTTCTGTTATAGACAACAGTATTGAGGGACATGAGAAGATTTGAATTTACAAGATACGACAGAGAGAAGGAGACATGTCAAGTGTACGGGAGGAGGAGAGGCGTGGGGGCCGAGGGTTGCTTGAAGAGTGTGGTTTTCAAAGTTTTTCAGAAGGCTGAGAGAGACGTTTCAGCTCTTAGAGAGTGTGGTAGTGTGTTGCAGAGTCTAGGAGCAAGGTAGGGAAATGCAATGCCTCCGGTGTGAGACCTTTTAATGTAAGGGATGCAGAGTTGGTTGGTGAGATGGGTTCTTTTAGGGCGTGTGGAGGTGGCTCTCGTGATGGTTTCTGATAGGTAGGGTGGGGCAGAGAGACTGAGACATTTGTGTGTGAGAGTAAGGATATTGAAGTCGACCCTTTCTTTGATGTGGAGCCAATGGGCGGCTCGTCTTGCCTGCGTGATGTGGTCTTTTTTGGGGATGCTTAGGGCTGCTCGAAGCGCATTGTTTTGTACTATTTGTAGCCTGTTGATGTTTTTAGCAGAGGTGCCTGTGAGGAGAGCATTACAGTAATCCAGTTTTTGCTCCGAATGTGGCAATTTTGGCTGGTTGGGAAGGGTTTTATGGCATTGCTGAGTTTCGTGGTGTGCTCAGCAGCAGAGGAGATGGCGCTGACCTGGCGAGTCATCGAGAGGGAGGAGTCTATGAATACTCCTAAGGTTTTTACAGAGGAGGAGACGGGTATGTTGGTGTTGTCAATGTTGACGTTTTTATATTGTTTGTTGAGTTTGGGCAAGATTTCCTTGGGGCCTATGAGGATTATCTCTGTTTTGTCCCCATTGAGGCATAGACCATTATCTGCCATCCAGGTTTGGATGGTGGAGAAGATTTGCAGGACGGCTGCCTCATCTTGGTCGTAATCGCCAGTGAGGGGGAGGAGTACCTGAGTATCATTGGCATAGTTTCTGTAGGATATGCCGAGCGAATCCAGTTTGTCGAAGAGAGGCTTTGTGAATAGATTGCATAGAGTGGGGGCAGTGCAGGATCCTTGGGGAACTGCACAGTGAATCGTGGTCGGGTCAGCATTGGCATGATTAGAGTATAGTTTCATGGGTCTGCCCTCCAAGAAGGAGGTTATCCATGAGGTGGCATGTATGGAAAAGTGGGCTGCGTTTGACATATGGGAAGTGAGGATGTTGTGATCAACAAGGACGAACGCAGCGGAGAGGTTTAGGAGTAGTAGGAGGGCTGGTTTGCCCCTTTCCATTATCTGTGTGATTTGATTCTTTAGGTCTAGAAGGGCAGTTTCTGTGCCATGACCTTTCCGGAAGTAAAATTGTCTCTTGCCTACGATGGCATTGGTCTCAAGGTAGTGTTGGATTTGTATGTCGGCAGCTTTATCAAGAATTTTGAGAAGGAAGGAGACAGTGGTTATGGGCCGGTAGTTGTTAGGGCATGTAGGACCTAGAGATGTTTTTTTTTTTAAAGAGAGGACAAACCCATACTTCCTTTAAACTTTGAGGCACAGTTCCTGTGGAGAAGGAAGCATTGATAAATGCTGTGATGATGGGGGACAGGGCGTTGGCGCACTCTTTGATGATGGTAGGTGGGCAAATGTCCCCTTTGCTGTGGATGGTATGATGCGTTGGATGATGTCAGTGACTTCAGATTCTGTGACGTCTCTGAATGAGAAGAGAGGGTTAGAAGGGGTTACAAACTAATCCGAACAAAGTCAAAGTCAAAACTATGTTGTGTAATAAAGACTGGATTGACACTATCGATATCCGTAGCCAACATAGAGCTATGTATACAGCTCCCGTGGAAGCGAAAAGATATAAATTTGTTGAACATTATCTTGACAAATTTCCTGGGAAAGCTCGAAGTCTGCTCTTTTTAAAATTCTGACTAAACCAACTACCAACAAGGGAAAAGCTAAACTTCTGGTCCAAAGAAAATTCTGTAGTATCATCATGCCGCTTGTGCGAAAGGACAAATGAAACCCTAAAACATTTAACTTTAGAATGCTCGGGTTTAACTCAAGAAAGAAATCAGCACTTTGCCAAATATGTAGCCGTGAGACCATCATTAGGCATAGAAGACTGGTGGAGAAATGTATACAGTGACTATGATCGAAAATTAACAATTGAATTGACGTTCTTCTTAGAAAAGATAGTAGAAAAACTAAGGAACAATCGATGAAAAACTCAATGGCGAACTTAACATCTAATGAGCCCACTGTTAAATTATCAATGATGGTCTCTGGCCTAATGGTAAATCTGTTCTTTTAAATGTTTATATCTCTTCTTAAAGGTTTATAACAAACCAATAAAAAAAATAAATAAATAAAAAGAAGGGGTTAGGGGTGTAGAAGCAGGCATCGGCATACAGTCAGGTTTCGGTAGATTTTCTCGTTGTGTTAGAATTTTATCTAACAGGAGTTTATTTTTGTTGAGGAGGGCAACCTGAATACAGGAGCACCAGGCTTTGTCTTTGGTAATTTCGTCTGGGGTGGTGGCAGGTGAGATGAGATCTTTGAATATGGTGAACATTTCCTTGGATTTGGACTTCGCTGTGGAGATGCGCAGGTTAAAGGCTTCAGATTTAGCTTTAAAAATTGCTTTTTTGTATGTTGAGGAGATCATTTTGAATTCTCTAAGAGTGAGCTCATTGGGCATGGATTGCCAGTTAGCTAGGGCCAGACGTTTGGAGGAACGTAGGGTAGGTAATTCTTCTGTGTACCAGGAATTGGTATGCATAGATCTTTTTTCTTTTTTGTCTTCGATGGGGGCTATGGCGTCAATGGCTTTAGTGAGGGTGTGGGAGTATAAGATGGCGAGGATGGCGGGATTGTTGACTAATGGAGGTTTGATGGCAGGGTTGGAGAGACGTTACCCATTAAAATGGAGTCAAGGGCCCATTGCCCATTTAGGCATAAACCTAACACCTACTTATGAAAGGCTTTATGGGGCAAACATCCCAGGTCTGCTGAAAAGTCTGAGAGAAAATCTCAAAAGATGGGATATGCAGGAGCTGCCATGGTCAGCACAGATAGCGGCAGTTAAGATGTCCTTTCTACCCAGGTTTTTATACGTAATGGGTCCACTCCCGCTACGAATTCCCACCCCAGTGATTCAGAACTTACAAAAGAAAGTCATGGCTTTTCTTTGGAAAGGGAAGAAGCACAGAGTCCCTACGAAGGTCCTATTCCAAACTCGGGCAATTGGAGGGCTGGGAGTACCAGAATTCCGTAGATATCTATGGGCAGCACAGGTGGCACCTATGTTACAATGGGTTCCACGGGAGAAGCAAAAACGCTGGGTAAGCCTGGAGAGAGAGATAACGAAGATCCTGCTAGAGTGTCTGGGGTTCTTGCGTCCGAGATGAAGAGGGAGAGAGGGCACACTATTGGAAACAACCAAGGTCACTTTGTGGTACTGGGACAAAGCCCTATGTGGTAAGAAGATAAAGTTGTGGGGATGCACTAACGCCAATGGCCAATAACCCAGACTTTACACCAGGCACACAACCCCACTTTTGGTCTCGCTGGGAGGGAGGACGAGCCCTAACATTAAAGGAATTTTATGTAGACGGGGTTCCCCTAAAATTTGAAGGGTGTGAAGAAAAAATCCGGATCCCGGAAAGTGAACGATACCATTACACCTAAATCAGGCATTGGATCACAAACACAAACGTAAAAAAGGGAGCATCCCGGCAACCAATATGGCTGGAACTCACGATACAGGAGTGGACACCTGAAAAAGGGGTATCGCAAATATATCGACTGTTTGACCCAGAAGAAACTCTCCCATATATGAGGAAATGGGAGGAGGATGTGGGCAAACCTATTCCCTTAGAGACATGGGGGCAAATATGGTGACGAGCGGCGAAAGGCTCTAAATGTACCTCAATCAAGGAGGTGGCCTTTAAGTTATGTCCTAGATGGTACATGACACCACAGCGAATACACTCTATTAATGCTAGCTACCCCTCACTGTGTTGGCGAGGATGTGGGAACAGGGGAGACCTAATCCATATGTGGTGGGCTTCTCCATGGACACAGGCATATTGGAAGGAAATCCTGAGCCACATCAAGGAAATAATAGGGGTGCTCCTCCCCATGGTTCCATCAGTGATACTGCTGGGAGAGGCAGTTGAAGGTAGTTATACAAATACTGGGAACAGGGCCAAGCTCATAACCCACATGTTGAGCGCAGCTAGAATCAACTTAGCACACATGTGGAAAAATAAGCAAGGACCGGTTGTGGCTATGTGGTGGGTAAAGCTATGGGGGGTCATGGCTATGGAGAAAGTGACAGCTTTGGCATGCCCCAAATACTTGAATATGTGGATGCCTCTTGAGTTCACAAAAGAAAAAGAACACATGTATTTTGAACCCAGACTCTTACGTAAAGTCTCTATTTTATGACCGAGAGAGTCAGATATGCACAATCCTGAGATGAACTGCACCGAATCGCATGTGGAAAACTTTACTATGTTATCTCAACCGAACACTATTAAGAATAAGCGTAAAGGGGAGGGGAGGGAGGAGAGAGAATAAACTGTTCAACTGGTATACTCAAGAACTTACTTGAAAAGGTAACGAAAATTGTATGAGAGACAGAGAATGTACAAAACATTACGCTTGATATTCTTTATACATGGTTGTAACCAGTGCTCTAGAAAAGAAACACAAAATAAAGTTTGTAAAAAAAAAAAGAAAAAAGGAGGTTTGAGTTCAGGAGTGTCTAGGAGTGGGAGGAGGTTGAGTTTGGTCAATTTTTGGAGCTTCTGACTTTGGCTGGGGGGGCATATGAGAATATTGTAGAAGTAGGATTGGTGGGTATAGTGAATTGTATACAGTTGTGATCCGTCCATGGCTGGCAGAGATAGTGGTAATGGTAGATGAGCAGTTATGGTCTAAAATCCAGTCGATGGTGCAACCTTTTCAGTAGGTAGGCTTTGTGACTTTGTGGATGAGCCCTGGGTCGGAGAGCTCTTTGACTAGTGCCGTGGCAGCTTTGTCCTTAGGCTCATGCAAGCCAAGATTGAGGTCTCCTAATGGAATTGTTTTGGTAGAACTCTTAAGGTTATTACCTAGGATGTGGAGGAGATTCTTTTGGTAGTCAGGGCTGGTCCCTGGTGGTCTATACATGATAAGTATGTTTATGGTGCAGCTGGGGGAGATCGTTAGTTTGGCATGGAGGAGGTCGGCATTATTTTCCCACAGGAGGTTGCAGAGTCTAATGGTGAGGCTTTCCTTAGAGATGAGGGCTATACCCCCGCCTTTGGATGTCTTACGATCCTGGCACAGGATGGTGTATCCCCAAGGGTGTATGCTGAGATTGAGCGGGCATTAATGAGTTTGCATTTAGGGCCAGGTTCGGGGAGTGTTTTTTGAATGTGTGCATAGTGGTATGAGTGGAGGTCAGGCTATTGGTAGTGGTACAAGTGGAGCTGTTGATGGTGGGTAGGGAGAGGTTACTCTGGGGGAAAGGGAGGTGGGTAGTAAGCTGCTACAGGCGGTGAATAAAGGAGGTGGGGCGTGGATATGCGGTGGTGGTGTGAGAGCCGAGTCTTAGATTTCTTAGGGTGGCACTTTTGGGTGTGTTGGGTTCAGTGCAAGCTCTCAGTCTTGGAAGTCTGTCGGGGGGGATGTGACTGTCTAGTTTAAGCGGGCAGTGGGAGCTGGAGGTGATTTTCTTTACTGGGGCGGGCAGCTGTTGGAGAGGGGGTGGCTGGGTGTAAGTATTATAGTGCCGCATGATGTTGCTGTGCTAGAGGGCTGTTAAGAGGAGGATCCAGGTGAGGAGGATGCACTGTGTATAGGAGAAGTTATGGGTGTGTGTGCGATTGCACTGAAGAATTGTCTTGGAAGTGGTGCGAGTATGCATTTGAGAGCTGAGTTGCTGCATTTGAGGTAGTACAGGAGTGGGGAAGAACGGTGTGTGTACCTAATGTTCGGGCAAGTGTAAAGCAGAGTGTGAATCTGGACTGGTGGACACATGCACTGAACTGGCTAGGTGCTGTGCTGTGAGGCACAGAGAGAGGCACACGTGTTTTCAGAACAAGATTGACATGGGCGCAGACCTGGCTGAGTGCAATGGACAAAGCATGTGTTTAAATCAAACAAGAAATGCTCTAGTCTCAGTGGCACCGTAAAATCTACATTTTGGGCACATCCCGCAAGATTAGTGGACAAATGGTGATCTACCTATTCACCATCCAACTAAAAAAGGTCAGCTTTGCGGCAGCAATTAGCCTCTCCACTTGGTTATCCAAATGGTTCATTCTCCATAGTCTGCATATCCTATGAGCTCTATAAATCCCCATCCTAACACCAATGTATGAAAGTCTGGGCAAAACATTAAACCTGAGGTTCAAGATAAACCGCCTCAATTTAGGAGATGGAGTGACAATCAAATAGTGGGGGGTGTTACACCTACATGCACGACTAGCATGGGCGATATTAGATTTTAATTTATTTAAATGCGTAAAATTCAGGTTCCCCTCGGAAAAGTCCCATCTTGTATTTAAACTGCACCCGCAATTCAAAAAAAGTTAGATAGCAATCAGGACTCCAATCAATGGCAGCAGAGACAGACACATTTATCTTTCTGTACTGATCCAAAACATGTGCATTCCATCTCTTCATCTTAGTGCCAAGTAAGCTTAACAATGGACAAATCAGAGTTGTAATGGCTTTAACATAAAGCAACCCTCTTCTTAATTGCAGCATACTGGACAGGGGCATCAGCCCCAATTCTGTTCTAATAGCCTCTATCGGGGTACTCTGTGCCAGACTCAGTATGTTTCTCCATATTTTGGCCTCATGAATATTAAGCCACCTTAGCACTCTCATGTAGCTCGCATCTAGTCCAAAGAGAAATGCTAGTACAATGGCGTGTCTATAGACTGCTATTATGCCTTTTAACGTGCACCCAGCAGTCTGGTCAGCAAATCTTTTAATCATTTCCATCAATGATGACCTTCCTACCAGCCACAAGGACATTATTTTTAGTGTTAAGCTCTTCTACAACATAACCAAGATATTAATAAGTGGTCACTTGCTCAACAACACCAACATCAAAGCTTATGTTCCTACTTTTATCTCTAATGTCAGGGCGGTCAGGAAAGGTACCCGCGATGAAGAGGGGTTCATATTGCACGTGCCATATTTGTGACTGGAGGTGCAGTGAAATCGGCACGATGTTGCACTTTCATATGATCCAGTGTAGTTAAATGTGAAAGAGATATGTTACTTCAGTGTTATTCAGTGTTCAAGTTGATACATATTAGATTTGCTCGTGCATAGAAAGATAAAATGCTAAAATCGCCAAATGAATTATAAAGATGATTCAGACATGGGGCCTCATTACGAGTTCGGAAAACTCGTAACACTGTTTCCGCCACCTGATATACCGGTGCCACTAGGACATTACAAGTCTCGGCAGCCTGGGATATCAGGCAGCGGAAAGTGTAAGTCCCCATTCCCATGAATGGGAACAGGGACACGGAAGCACTGGCATTGTTGCTAATGGTGCAGGTGCTTCCATGGCAACTCCGCCTGCCAGGCAGAGTTGGAGTGTGGCGGTCCAGAAAGGGTGCCAGTATGGTGCGACAGGCACCCTTATTTCCGGACTGCCACACTTGTGACTTGACAAAGAGTTTCATAATACTCATGCGAGGAAGGGGGGTCTGTCCTGAAGAACCCATTGTGGAGGAGAGACAACAGGTCAGACTCAAGAGACATTTTTAATCCGTGCAAGCGGCTGAATAAGTGGCACTTATGGAGGCGCTATAAATGAGTAAGGGGAATGCAGTCACCATTTATTCTGACTCTGCTTATGCCACCTGCACTGTGAATTAAGGATTATCAAGGTGGCAGAGAAGAGGGTTTAGGCGATTTGACATGACTCCTGTCAAGCATGCTGCACTGCTATCCTGAGTAATCATAGCGCTAACATTGTCTGAAAAAATAGGTATTGTAAAATGCAATGTGCACACTAACCGCACTAATCCAATAGTGCTTTGAAATGATGCTGCAGACAGGATGACAAAGGAAGCAGCGTATTTACCATTTACGGATTCCCCAAAAATTGAAACCGTGTTCAAGCTGGTACATTTGCCAGCCCCGTATACTGCACTCCCGGTACATCAGATCACAGAAATGCAAGGGAAAGCACCTAAAGAGGACAGGAGCTTTGGGAAAAGATAGGATGGAAGTCATCACGGGTTGGGCGGACTGGTAAAAATGAAGCAATAACGCTATTACCACTGCATTACTGCTCTGCACAATCCTAAGTTTGGGTGGAAAGTGTGAGGTATAGCTACAGCTTTTTGCTAGAGGTAAACATCTTCACTTTCTGCCCATTCGCAGTGCTGTTACTGTAGCACTACAAGCACCAACAGTAAGAGTGCCTGACATGCCCCACAGAGTCCTATGGACTCTTAACAAAATGGGGAGTAACCGCCTTACCTCAACTTGGGGTCCAGCACAAATAGCACCCAACTGAGTTGCGGTAATGCTATTTGCGGTGGTGGTATCCCAGCAGATTTACCGCCAGAATACCACAAAGGTCGTGATATAGGCCAATGAACCCTCTCACCCACAGATTTGCTGTGGAGTCAGGAGTTGACGGGGAAGGTAGTAATACCTATATAACTACTTCTGGTGGCTCTAAAGCAACTACATTACCCGTCGCACACTCCTCAATAACAAATTGCAGCAGAGCTCCAGGTGGAATGGTTCATTCCGAACCTCCAGGAGCAGGTAAGTAGATTACTAGGAAACTGTATAGTCTGCAAACAGTTTAATCGTGGAAATACCATGAGGTCAGTAAGGGGAGTTTTGCTGAGCGCCCTCTGGGTGATTTTTGGGAACTCCATATTGACTTTGTGGACATGTTAATGAGATGTAAGAACTACCGGCATCTTATAGTGGTGGCTTGTCCATTCTCTCGGTGACTTGAGGTTGGTCCATGTGTACACCCTGATGCTAAGTCTGATGCAACATTTCTGGTGAGAGAGGTATTTCCACAGTGGGGAATTTGTGAGGTCTTGAAATCCAACAATGGAACCCACTTTGCAATGCCTTGTTTGCAGAAATTACTTCGCTTCTGGGAATCAAGCACAGGTTATGCTCTGTGTACCACCCGTAGGACAACATGTCCATGTAGAGGCTAAATGGGGTCCATAAGGCCCGGTTGGCTGAGATGTGCAACAATTTAAGAAAGCCATGGTTGCATTGCCTGCCTTTAGCACTGCTTTGCTTTAGAAATCAGCCAGGAAAATGGCACCACCTCAGCGCTCACAAGATCATGATGGGGCATAGATTAAACAAAACACTCTCACCTGCATGCAGTGCATCAGATACACACATGACAACAGAGGTCCTAGGTGAGGAGTTTTGGTAGTATTTTAGGACATGCCCTAAAAGTGTCAAGATTATATCTTCAAAGGTTGTGTCTTCTCACCAACAGTTTACAGGAGAAAGCAACAAGGAAACCGACAATCAGCACAAGTAACAACTGTTCCCAGGAGACAAGATTTATTTCCGGACCTTTGGCCACAGCGGGTTATTTAGGCAACTCCAATAGCTGTGAAGGGGGAGGGTAACAAGAACTGGATCCACATCAGCGATATAAGAAGGGATACCGGTAGCCCCACCAATGACACAGGAGCAGGCTCAAAGGTAAGTATGCCCTAAGTATTTGCTGTTCATCCCAGTGAAAAAGGGGAGAGCAAACAGAAATCTGGGAATTGAATCTCGTTCAGAAAAGGAAGAAAATGTTTGAATTCATAATGTTTATTAGGTTGAGTGTTCACATGTTCTTTGTGTTTCTTTTATTGTGATGTTCGAAGATGGCAATGAGTGTAAATGTAAAAGGTTTACATTTATCTAGTTTTACAGAATTTGAGGATATATTGCTAAGGTCAAGAAAAAAATATTGATGTTGATTTCTTTAACAATGTAGATGCACATGGTTTTGAAACAGATAATATGTGGTACAAATATATGAGGAAAGTTGGGAGAGAGAGATCTGTAGGATTTTGCTACATTTACTGTTTCATCCCCCACGCTTCTGGTGTCCCTAGTGTGTTTATCCTGGTTGAAGTAGAGGTAGCAGACTAGTGCACCTAGCATTGTGCAGGGTCAGAGGGCAGTTCAAAGGGCAATCAGTCACAGATCCAGTTTACCTGTTGACTAAGAATGTCCAGCTACAGATCGTAAAGAGTAGAAGAATGTTCGGTATACACAAAGGGCCGCATTACGAGTTTGGAGGTAGCCATGCCGCAATTTGCGTAATGGCTGCTTCCAAACTCGGGTCCAGGTTCCCTGAATGGGGACTTACTGGGTCATTCCAACCTTGGAGGACCCGGTATTTCCCCATTCAGGGAAGCCATCCCCATTCCCATTCGATCCCCCATAGGGCTCAATAGGAATGAGGAATTAGCTCCCTGGTCCTTCAGCGGGTTTTACCAGCTGCCCTTAGCGGGACCAGCTAAAGGACCTCGGAATGTGGCGGTGCCGTTAACCCCTTACCGCTGCACTCGGAATGAGGCCCAAAGAGTCCAAGTGAGTCTAAAAGAATCTATTATGATTCAATACCCATTGGGAGCAAGGGGTGAAGCGATGCAGAGCTGGAGGAATGAGGGGGTTCTCAGAAGAAGGGGTGACGCGGGTGAATCAAGAATGTGGGAATGTGTGGCAAAGTTACCTGCATCATCTGACGTGGTGAAAGGAGCCAGAAAAACCTGTTAAGATACAGATACTTACCCAGTTTTCTCTATGTTTTAAGGGCGATGGCTCGATGCCTGTTGGAACAAATGGGAACTGCAGCCACACGCTTTTCATCGCTGACCTACATGGAGGAACAGCTGCGGTTTTCAAATTCTTTGGGACGTGTGGATCCTATGCCTACATGCAGCTGCCTCTAGCCGGGCGATGTGTGTGCAGCTTCACCACATTGCACGTGCCCATCCTTGTTATTCCAGAGGAACATTTAGTTCTGACCTGCCGATGCCCAAAATCGCATTTGTGCCCCTTTTTTCACCTGTTCCCCTTGCATCCCCTGTGTCACCACACATGGACATATGAGTGACTCTCTTTGACAACAAGAAGTAGGCACTATTGCAACAAACTAAGCATTCTAACTGCCTTTTGGCAGCATCATCAAGGGACATTACTGAGCAGTACTGATTGTTTAGCCTCACTGAGACATTATTTACATCTCTCCTGGCACCAGGCATCCAAACCACAGCAAATGCCAAGTGGCTCCAGTTGACCAGATTTGAACTCCTGTTGTTTGTTAATTCATCCTAATCAGCATTCAGTGCCATTAAAGAAGAGCTACTGGCTTTGAGGATTATAACCTTACAAAATAGGTACATCCTCAACCTCTAACAGCTATGGAGGGAGGGAATCGTCAGAAGATAGGGAGCACATGCTGCACATGTGTGCCTCCCAATGATTCAGAGAATGGGTCCCTTACGATGCCTTACACAATCTCAGAGTGATCATTGAAAATAAGCCAGGAATAACAAATGACCCGTGGCTAGATTTTCTTTTCTATTGAGTGCCATCTTGGATCAGCCTTGCTGTAAAAACTCTCCTTATTTTTTTAGTCTTTTTTTCTTATTATTTTCTTCTCTTGTCAAATTCTCCTACGATGCTGTTCTGCCCGGGTAACGAAGGCAGCTGCATGATGGCTGCTACCCTGTCAAAGGCTAGAATCACTAGCACGTCATCTCACATGGGTTCTCAGATTGTAGCGGTTTTGTTTACTCCACCAAGTTGGATGATTGTGTGGAACAGTCGGTAGATTGAGGAAATGGTGGGGGGATGAGTTAGGTATGTTCAGCAGAGGAATATGCCCATACTTGGACCGATATGAGAAATGATTGTAGGGATTTTCCTCAAGAAGATGGTTTTAAAGAACAGGTACATGATTTATTAGTTAAAGTATTGCCTAAAATGGAGAATGTTTGGGTGGTCAGGAAAGGTCCCAGTGATGAAGAGGGGCAGTATTGCGTGTGCCACATTTTTGACTGAGGGTGCAGTGATATCAGCGCAATGTTGAAATTTCAGATGTATCCAGTGTATTTAAATGTGAAAGAGATATGTTACTTTAGTGTTATTCAGTTTTCAAGTTGATACATATTAGATTTGCACGGCGTAGAAAGATAAAATGATAAAATTACCAAATGAAATATAAACATGATTCAGACATGGTGTGTGTGTGACGTAAAAAAGAGTTTCAGAATGCACATGCGAGGAAGGGGGGCCTGTCCTGAAAAACCCATTGTGGAGGAGAGACAACAGTTCTTAAACATACATGTACACTGAGATATATATAAGAGGTGTTTATAAATCTCCAAGTGCTGTGCTTTTTTTAAATAAATGCATTAAAGCTTTGCACCTAGGAGTTCACAGGATGAATTGGGAGCACATGGGAATAACTAGTTTTGCAGGCATGAAGGGCAAATGAGAAGCAATGCTTAACCAAGCAGATGGGCAGCCGTTGAACAGGATACAATGTTTATGGCCTGTTAGTATCGGAGAAAGCAGATGTAATCTCTGAAGTGCATGGGAGCTTGACAGAGATTTTCAGCCATTTGTTTTAGACCAGCAATAAACGTGGGATGAAGCGATGCTCGAGGCCAAAGTGACTGATACTCCTTGTGATTCAATTATTTACTCGGGATGGGGTAAGGGACCATGTGTGGCGAAATGGTAGTTATTTAGATTAGAATGTTCAGGGAAGCCAGTAAAGTTGGGGCAGATGAGATAGTTATCGTCAGTTCAAAGGGAACCTGTTTATTTTGCTTTTCTGAAGTATCCATGCCAGCCATGCACAATTAAGTTTAAGGTTAAGAGGTTTCAGGCCAGTTGTGACTCATAATGAATTATGTTTGTATATGAATGTGTAACTATGTGCTGATGTCATGACCGACCATGGATGAATCAAAAAGAGTGGTGTGCTATGAATATGATCTTAAAATGGTCAATGAGGATGGAAGAATAGGAGAAAGCTGGGATTTCTTTGTTTAGGTTTTGTCCATATCCATGTGGGTGGTGGATTATGAAAACATATATGGGAGTGTTTTAATTGTTGGGAAAATGTATATAATGTGTCAACTTATGTGGCTGGGTTAGTCTGACTCGACAGGGTCATCTAGCTCCTCCCTGGATAATTGTACAATAAACTTGCTTTACATACAAAAACTTGCTTTTTAAGTGGTGGGCCTGCTCGGTTAAGGGGATTAGGGTCCCATCCATACATTAGTCTTGCTAAGAATCATATACTTCATTTTTGCAAAGTTAATTTCCAGACCATACTCTTTTCCATATGCAAATAACTCCCTTGCAACTCTCTTAAGACTGTTCGGAGTGTGATCAATCAGAACTACATCATCTGCATATGATAACAATCTCACTGGGTAGTTGCCAGTCTTTGGGGGCATACCTCCTTTATCATATCCTATTCAACTTTACAGCTTTTCACTGTGATGTTTCCCCCAACTATTCTTCACACTACCTTACTCCTTAGCATTGTGGCCCTCCTCTTCTTCCTGGACCCTTCCCCTTTTCTTTTGGGTGTTCCTCCATTCTGCTGCTATTATGTTCCCTGTTTCCTTTCTTCTTCTCCACAACCAGTTCTCTCAAAGCACCTTCCCCACCTCTTTCTGTGCCTCATCAACCACCTCCTCTCTCTGTGTCTTGCAGAAAGGCGAACCAAGCCATTTTTAGGCTCATCCGCAATCTTGGTTGTCATATGTGACTTTTGGTGGCTGCAAAGTAGACCACCCTTTCGCTCCTTCTCCTAAACTGGAAGTGGGGGTACTTGCTCTTGAAAGAATGCAAGCACTATGTTCTGTGTTGTAAGACTTAGAGATGCTTTCCTCAACCTAATAAAAGGACATCAATGTATTGGCTAATTTTATGTATATGCAAATTAATTAAAGGGACAGGAGAATTAAACTTTATCTGCTCGGACAATTCTCTTGTCTGTGTGATGCCAGTGAACTGGAGTCTTCCAGCCCTTTAAGATGAGGTAGCAATACCCTTGAGATAGATGGGGATGCAGAAGTTACTGAAACATCAATAATCAAAATGACTCAGGTAGTTGGCAAAAGGATAACTGTTTTAATATCAATTATCTAAAACAGGGAGTACCACGGACATCAACGGACATCTTAGCATAAGAACTCTCAATGCATCTTGGAAAAAAAGCATTCTTTTATTGCAATAAATCATCATAGGTGACGTCAACCTGCGTATTACTAATGTCATCCTACGTGGCAAACTACAAAAACCTAGAGGCAAGGGTGATTGGGGCTAAGGGAATATCCAAGTATACGATCCATACTCCTCTAAGGCATTGAAAGAAAGTGATTTGTTTCTTAACATCATGTGTGCCAACTAAGCCCTCCCCTAAAACCGGTCACTATGATCGTCAATAAATACACAACGTCCCATTGGCTACACAAAATATATGACCCTTAATCATGCGGTCATCTACCATTGGTTGGCACTCCAACCTCAGTCAGTACTTTCCTACCTACGTCTAGCATCACGCAGACTGGGCTTCCAGGTGCTGGTGAGCTAGTCTTTGACCACAGCTTCCTGCCAATTAGCATATTCGTCCATCATCACCTCAGTGGTCTGGTGTCAATTAGTGCTTTGAACTTGTCCTTGGGAGTGTTCTTTGCTCTGGAGAATTTAGGGGAGTGAAGGCACTCTCTGCCCTTGTGCGTAGGTGTGACCATCATGTTCGTCCAACTTCATCCCTCCACGTGACTGAAGACCACAAAATCGAGCCTCTCATGTATTAAAAATACTATTTTCTAATAGACCTCTGATGTCTTCCTTGTTAAGTTCATGCCTCCTGAACAGGAGCTTCCTTATTTCATATGATTTGTATCCAATGTCTGCTCACTCCACCCTTATAAGACCTTGGCTTCTTGGCTCATCCAGTCTCGGCTTTCTGAGATTCACTTTGTAATTCACTTGTTTTCTAACTGCGACACACTGGAAACGAGGTCTTGCTTCTTTAGCCCAGCTCTGCTATAGCACGTAGTGGAAACATCCATTCTTTATTTGCTTCTATATATATATGTATATGTTGGCACATGCCGCAATCTATTCACTATAAAGCTAGCCTCATTGAAGTCTCGAGTTCTCTACATGGAGGGATGATTTTCCTAATCCACCTCCACCATTTGGCTAGCTTGTTTTCTTGTTCTACTTGTATACAGAGGGAGCCTTCCAGTTCTTCTTGTTTCTCCTCTTGATTTGGTTGAATGAACCCTCTAGGTTCCTATTCACATATAGCTTGTAACATTCCACTTATCTCAACAGGGCTCTCTAGACCCCTGTGGCCCTCTGACTTTCTTAACTCGTGGGGTTGTTTGTTGGGCCAATGTCCTCTCCTTATGGCTTGGCTGACTGAACCCTACAGGTTCCATTTCACATATGGCTTGCAATGTTCCACTTGTCTCTCCAGGCATCTCTATACCCCTCTGGTCCCCTGGATTTCTTAGCTCTTGTGACTGTCTCTTGAGCATCTGCCAATGTCCAATATTCAGGTTTCTACAGCTCCGATAACCCTCTAGGGTATTCTATCTCTGTAGGCCGAACTGACCCGTGCGTACTTTTATTTCACTTGCTTTTCTTTCCCTTTTCAGGTTTTGTTCAGCTCGCCTCCTTCCTCCCTGGGCAACCCTGGTACCTTCACTGCCTTTGGGGGTGCTCCAGTAGGGTGGCATCTCTCACCAATGTCCAATACTCAGGTTTCTAGGGCTCCTGTAACCCTCCAGGATATTCTGTCTCTGGGGGGTCGTACTGACCCTTATGTGGTTTTACTCCACTGGATTTTCTTTCCATGTTCAGGTTTGGTTCAGCTGGACTGCCTCCTCCCTGGGCAACCCTGGTACCTTCACTGCCTTCCAAGGTGCTCCAGTGGAGTGGCGTCTCGAAGAGGACGTTTGCAATCCTTGCTCTCCTCAGCCTCTTTGTCATGTAAGCGTTCGGTTTCCCTATTCCCCCACTTCAGTGTTTTCGTCAATTCTCACACCATGAACAGAGGATTTGATCCTCTGTCACTCTCTGTGGTTGGTGCTTGTGCATGGGCTCCAAGCCCACCATGGTTGCAGTGTGGCCACACCATCAGGCACTAAGGGTTTCTCCCATTATCGCCTCAGCAATATTGCATTTCTTGATGCCAGTCTCCCAGTGTCTCTCTTCTGCGTCTTGTCCTCTCCACACCACCACTAGCTCTGTGGTGCAGCACAGCTCTGCCCCTCAAGGACGCTGTGTCGTCAGAGGACAGCCTCTGAGTTGGAATTCCCTCTCTCCATTCATGATTGGTTGTTTCATTATTCTCACCACCCCTACTAACAAGGGTTGTGTTGTTTGGTATTAGGAGTTGTGTTTCGGGTAAGTTCAGCATTAACTTGTGCTAAACGTATGGAAGCAATGCCAGTATATTTTGAGTTTCTATCAATGGATATAGCACCAGTCTCTTCCAGTCCGATAAAGGCAGACAAGGTATTTCTTATAGGGAAGTTGTGATAGGAATAGGAGTCCTTGTTCCCTTGAATGGAATCACTCCAGCGAGGTCCCACTTTCCCAAAACCCTGTAATGTCTCTCACACACACACACATGCACTCTATGGACTGAGCGGGCAAGCCCCACGCAAATTCTGCAAAATGCCCACTCAGCAGTGCTCTGTGGGCATTTACAGATGTTAATGTGACTGTTATGGGCCCAAGTACATTAGCTTCAGGACCCACTTGACAACCATGGCTACACCTTGGCTTATATTCCATTTTAACCAATACCTTTTGCATCCCCTCAACACCGCTCACAAAAAGATCACTGAATCTCATTAGCCTATTGCTTCTCTCTCGCTAATATTCCCTGTGTGCAAAACTACAATACAATATTATTCTGAACGCTTTTCCAAGGTGTGTGCAAAACGGAGAGCTGTGGTTACCCACTATGCCTGCATTGAAAGTGCACAATCTATCACTCTTGAGGAATTTTTGGAGCTTACAATGTAAAAACATGTTGTTAACTGACCAAAGGAAGTATACTGTCTGCTGCTTCAGTGTTTCAAATGTATATTTTTGCCAATTATATTGGTTTGAATAGACTGACCATTGAGGTGGTTATAACAAAATGCTTATTTAATCTGTAAATTCTTCTTTAGAATGTTCAACCTCTGTAGATTTGAACTGGAACAAAATGCCATCTTTGACTATGTGGCTAGACCCTCTGCATGGTCCACAATGCTTTCTGGGGCCTGCGACCTCACTACCTCCAATGCTCTCTTCCTAAACAGCTCCCTTCTCGAGGTCTCCGTTCATCCACCTCCAATTTTCTTAGGGTCCGTCGTTTTTCCAAGCAGAGAATTGGGGGCAGATCTCCTTCTTCGGCTGGGGCCTCCCCCTGGAACAGCCTCACTGCCTCTCTCAAACTTGACCAGAACCACCTCTGTTTCTGAAAGCAACTCATGACCTTCCTCTTCGCTTCCGCTTTCTCTCTTCCTCTCCCATGCTGATGACCCATCTGGTCGACACACTGGTCACATGACCATCCTCTGAACTTGGGCCCAGGTCCCTGCATGTCCAGGTGCACTGTCTCTTGGTTCTTCCAGCACTTGTGGTCTGTATCTGTAACCCTACAGTCCCCTCTCTCTACGTTTAAGAGCCACTCGTTGGCTGTGCTTTCTTTTACTTGCACTGAGCCACCAGCCACCAGCTGTCTGCATGTTTGATTACCTGCACTTTTCCACCCCACCCCCCACATTTGGCACTTCTCCCCATCCCATCCCCGCACTTGCACGATCTGAATGACACAGGCATAGTAAGATCATTGTTTTGTCCTCCCTCTGCCCCCCTCCCCTTGTGTTGTCGTGCCTAGAATCACTTGTGCACAGGCGAGTCATAAATGCCATATCATATCGGTTCCATGTCATTTCATCGCAGGATGTTTTTTCACAGGTTTTTTGCCGTGATTTCTTTTACAAAAAAAACCATTGTTCCGTTGTTAACATGCTAGTCCCCTCGCGGGATCCACAAAGGACATCTGGTCTGACCAGACGTCCAGAGCGGGTCCCGCGAGGGGACCTCTTAGTAGGGCGGAATGGGAATAACGGTGCCGGCACCTTTACGGGCGCCGTTAAACCCATTCCGCCAGGGTCGTAATGTGGCCCACTGCTTAGGCTTAAAACTGTTCTAGGTGCTCTATGGCACTTCCCGGGTGCCTAGGCATGGCCTTCATCTTTACCAGTTAATCCTGACTTTCCACTTCATCACCATGCCACATGTTTGTTCCCAAGGGGTCTGCACCTAATCCCTTGTGAGTCACCTTACTAACTGTAACCTCCACTCATCGTACTAACCTTCTTGACACTACACCTCATCCTCTTTCATCATCCCCTTCAGTTCTCACACCTCATTGACAAAAGGTGTCTATCCTTCTTCTGTGTCTCCTCGTACCACCTCATTCTTAGTTCTTTCCAGCTCCTCCCTTAGTCTTGTCTCCCCCATGTCAACTCTTCTCTCCACTACCTCCTCAACTATTTTCTTCTTCCTCTTCGGTTCTCTCCTCTCCTACCTCCTCAATTCCTCTTTCTAACTCATCATCGGCTCTTCTTTACACATTCTTCTCCACTTGTCTCTCCACCTACCCGTCACCTCTTTCCTCCAGCTCATTTTCAACACTGCTCTTCCCTACTTCACAATTGTTCTCTCCATCTCCTCCTCATCTCCTTTCCCAATTGCCTCCTAAACTCTGCTCACCACCTACTTATGTTCTGACCTACCTTCTCTCAGCCTCTTCAGTCTCTTGTCTTCAAAAACCTCTGAATCTCCCACTCCTGTAAACACCCGCACCACTCCTTTGGCCTCTCTGGTTTGAAAAGGCGCCTCGGTTGGGCATTCTGTCATTGAAGGCAGCAGTTTCTCATAGTATCCCCACGTGTGTGATTGGTTGCCATGATCAACAGGTAGAACCTTAATCTGTTTACGTGAAGTGCAGGTTCACTGACAGCTTCTGCTCTGCTCTCCCAACACGGCTGAGAGCCAGGCTCATATCTTTACTGCCATTTAGAAGCACAGTGAGAAAATGGGAAGTAGCATGATTTTCACTATAATGGGATTGAGCAAGTGGTGAGCACATGGATGCATTTTGTGAAGCTCTTAAAGAGACAGGATGTCCAAATGGCACACCAGTACTATAACCATCTCTATAAGTTTCAAAAGGACTTAAAGTGGACAGACCCTCGTCATGGCTCCATGTGGTGAGCCCCTGCTGCTGGACTATGACATGGTGGGGCTAGCCAGAGGATCCTTCCAAATCCATTCCCGGGCACATCATCACACAGTGTGTGGCAACACCTGGCCCCCTTGCTGATCCCACCATCCACTCCTATGGTGAGGCAGAGGACTTAACATTGGTGGGTAAAATGAATCAATGAGCAGACGCACACAACTTGTGTAATGTGTATTAGCTTGTACTAGTCTGTTACAAACGCAATGTACTCTCAAAGTTGTAATTGTATCATCGTTGCGTATTGGGAGATGTACAATTGATAAACTATGGGCCAAATCATTACCGGCGGCAGCCTTATTAAGGGCACGGCTGACGCCGGTAATGATTTTTTACCGGGTCCAAGAAAAGGGCAATAACCGGGTTATGCCGACCTTGGCGGACCCGGTAATTGCCCTTTTCTTGGACCCGGTAAAAATCAATCCCCATTCCCATTGAGCCCTGCAGGGCTCAATGGGAATGGGAAGGATGCTAACAACAGGCCTGTTATTGACGGGCCCGTTGTTAGCACCCTGGCCTGCTAGCGGGTCCCGCTTTTCACAGCTGGTCAGACCAGACGTGAAAAGCGGGACCCGCTAGCAGGCCTCGTAATAGGGCATCCCGTAATGAATGGTGCCGGTCCCGTACCGGCACCTATCATTACGGGAGCGCCAGGGTCCTAATGAGGCCCTATGTGTAGGTTTTGCAGCACAGACGCAGAGCAAGGAGCAGAGTATGCAGAAGACGTTTCTATATGACACTTTCGCACAGCACAAACAAGTAGCATATTTCTTACAGAAAAAATACCACAAAGTGCATTACAAAGAAAAATAAACTTTGCTGTGCTCTTAGGAAGCCTATCTATGACACCTGCTTTCTCTGTTTTTCCAGGTGTTCAAGTTCTTTATAACCACACTCTTCACTAGCGTCCCCTTTACAAAGAACTGTGTAGATTGTAACTTGTTCCACTGGCAGATGCCATTATTACTCAATACTCTGGCTAGTGATCTTACCTTTAAAAAACCTGCAACTCGACTGCTCAAAAAGGCAATCACCCGTGTCTGCCGCTGTCTCTGCCATCACAGTCATCAGCATGACATGACCCATGAGGACCAGGTATATCATAACCAGGTAGTACAGCCTCGGTCAGCAGCCATGAAAGATACAACATGCTTCCAAAGGAGAGGAACAAAAGTAAAGGTAGATTTGTAATGTACCACCTCATAAATACCAGAGTCAACCACAGAACCTATCAATAAGTCAACTCCGTGGAATAACTTACATTTAATTGGCCGAATAGTTAACCTGACATTCGTAGGAATGGCAAGAGGGTAAATTGGAAGAGGGTCTATAGTGTCTAACCGCATTGTGCTCAACTTGGCCAATAGGAATGTTGTATGGTACATTTTGGAATCCAATGTGGTCCAAGGAAATAGACCTGGGGGTATTGCGTGCCTGCCTTTGCAATGTTTTCATTCAAAGTCCACATAATCCACTAATTATAATGGTACTTGGAATCCCAAGACTCAATAATTAACTATACTATTGACAAACAGGCTTTCTATCCAGGGCCCTTGAAGCTGTTAAAAAGGTCTGGTAACATTTTGGACCTAAACAAAATTGAATGACTGACAGACATTTAATCGATATTTTGATTTAATTGAACTTACCCATAGCCGGAGAGTAACTTGGTCCAACTGTGTGTCACCTCCTATAGAGACAACTGTTCTGGAAATTGTCTCCTTATAACTTTTTGTCTGGGAAAATTGCAAACTTAGGTGTGTTGTTTTGTAACTAGATCTGTTTTGTTCCCATGACTGCTGTATGTAATTCCCCTGGACTCTTGATCATGGAATTAATGTTACATTGTAGAGAACAGGTGTTTTTTGATTAATTGTTATCTTTTTTCACAATCTAAAAAAGAACATTTTTTTTGACTCTTTGAATTATAGTATGAAAAAATACTTTGACACGTGCATAGATATGACACCATTTGAGTTATTCCGTAGTGTACAATTTTTGATCCCAAAGAACATATTATCAGAGGTATTGAAATACATTACGCCAAAAAAGATTTAGTATTGCCAAACTATATCCAGGAAAATGCATTATTCTATGTGCCAGAGGTACGCCCCATATAGATTATTTTTATACACCACTCCCTCACTGGAATGTTATAGAAGATCTTAATGGCACTGAGCACAAGGAAAGTGACCATGCTTCACTGAGACTCACAGTAAAACCTCAGATGTTTGCAACTGAAATAGAATGAACACAGTCGATGGTGAGATCTCAATAAAGAGAGATTTAAGGAGGGGAGATTATTAACATATAACATTCTACTGAATAGGTATTGTTTATATTTTGATTTGGCTTATGGTTCTTTAGACCCATGTGCTGGTTCAAATGAAGTTGGTAAAAAATTCAATCACTTGGTCACTAAGATTGTCTGTAGCTTGAGTCGTTTACTAAATACAATTGATAAGGAACCTAAGAAGGCTTGGTTAGATAGAATAACTATGTGTGCAAAACAGAAGTTATTAAGAACATTAGAAAGTGGTGAGTCATAGGACCTCATTCCGAGGTTTGCGGTAAGTATGGGTTTTTACCGGCATGGCGGAAAGACCGAGTCCGGTCTGGTACGACGCCGCAATTTACAGGCCATTCCGACTTCGCGGGCACAAGCTTTCCGCCATACCGGTAAATCCCCTAGCGGAATACCGCTAAAGGGCCCGTAAAACCCCTTAGCGGCATGAAGCGAGACGGTCATTACAATACCGCCACCGAAGCTCCGCTGTCCGTTATTAGCGGTGACCGTAATTTACGGTATCCGTAAATTACGGTCACCGCTAATTAACGGATACGGAAATTACGTCATCGCACAGGAACGGGAAGGAGCGCGGCGGCCATCTTTAAAAACACAATCCAATGCCATCCTCTTAATACAGTACCCGGAGGTATATTCCGAACCTCAAAAAAGCCATCAGTGACCAGTATCATGCCAAAAGCACTGAAGAAAGGTGCCGCCTGCATCAGGAAGGAGCGTTTCACGCAGGACGAGCTCCAGGTCCTGGTGGACACCCTGCACGCAAATGCTGAGACAGTATTCAGCAGCGACATGCGTAGGCCGACCATTGCCAGGAAGAAGGAAATCTGGGACTTGGTGGCACAGAGGGTGAGCGCCGTAGGGAACACCCCCCGTACGACGAGGGACTGCCGGAAACGGTGGGATGACCTCCGTCTCAGGGTGCGGGCCATCCTATCGGCCAACCGAACACAGGCCCTGGAGACAGGAGGAGGCCCAGCTTCTCCAATCAAGATGATGCCCTGGGAGCAAACGTGCGCGGACATGATGGGCACTGAAGCCATAGAGGGGGTCGGCGAGATGGAGTGCGGTGCCCCGTCATCCGCAGATGGAGGTGAGTGTCATGAGTGAAGATAGTAAATGCATTCCCAATGTAAGGCACCGCCAAGGGCTGGGCAAGCAGTCACATCACTTATGGGAACCCCCCCCACCCATCAAATCATGCCGTCACAAGTAAGACCCAGGCTGATGCCAGGTGGAAGGCTCCAACCCATATTGGCCAGAGCACACAAAGAGGCAGTCAATGTGAGTCAGCACAGTACTCCACCAACATGAGTGACCCAGACACCTGCATGCATTTACCGTCCAAGCCCAGATCA
The DNA here is from genome assembly GCF_040938575.1 of Ambystoma mexicanum. Taxonomy (NCBI): domain Eukaryota; kingdom Metazoa; phylum Chordata; class Amphibia; order Caudata; family Ambystomatidae; genus Ambystoma; species Ambystoma mexicanum. Next base: position 908,770,480 of record NC_090923.1, on the reverse strand, counting down.
CTGTCCCACTCCCAACCCAAATGTCAACAAAATGCTGCAATCGCATTGTCATACCATAGGCTTGAAGAAATGCTGACCCTCAAATCATAGCTCATGCCATCTCTCTCTTCCCCCCCACAGGCGGCGGCCATGAAAGTGAGGGCCAGGAAGCCACACAGCCCTGTACCTCCAGGGGCACAGCCAGGGACAGCGTAAACCTGCAGGAAGGAAGAAGGCACAGGCAACACCACCTGCACCAGCAACCCCCATGGAGGCTGCAAAACCCACACCCACACCCCTACCCATGCCTGCACTGCCGACGGAGACATGCCCCACGGTGCACTCAGAGGAGTCCAGTGTGGCAAGGGAGAATGCTGCCATGTGCCTCCCCGAGGAGCCAGATAGCCCGACATCAGTTCCCGTATCCGACGTGGAGGAGCCCCATGACATCGTGCACAGCCCAGACACCCCATCCTACAGTCAAGTTGCACAAAGCGACTCCGGGGAGAGTGACACCCCAGGCCTCACAGGCCAAGGAGCACCACCTGCCAGTCCTGGATCCACCTCCCTGGCAGAAAGCCCCAAAAGGGCTGCAGGCTCAACACCACGGCTGCCTAGCACATCTGCCACACCGGCCATGGATGGATTGCACTCCCAGCGCCTCACGGGCCTGATTGAGGACTTCATCTGGGACAACCGTGAATCCAGGTCGGAGTGGCACAATGACCTGCAGGCCCTGGGCGAAGTCATCACTGCCAACACAAACCGGCTCTGTGAGGTGCTGGGCCAGATCGCTGGAGGCAGCACCCCCCAGACCACAGCCCCAGTGGGAGTGCCCACCCGCACAGTGCTCCTCCACGCAGACCAGCCCTGTCCGTCGGTCAATGCGCACACTCCTCCGGCAGAACATGGATACCCCTGGCTCTGGAAGCACACAATGACCATACTGCCACACACAAGTGGCCTATGTTGCACTGATGGGACTATTGTGGGGGTGTTGTGGGGGGAGAGGGAAGGGGGTGAGGGTTTGTGTGGGAGTTGGGGGGAGGGTGAGGGGGGTGAGGGTGTGTGTGGGAGTTGGGGGAGAGGGGGAGGGGGGAGGGTGTGTGTGGGAGTTGGGGGGGAGGGGGAGGGGGGTGAGGGTGGTGGTTTTGTTGTACACGTTCCTACATAAATGTTGAATACACTGGTTGTTCATTCCCGAAAAACAGAGTGGACATTGCTCATTTTGCTTGTGTCTTTTGATGTCGCACATTGCATGGTGTACATGTATCCCCACACCCAGTGCCCAATGTCCTCTCACCCTCACACCCTCAGCTGACTTGTGAGTCAGAAATATTGTCCAATCAATGATTGACGCACTGAACGTCCCTCCTGTGCATCGGCACCGTGCTGCTGTCCTGCCATTCCTTCCTCCTCCCCCTCATCATCATCTGGTGGTAGCAGTTCCATGTCAGGGGGCAGTGGCACGTCCCAACGGATGCACATGTTGTGTAGCATTACACATGCCATGGTGATCTTGGACACCTTCTCGTGGCTGTAGATGAGTGCCCCACCAGACCGGCTGAGGCAACGAAATCATGCCTTCAACAGGCCGAAGGTCTGCTCTATCACCACCCGTGTACGGGTATGGGATCCATTGTAGTCCTCCTCGTGCCTGTTCTGTGGGTTGCGGACCGGGGTCATGAGCCACGACTTTAGAGGGTAGCCAGCATCACCTGCATGGAAGTGGAAAGGAGATAATTGTGTGTGCATTCATGGTGGAGAATTGTACTAGTCTTACATGGCCGCAGATGATTACTGGGATGTGTGTGCATCCCCCCCCTTTCCCACCCAGGTGGGGTATGCACCCCCCCCTTTCCCACCCAGGTGGGGTATGCATCCCCCCTTCCCACCCAGGTGGGGTATGCATCCCCCCCCTTTCCCACCCAGGTGGGGTATGCAGGCGACCTACTCACAGCCCCAAAGCACTGCCATGGCCCATTCAGGTTACTCACCAAGCAGCCAGGCACGTCGTCCGGCATGTCGCTCCATGTAGCGTGGTAGTGTTGAGTTCCGCAGGACCAAGGAGTCATGAGTTGATCCGGGGTATCAGGCATTGCAATGTGTGATGGCTTTACTGGCATTACACACCATCTGGACGTTGATGGAGTGGTATTGCTTGCGGTTGCGATACGGCACCTCCATGGCATGCGGGACCACTAATTCCACGTGGGTGCAGTCGATGGCACCTATGCAATTTGGCATGCCTGCCAGTGCATGGAAGGCAGCTTTGGTGTCATATATCTCCTGGGGAGTACGGGGTAGGGATATGTATTCCCTTGTGTGGGTGAGGAGGGCATCCAGCACTTGTTTGAGTATCCGTGAAAATATGGGCTGTGAAATGCCATGCATGTGCCCCACTGTATGCTGGTAGCTGCCTGTGGCGAGGAAGTGGAGCACAGACACTACCTTCAGTAGAGGGGGGATGGCAGTGCGGATTTCTATGCGGCTCACTGTATCATCATGTATCATGTCCACTATGCTGGTAATGGTGTCCCAGTCAAGCCGGTACAGGGTGTGGATCTGCTCTGGTGTGAGGTTGAAGGGGGTGGCTCTGATGCGGGGGATTGGGGGCTACAGGTGTGGTAATGGTGGCTGCACCGGTAGGGTATGCTGGGCCTGTCTCACCCTCCTTCTCCTCCTGTATATCCTCTGTGGTGGGGGTTGTGGTTGTTGTAGTTGCTGTTGTTGTAGTTGCTGCCTTGCAAGCAGGGCCTCCAGCTCCAGGAATGCTTCTACAATTGGTATCATCTTGGTGTGGGAGGGGGTGTGGTGTGTGGGTGTGCTCCTTTTGTGCTGTGCCAGACTCCATTGCCTCCACCTGTGCTGATTGAGTGCACCTGTTCCTCTTGGAAACACTGCTCAGGGTCCTTAACACCTTCTCAGCGATGCCGGTATTTACTCCATGGCGGTAAGGTACTTTGCGGTCTTGTGGAGGCCGTTTTTTCCATGTCCGCTTTACTTGGGATCAGCTCCGGTTTACGCCATGCCGCTAATTACGGCATGGCGTGTCGGGCGCGTGCCACTAAACCGCTATTTACGGCATCGTACTTTACGACGCCGTAAATAACGGTCTGGTGGGTCAGAATGGGCCGTAACGGGAAACGATGCCGGTATTCCTTTACCGGCATCATTTTTCCCTTACCACCCAACTCGGAATGAGGCCCATAGAGAGGACAGATATAACCCAAAGTACCCTTATAAGGCACTGCTAGCACAAAGGGAAAATAAATTTAATGCATTTGCTAAAGAAGAGCTGGAAAATGCATCTGGCTCTTTGGATAGCCACTGATTCTGGAAACTAGTAGCCAATGACCCAACCTAGAATAGACTGCCAGCCAAGAGACAAATATTCCTGCAGAGGTGTGATGTTGCACTTCAGCAAAATGTATGTGTTAAGATGGATTTTTAAACCCTGACCTGGTGGGCAGACATTTAGGAGCTCACCCTCGGTTTAGTGAAACAGGGGAACCTTCTGGACAAGCCAGACCAATCTAGGTAGTTTGGTAGGCGGTCAGGACTAAAGGGCCTCATCACGAGTTGGGCGGTAGCCCTTAAATGCAGCAGTAACACTATTACTGCCGCACAAACACAAGTCTGTAAGCATTTACCCCCAGCTATAAGCTGGGGGTAAATGCACCAACTTAATGCCCATTTTTGGGAGCAATTAGTGTGGCGCTATTAGTGCGCACTAATTGCACTAAAAATGCCCCATTGGTTCCAGTGGACCCAATGGGGAATGGGGAATACCCATTACTGCCCAACCCTTGATCCGGTGCGAATAGCTCCGGACCAGGTGGCGGTAACGCTATTAACCCAGGTGGTATCCCAGCGGTAATACCTCTGGGATACCGCCCAACTCGTGATGAGGTCCTAAGTCTCAGGAGGGGTGAGAGTGATCAGAAGCCCACAATGAGCACACATACCAGCAAACCACAAATTACTCTTAGACAAGTGTATATGAAAAATATCTATACATTTATTGTCGGCCGGACCAATAGACACAAGTAAACTTCAGTTATATAAAAACAGTTACCACACAAAATACTCTACTATATAACATATTTACAATACCTTTCCTAATGCGACAAATGAGTAAAACGCAGCCGCAACCTGTAAGGAGAAGGGTGGGTTAACACACTAGGATGATTATACAATTCTTCGGAGTAGTACCCTAACTTTCGAGTACAGCCATAAGAAGTGGGGAGCCTTGTGCTCAACAGTACCGTTTGTGTGTAAAACAGCCTCATTACAACTCAGGCGGTAAGGGGTTTACGGCGCCGTAAACAGCGCCGACCCTTACCGCCTGAGTACGAGGTCCCTTAGCGCCATGGCGGATTTAACACCTGCTTTTAGCAGGTGTTAAAATCCATGGCGCTAAGGGACCATGGAGTTAATTACGCCACCGTAATTTACGGTGGCGTAATTAACGCCTTCCCCACTCCCATTATGCCCTATGGGGCAAAAATGGGAATGGGGAAGGGTAAATGGGGATTGGGGACTTACCGCCCCGCCAAACTCGGAATGGGGCGGAAAGTCCGCCAACCACCATGGCGTAAACGTAGTTTACGCCATGGTGGTAAAGTCACGGCCCAGGCGGTAACTTACCGCCTGGGTCGTAATGAGGCCGCACAGGCAGAAAAAAAAGCAGGTCTTCTTGAGAGAATTGTAGCAAGTCAGGAAGGGCCTTGAAGCAATGAAGAATTGGTTCCCACTATTCGAGTAGCATCTGCCATTGGCGGTAGAACAGTCTTCAAAAGGTGAGCATAGCTAGGGAGCACAGGCTAAGTCAACCAAAAGCAAATACCTTTATAAGGATATCCGTGTGTTAAAGAGATTGGTTGTGCCTGGGGGCCACCAGTAAGTGATGCAAGTGCTCACCGACCATCGGCACAGTCCAGACCAAACTTTGCCAGTTTAGTCAACGTCGCTAGTAGGTTTGAGTCCTGCAGTTTCGCGGCGCTCCGGCTTTCAGCAGCTGCGGGATAGAACAATCATCCATGATGGGACAGTTTCCTTTTCTCAGCTTCCGAAAGAGATGCAAAGAAAATTCTGGTACAGCAGGCTTCAGGGCACAGGAGAGCAGGTCAGCAAGACACTTGCAGCAACCGTCACCAATAGGTAGTGATGTGGGAATCAGGGATGTGTGCATCATTACACGCTCTCCTAATTTGGGGCCCAGAGGAGCTAGGTCTGCAACTTTTGGGGGAGAGGGCACGGGACCACAAGCAAGCGATGTCCCAAGTCTCGGGTTTCAACTTGAGATGCACCAATTCTGTGGGATACCCTGAGGTAGAGCTGGACAGTTCACTGGATGGCCAAGGTACACTTCCAAAGGGGCTCATTCGACAGGTAAACAGGGAGTGCTGAGATTAGTTGTTCCCACTACTTCAAAGGGGCAAAGCACCTTTCCAGGCCTTCATCCTTGATGAAGAAAACAGGGGTCCGACGGGACAGCAGAGGTGCAAGGTGCCAAACCTTCCAAAGCATCTCTGGTGGTTCCACAAGTCTGTTTCTTCAGTGCAGGATACTTGGCTCCTTCTGTAGGTCGCTGATAACTCAGGTGATCGACCTGGAATGGATGGAATGGAATTATCCAAGATTAGCTTCACGAAAAATCGAGGATTTCCAATCGAAGATCTGCTCTCATGTAGGCATTTCACCCAGTCATGGACCAATCACAGTCCATGGTGGTCCCAATTGTTGAGGCACTCTAGACATCCTGGCACCAGTAGTTTGGATTGGGACCAGACAGTTCCAACGCGCTTCCTGGGCACACACACATGACAGGCAGAAGCACGTGAAAGAGATTGTTTTTCGCGGGAGGCTTCATGCCCAAATAAGGACTACCCGGTTACAGGACCTGGCTGAAGACAAGGGACAAAATGGCCATGGGACAGAACAAAAGACTTTGTAGCTCAGCCATTTTCAGACTTGGCCACAGTCTTGAACCAAATGCGGTAAATGCGATATCATTCCGTAAAAAGAAGTAAAACACTTATAAAAAGTAACTGCTGCCACCAGTTTGTCCCAGGCACACTTGTACAATCACCAAGAAATCCTTCAAGGGTGTCTAGGGCCATAAAACAAAAAAGGGCCCCAGTGCACAGTACTGAAAGGTACTCAAAGACTAAGGGAAACATAGTTTCCCACTACTGACAGTGTGAAGGACGTGCTAGTTTACCCATAACAAATGAGCAAATGTCCAGGGGAGAAGAGCTGAAGGCTGGGCTTGACTGGTAAAATGTCAGGATAGGATAGCCAAACAAATGCAACATGTTTGGGGAGGTCCACAAATGGAGGGAAAATTAAACATAAATGAAATCTTTCCTAACAGTATGCAAACAAGAAGAGTTACTAACAATGCTGAAACTGTTTTTCGGATCAGAGAAGTAGTCTCACAATCAGATTTTGGATGATATTTTTCAAGTATGAGGAAACTGTGGGTTCTTTAGAATCTCTCAAATGTCTGAACATGATTCCCTCAGATTTTCATAAAACCCTTTCTTAGGTTTGGGTCATATTATTTTGTATCATGTGTAATATCATGTTTCAAATTGAAAAATGTCCTGATTCATGAAAGGGAGCTATATCTTTTCCCATCTTCAAAAAAGGTGACCAAATGTTACCAGCATGTTATCAAACAATACCTCTTCTTGACTGTTAATTTAAGGAATTTGGGAAGGCCATTCGAGGCCAATTTACTGAATGGGTAATATCTTATACTAAACTGTCACTGACACAACTAGGCTTTGGCATTCGATTCTGTTAACTGCAAATGTTATAGTCCACACTGCATAACCTCGGAATGTGTCCACATTTATTAAACATTGAAATATTTCTTCCCAGTGATAATCACGCTGATGTCTATACAGCACTAGAGTCTTGGTAAAATATTCCTTTTTTTATCATTCCTCGTGTACACACTTCTGCTGTTCTAACCTTTTATCAAATCTTTACATAAAATATTTTGCAGAGTTGGGACTGACATACCCAACTTAGGAACCAGGAACATTCCCATCCTCTCTTATGCAGATGACAGTGTTTTGTGGGCCACAATTATCAGGTGTCTTAGAACATTATTTAAAAAGTTCAGATTGTATGACCAGATGAGGTTTTAAATGTAACTATAGAAAATTGACTGTACTGATATTTTCTCAACATGGATTGGTAAAATCATCGAATTGTTTAGATTTCTTTGGTAAGGGAAGAATGAGTAACTTGGAAGATGATTTACTTTCATGTTAACAAATGTCAAACATGTACCCACACAAAATTGTAGAATGAGCCAAGCTAGGGTCAGCATATTACATTTTGCAAATAATGTCAAGATGTTGCCTGCAGGCTACTGGGTGAAGGTTTACAATGCAAAGGGGAGAGTGTGTAGAGAATGTGTAAAGGGCAATTTCTTCAACACATTTTAAACATGTTTTTGTAAAAAGCATGCCGGGTCTACTTCAATCCAGATGCTCATATCTAGGAGAAGTGCCCCTTGATACTACTATTGAGCATGCTTTTTATGTAGCCTCCCTTGAGCTGTTCTTAGATATTATTTCTAACGAGAAAGCTAAACTGATACAAAGCATGTTCAAGGAGAATTGGAAGAGACGCCGGGTGAGTTATAACCCTTGGGTTGATTTTTTATAAAAAAAAAAGGAATTGAGAAAAGCTAATATGTTTGTGAATTTGCATGATGAAGTGTGTAAATCATAAGGGTTAGCTTCAACTTTAAATAAAGGTTCTATCCAGAACAGATTGTTTTCTGTTATAAAAAACTATTGACAAAGAGCATGTTGATTTTAACAAACCTGATAGATTCCACGAATGCACATGGAATGTGATACACGCCTTATTAAGAGTGTGACGATGAAACACCTGATAAAAGACATTCGTTTAATACTGTTACCGGAAGACGTACATGGAGGCACACCGTACACGTATCCCTTTAAAACTATAATGGAGTAACATTAATTGCTGGATGCAGTAAAGGTCTGACAGTGCACCCTAAATAACTGGAAGTGTAGCTCTGCGGGATATTGCACATTGCTAGAACAGAATGGGCTTCTGTGCAGCCATTACAGGAAGGCAACCCACAGAGAATCTGAGCCGCTGTTTGCCATCCCGACAGAACGAGCAGCAGGCATGGATCTGGGGTTTTCTGCAGGAAGGAAGGGAGGAAACAGAAGACAAAGGAAGCCAATATTCTCAGAGCAGGAGCACACAGAACTTTTGTCTATGAAGTAACCAAGAAGGCAGCCAGGCTTGAGGGGCACTTCATGGTGTAAAACAATCCTTGCTTAACGTGCAGCACTTTGGGTCCTTGAGCGTGACAAGGTCCAGGCTTTGTCTGCACATCCCCATATAACCAGGGATGTCAAGAAGAGGTCGGATGACCATAAGTGGAGGGTTCACTCCATAAACTGGCAGGAGGGACTAGCAACTGGCGGGAATCCATGTCAGACCCATATTTACAACCCTGGGAGGCAAAAGCAGCCACTGTGGTGGACAACATTGGCATCACTGAATCCAGTGACGCAGAGGTCAGGGCAGCCACACATTTGGCAGATGGTGAGTGCACAACATAAGTTCAAACCATTACATATAGAAAGTGAGTGGAAGTAAATCCCACAGTAAGTCCATGTGCCCCACTATCCAGTGAAAGTGAAAAGGGATGACATACACAGCACACAACCCAGATATTTCCCCAACACATTGCTAGTCTGCGTAAAAATGGCTGCCACTCCACCATACCTGCTGGTAAGAATGAGAAGCAAGTCAGCAGGTCTGCCCATCCTATATGTACCACATGTGCAGGAGACACGCTCACATGCAGACCACCTGGACAGGAATGCATGCATGCACAGCGGATGGGTGAGGTTAGTTAAGCACGCACATGTATGCACCACTGTCCTCGTTGGCAGAGTACATGACCACATGTATTTCATGTGTTTCCACAGAGTACACCTCCAGTGAGCAAGAGGGACTGTCTGACACCCAAACTCCTGCCCCAGCCCTCAACAGGACCACCACAGCATAAAAAAGGGGTAAGCTGGCCCCCAAAGTCAACAGCCACTCCTGTCACAGAAGCGGTATCAGGTAATATTTTCGCCAGCAAAAATATCGCCGTACATATGGACGTTGGGAATGGCCATAGGCGATATTTTTGGTGGTGAAAATATTAGGTGCGGGGGTTGCGGGGGTGTCCCCCGCAGGGTCCATGTGTTATTTTCGCCACAAAAATATGGCGATATTTTTGCATGGCACCAGAGAAGCCACACTAGCAAAGGCCACAACACTAGCCAAGCCAAACCAGGGTGCACCAGAGGCACCACACCTGCAAACCTAAGGGCCATGTCCCTCTGAAGAATCGACAAAGCCGCCTTCCATGCTTGGTTTGCCTGTTGAGGTTGGGCAACATATCTTAGTACTCATCCCACACTCAGAAGTGTTGACAGTATGAACAAGTAGAGGAGGTCACAGACAACTCTGATGATGACCAGGGTGACACTGAAGTTTGGTCACCTAATGCACATGGGTCTGTCAATATTGAAGAACAAGTGGCTTCTGTAACCTTGCCTGCACCTGCACTACCAGCACCCTAATTGGCATTGCGAGCACTCACGCCGCAGCCCAACAGGCAATACGCAAGGCTCAATACCACACTGTTATCCAATGTCTCTGAGAGATGGAAACTACACTACAGGCGCAGGAGGACTTGTCAAATGAACACCTTCATGTCCGCCAAGACACTAGCAAGACCGTAACCTGTCATGGGAAGAAGGCAGGACAGCACATGCCACATGTGTTTGGGAAACTATCACCTTCTAGAGTCATCGAATGAGGGGGAGCACTGAGGCTACCAAGCAGGGCGTTGCACTTATGTCTGGCATTTTGGAGCATGTGGAGAGGACACTTGTCCAATTGCAGTCCTTGGCCAACATGAACAGAAAACCATCTACCACTGTCAACACCACAGATTAATGTGTCCCCTGCAACCTATTGCTTATTTCTATAAGACTATCATGCCCTCACACCCCAAGCAAACCTGGCAAGGTGAAGAAACCAACGCACAAATAGTGTTAGGGATAGGGTAGCTTTAGGGGTATGTTGGGTAGGGGGAATGGAGTGATTACATTGGTAATATGCTCATGGCTTGATGGTATGTTCAATGAAGTGTGTTAAGATGCACACTCCATATCTGTGTACTCATAATTGTCAGACTTCAATCATGGGTCACATCAGTTTGCATGGGTGTTACAATTTTTAATTCATACTTATTCACATTTTCTGATACTTCAAAATTCATACACAATACTGTCACATTTGATCAGTTGCCACCCACAGATAAACAGGAAAATCAGAGTACAAAACACTGCCTTGTGAGTGGGCTTTCCTGTACATCCCATGTTGAGCGTATGAATGGCTCGGGCTTCTCCTTCATCATCATATTCATCACTGACCTATGGAAGAATGCTATTTTGGGGGTGAGGGCACATTACGCGGTAAGCACTCCGTGTGAAGCATGCAACTTTCTTAGACAATGTGGCCAACCTTGTGGGGTCATACATCAGTGCTCCACCAGTCCTCTGTAGGCAATGGAGTCTGGCTTTCAGTAGTCCAAAGAGCCGCTCTTTGATGCTGCATGTTCAGATGTTTTCCACATTATAGAGCCTCTCTGTCGGCTCTGGGGATTTTGGCATGGGGTCAGTAGCCACAGGCAGGAGCAGATAGCCGGTTTCACCCATAAGGATGTGGGCGAGACACTACTCAATGCATGTTTTCTATTTGTGTAAGCAGCCACATGTAAAGATGTCAGTGGTGTATGTCAGTGGTGTAACCCAAAATCTGCCTGCCCCCCCCTGCAAGCCATGTTCAGGGCACCCCGTCCCCTAAGCTCAGCAACAAGAAATGGGCTGCACCCCACTCTGTGCCTGCCTGGACTCCCACGCATACATAATGTGCATAATGATATTGTTGCTACAGGGGCACAATCACACTGCAATAGGTGAAAAATGTAAGTATGTGTTTTGATCAACCGGTAAATATTTCAAATACTGGTAAAACAAGCGGGCTGTGCCTGGCTCGTGAGTACTGACACCCAAATGTACCAACCAGTTCTGTGGGTGGCCAGTAATATTATCCATAGTAATGATACCATGTTCATGCTGGCTCTTCCAGTATGTGCTAGTTTCCCCATGTACGAACATTCTTGTGTTGGCTTTGCCCTTAATGGCATTAAAAATGTACCATCACAGGAAGAAACCGGTAAATGCTCTGAGATACCACCAAATGGATTTACCATTACCACCACTTGGTCCCATGTATTTTACCATGGGATTACAAGTAGTGATAGGTGGTGTAAATCCCATATGACTCCATTTGGAAGTTTTGGCAGAATTACCATAGTTGGAATTACGAGTGATAATACCACTGATGTTTTGGAGGAAAAGTCGAAGATTCACTTCCAGCATCATGTTGGAGGTACATCCTCCACTTTTTCACTCATAATTCCACTGATGGCAATTCCGCCAAACTTGTAATTTGGCGGTGCAGAAATAATTGGGGTAACGGAATTACCTCCACTTTTTTCCTGCACTGCCAAACTCGTAATGAGGCAGTTTTTGCTGCTGCACAAATGCTTGCCCAACCCTTGAATACACTTCATGCTGACTTTGCCCTCAGTACCAGGAAAGCAGGCAATGCTAAAGTAAGGACTGATTTCCTTATTTAGCTGCAGAAATGCTTCCACCCATGACCCACCATGTAAGAACACTCATCATATTGGCTTTGCCCTTAACACCAGTAAAACATTTAATACCACAGTAAGTAAATGTTTACTTGCTGACTGGGCATGTGCCCCCACCAACCCCATGCAAGAACACACATCATATTGGCCTTGACCTTTATGGGAGTAGAAAATGGCAGTCTAGCCACGTAATAGCACTAATCATGCTTACTTTACCATAGATGCCAAGAAAGAAAAGCCATGCAACTGTAAGAAATAGCTAGATTGGCTGCATCCAAATGCCTGTCTAGCCAGGTTAAAAAATGCCATGCTACTGAAAGAAAATGCACAGTCTGTCGGGCCCATTCTGCTATAAACCCCCCACCCCTAACCCTCTTTCATGTGATAACATTCATCAAGTTGGCTTTAACCAAAGATACCACTGAAACATGTACGAAAAAGTTGATGATCCAATGCCCCTTGCCTGGGCCCAGCCTTGAATGAATGTATCCATACCCATTCACCCACCAACTTGGGTCCTTTCTCTCCACCACCTCTCTCTCCACATGTGGTGTCCCCAGGGCTCTAAGCTCTCATGCTGGCTCTTCAATGTCTACTTGGCCCCTTTGGCCCACCTTTTCTCTATCTTCTCCTCTAACTTTCAGTGTTATGCAGATGACACTCAGCTCTCCTTCAGGCTCCCCTCAGCCTCCTCGCTTGCTCATTCCTGACTGTCTATCTGTGATTCAGGATTAGTGTGCCTCCAACAATCTCTGCCTTAATCCCAGTGAGACTGAAATCCTTCTCATTGGGACCCCTGCTCCTGCTTTCCCTCTCTCACTCTGGCCGTCCTCCATGGGCCCTCTTTCTTTGCCTTCCGGTGAGGCTAAAAACCTTGGTGTCATCTTTGACTCCACTCTATCCTTCTCTCCCCACACCACAGACCTTGCCAAGAAGGCCCACTACCAGCTGCACCTCCTCAGAGGTATTCTTCCTTTTCTCTCTTTCCCCTAGAAGCTCCCTGTCTCCAGAGCCCTGGTTCTCTCTGTGCTGGAGTACTACAACAGCCTTTCTCAATATGCCTTCCTCTACTCTCTGCCCTCTGCAACTAATCCAGAACAGGACTGCGAGACCTGTCCTTGCTCTCAAGTTCACAGGCGTTATCTCCCCAGCCATGAAATCTCTCCGCTGGCTCCCTGTGGCTGCAAGGATCAAGTTCAATACCATCTGCATCGTCCACAAGGCTTTCTGGGAGCAAGGTCCACACTACATCCAAATCTATCCTAATACCTTCCTTCTCAAGCCCTTCACTCAGCCACCTCCAACTCTCCGAGGGTCAGATGCTTCTCCAGGCAGAGAGTGGGGCTAAATCTCTTTTCTGCAGGTGCCTCCCTCTGGAATGGCCTCCCTGCCACTCTCAAACCTGAGCAGGACCACCTGACGTTCGGAAGCAGCTGGAGACCTTCCTTTTCGTTTCTGCTTTCTCTCTCTCCCCCGTTGATGTACCTGTCGGCTGTTCTGACTGACTGCCTGGCTACCCTCAGAGTCTCACTGGTACCAGGCTCCCCCACGACCACTTAGGGGCTGTATCTGGAAACCTACAGTCCCCTGCCTCCTTGCACTTTCCAGAGCTGTGCTGCCCTGGCTGAACTTACTCAGAGAAATGCTCCCCTGATTGCAGTTCCCCTCGCGTCCCCCTGGCACTTCCCCTCTGCCCCCCTGCTGCAGTTTTGTGTAATGCACTTGCAAGATCTGAATGACACAAGGACTAGTAAGATTGTTTGTTTTGTCCTCTGTCTCCCCTCACTGGTCTTGTCACGCCTTGAAACACTTGTGTACAGGCACGTTATAAATAACTTATATCATCCACTAACCAGTGGCGGCTGGTTAATTGTTTATTTGGAGGAGCGTACACATTGTCCATAAATATGTCGGAGTGACCAAGTGTAGCAAAGGTACCCAAACTAACCAAAGGTGTCTCAGGAGGGATCCCTCCACCCCAGAGAAAATGTTTTGAATAATGGGTTAAAATGGTACATTATACAGCTCACTTTCTGTGAAAAATTGGGTAAAAAGCTAGACAGTTTACAAATGGTTTTGTCGGGTAACTCCACTCGAAAAACCTAATAGATGCATTTCACCATTCTTAGGTTGTAACTAAAATAGAAGCTTGTATGTAAATGTCGAGACGTGTATTCACGAGGAATGTTTATTTAGGTATGTTAATTACTTATTGTACTGCTGATTGAGGCTATTTATTGTGTTGTATTGGTTTTATGTCAATTGAGTTTTATACACTGCATGGTTATCACTGAATATTCATATATTGATATTTTAACTATAACATTTTTGGTCTTACTTTTCCTTTTTATCATGGTTTTACTGCCTTTTTGCTCAGTGAACTTTGTTTATTCTTGTGGTAAATTATTGTTTCGGATCTGCGTGACGAGACTGCTTTTTGGAAAAAGTTATTCCTGAAATATAGCTTAATGATCTGAACTGGCATCATAAGAGCCCCTGATGCAAGGGACCGATGTATGTGCCAAAGTGTTTAGAAATATATCTATTTATATTGTGAAGTCGGTTCAGTTATTAAAACTGAACTGTTCAATTAATTATTGGCCTACATGCAGGAAAAATGTATGTAATTTAGGAATAAAATAGATTCCAGACAATACAGGCTTATTCACATCTAGAAATTGATATTCTTCGTCTTCCCTAGAACAGGGTTGTTCCATTCTTTCAATTTAATTGACTACTGTTTAGTAATGTTCTCAATTGGGTTGTTTTGCAATTTGTCATCGCAGTTAAATGGGCTCACGCCTTCTGTTACATAATGTGCATGATTCACAATAATAATCTGTCCACCTGTATATACGTGTTGATTATTATGTTGTTATCTCTGCTCATGATTTTGAGGGAATCATTTTCTTTTTTGTCAAATTGTACATTATTTGATGTCTTCAGTTCTTATTGTTTTGTGCTTTCCTTTTATCTTCTGTCACTTGTTTTTTGAATAAATCACTACCTTGTGTTAAGCATGGTACAAATGTGGATTTGAGATTCATCTAATGCTTGTTGACACATAGGCCTGAATATTTAGAGCATTGGTAAACCTTTCTATGTTGTGTTCATCTTCTGATTCATTCAAGTTCATGAGAGTCAATGTATCCTCCAAAAATGTGACCATCATATCTGAGATGGCTTTTGTCTTAAGTTCTGACTTCTGTATCTCAACACATTCTGTTAGGGTAAGTTTCTACAAAACTTGCATTCATCTATTTTTAGTTACATTTAGGTATTATGATTGCTTGGACTACATGTTAGTCCTTTGCTCAATTGCGACTCCAGCTCATTTGATAGATGTGCATCTGACAAACGACACATCACATGGTTTTGCTATTCTGTGTCATGTTCCCCTTGGATCTGGTTGTCACGCCTTGTATTTTTACTTTTGCTCTTTTTGCCATTTTCTCTTTTCTTGTTTCATACTGGTCCACTATCTTCAGTGTTCATCTAAAAAAAAGAACATTCACTGTAGTTTTTATTTATTGTATTTTTGTAGATTTTCCTTGAAGTTAGAGAGTCTGACTACCAGATGAATGGTATACCCGAAATGTGTTAAAGTGGTTGCATTGTTGCGATATTGCAGACCCCTACACAAGATTGAACTCTTTATACACCATTTTATGTTAGAATTATTTGTATGAATTTGTGCTCCAAGATTTATTAAATAGGGTATGATGTGATTATGTTTTGCACGTTTGTTACTTGTACATTTGAGAACATAAACCTCCTTGAATTGTAATCCTTCTTCAATGTTTTTGATTTTGGCTTGCAAACAATGTTTGTTAGTATTATAGCAGTTGTTTAAATATGGTGTTATGATTTTTTTTTTGTTTAGAGAACATTTATATCTGAAAAAGCAGTTTTTGTTTATTATTGTGGTCTATTAAACAATGTTATATTTGGCTGTTGAAATTACTGATTGAAGGTATTTCATTATCATATATGTGTGCAACGTTGCTTCTACAGAATAGTATGTACAACCTTTCTGGGTACTTTGTTGAAAAGATGGCCTTTGGCCTATAAGCTACTTACAGCACTCATAATCTAACTAAATGACTGGTATTATCCTAAAAAAACTTTTTGAAAAGTGCAATCCCACACTCTGTTTCGTGTGACCCTATGTGAATATCACATCTCAGAACAGATGTTCACTCATTGGTTACGACACTAATGCCACAGAGTGCAGTCTTATTTATTTCGTATGACGTTCCACCGAACAGCACAGTCTCAATCATTGAGTGAGTCTCTCACCCAGAAGCACTACCTCAATAATGTGTAATGGCTCTCATACTTGAAAATACAGTCTCATGCATTAAGTCTGACTCTCACATTTCGATGGGAACGCTCACTTGTTGGATCTGAACCTCAGAGCTTGGAACTCGGCTTAAAACTTTGGATGTTAGCCTCCCCCTCATTATGACTTGCAGCAAAGTGATATGTGAGTCTCATGCTATGGAGACCCTCAAACTCAATGTGTGTGAATCCCAAATCCTATACCATAGTCTGACTCTTTGTGTATCTGTGCTTTTCAAGTTCACAACTAAAATTGTTTCTATGTATTTCAACATTTTAAAGAGGATTGAAGTATAGAGCCACATTGTGTCCAATTACCAGTGTTTCTACACACATGCAAGAACAATCTGGGTAATATGATTTCACATGAGGAATATATGCCACTGACCGTAAAACAATGACATGTCACCATAAAAGAGAGGCTCCTTTGTCTTGACTGTTGCAACAATGGCAACAATATAATTTCTAGAGCTGCTGTTCTTCTCCCAATTGGGATATTATGCCACATGTGACATGCATAGGGCAATTATTTCAACCAAATGCCCATGTGGGAAACTATGTGGGCCAACTATCGAGATCTGCCAAGACACAGTGGCTTGAACACACATGTACAGTTAGAATTAAAGCTCCATGATCCACGGTGGTCAGACATTTCGTAAAATTCAAATATCACATTGCACAAATGAAGTTCCAGATCCTTCAGGGGGTACCACTACTCCTATTTTCTAGTGCAACCCACTGTGGTGGCCATCCATTTCACTGTTTTTGTGGCAACTCAATTCTGTTACCACAGAGCATTTGGGTGATGGTATGGCCCCTGAGGTGAACCTCACAGAGTTCCATTCAACATCTGTTGAAGCCATTCGGCCGTATCTGTGCATAGACTGCATTCTAATTTGCTCCCAATACAATCTTGGTCTTTCTGTTGGAAAAAGCAAGAGAGAGTATTGAATGGAAACTTTGAAAGTTTGAATCGGGCTTACATTGCACTCTTATTGCACATGATATGCAAATATACATGTTAAATATTTGACCCCATATTGAAATCAACCAACATAATAAAGTGCCTCCCTGCTTTTAAGTTATTTTTACCTTGTAATGATTGTTGGGTGTTCTTTGCACTGAGTAATTATTTAAAAACCCTTCGACATTGCTCATATCGATTGAAGACTATGATATTCGTTTCAGCTTTATTTCGGTTAATATACCATAAAAGTAAGTACAAATGCATCATCAGAGTTCATAAAAGAAAAGGAAAGTTTAACATTAATAAGTTACCACAATACAAATAAATAAAGCTTCTTATCGACATTGTACATTAATAAACTCCTGTCCAAACTGTTGTAAAACTATAGTTCCGGTTAAAAAGATAACAGAATTTTCTTTAAAAGAACAACAGATTTACCTGTTTAAAGTGCAAGTACTCATGGACACTGGTTTACAAGAAAGTTCTCCAGAACATATGAGTCGAGCATTAAAAAATCAGAGTATAGTCAAGGCGAGGACAGAAGAACTTGCAGCCTCGCCAACGCGCAACAGTCTTCAGGGTTAGGGCTAGTCTGTTTCAGGGTCTTTGTTCTTATCAGCCATGCCCTACGAATATAACGGGCAGTTGTATAAACTATGAGAGAATCTAGACATTAGCACAGGAATTTTAAAGCCATAACAAATCCCAGCACCCCTCAAAATGGGTTTCAAATACATTCTTCTTAAATGCATGGTCCTATTACAAATCGACCACATGAAGTGCACACTTTTCTCCTTCTTAGTCCTGCAATTTGGGCACAAGCTCGTATTCGACGACCTTCAGTTTTGGGTAAAGGAAACCACGCAAATTACACCTAATGTGAATTCCAAATAAAGAGCTTTCTCCCAAGGAAGAGAGATTACATCCAGATAGGATTTATAATTGGTGGGATCTTAAACTCTACGAAATTGGGGCCCAACTTCAGGTTAGTTGCTTCATCTATAAGGGATTCATAACATTATATTTCAAATTCATAATCACCACTTAGCAAGCCCCGCCCACCTGGTGCCTTGCTGCCTGCCACTCTTTTTCACCACTAAGCAAGCCACGCCCACCTGGTGCCTTCCTGCTTGCCACTCTGTTTCCCTACCTAAGGAGCCCTCCAGCCTCTTTTCCTTTGCAGATGGGGAGCAGGTTCAAGTGGATCTAGGTCACCTGGCCTAAGCCCGGCCCACCTGGTGCCTTCCTGCCTGCCGCTCTTTTTCACCACTTAGCAAGCCCCACCCAACTGGTGCCTTCCTGCTTGCCGCTCTTTTTCACCACTTAGCAAGCCCCGCCCACCTGGTGCCTTCCTGCTCTTTTCCACCACTTAGCAAGCCACACCCACCTGGTGCCTTTCTGCTTGCCGCTCTGTTTCCCTACTTAAGGAGCCCTTCAGCTTCTTTTCCTTTGCAGATGTGGAGTAGGTTCAAGTGGATCTAGGCCACCTGGCCTAAGACCGGCCCACCTGGTGCCTTCCTGCCTGCCGCTCTTTTTCACCACTTAGCAAGTCCCGCCCAACTGGTGCCTTCCTGCTTGCCGCTCTTTTTCACCACTTAGCAAGCACCGCCCACCTGGTGCCTTCCTGCTCTTTTCCACCACTTAGCAAGCCACGCCCACCTGGTGCCTTTCTCCTTGCCGCTCTGTTTCCCTACTTAAGGAGCCCTTCAGCTTCTTTTCCTTTGCAGATGGGGAGCAGGTGCAAGTGGATCTAGGTCACCTGGCCTAAGCCCGGCCCACCTGGTGCCTTCCTGCCTGCTGCTCTTTTTCAACACTTAGCAAGCCCCGCCCACCTGGTGCCTTGCTGCCTGCCACTCTTTTTCACCACTAAGCAAGCCACGCCCACCTGGTGCCTTCCTGCTTGCCGCTCTGTTTCCCTACCTAAGGAGCCCTCCGGCCTCTTTTCCTTTGCAGATGGGGAGCAGGTTCAAGTGGATCTAGGTCACCTGGCCTAAGCCCGGCCCACCTGGTGCCTTCCTGCCTGCCGCTCTTTTTCACCACTTAGCAAGCCCCGCCCAACTGGTGCCTTCCTGCTTGCCGCTCTTTTTCACCACTTAGCAAGCTCCGCCCACCTGGTGCCTTCCTGCTCTTTTCCACCACTTAGCAAGCCACGCCCACCTGGTGCCTTTCTGCTTGCTGCTCTGTTTCCCTACTTAAGGAGCCCTGCAGCTTCTTTTCCTTTGCAGATGGGGAGCAGGTGCAAGTGGATCTAGGTCACCTGGCCTAAGCCCGGCCCACCTGGTGCCTTCCTGCCTGCCGCTCTTTTTCACCACTTAGCAAGCCCCGCCCAACTGGTGCCTTCCTGCTTGCCGCTCTTTTTCACCACTTAGCAAGCCACACCCATCTGGTGCCTTCCTGCTTCTCGCTCTTTTTGACCACTTAGCAAGCCACGCCCACCTGGTGCCTTCCTGCTTGCCGCTCTGTTTCCCTACTTAAGGAGCCCGCCAGCTTCTTTTCCTTTGCAGATGGGGAGCAGGTGCAAGTGGATCTAGGTCACCTGGCCTAATCCCCGCCCACCTGGTACCTTCCTGCCTGCTGCTCTTTTCACCACTTAGCAAGCCCCGCCCACCTGGTGCCTTCCTTCAACATCACCGTCTTGTGGCCAATGCTGGATTTGACTGTTATGGACTTCATTAATTCACGGTGCGTCACTCTTTCTCAACTCTCATGCTGGACTTCCCTTGCAACTTGTACTCATGGTGGCCCTGAATCATGCTGTTCCCATCTTCATCTTGTATCCTGGCTTGCAACATTATGTGTTACTACTGACTTCTGCAATTGTATTCGCTCTCCTCTCCTGCTTCTCCACTCTTTTTGACTGTTTACTCTCTTTTCTCTCCTCCGTTCCCTTCTCCCTTTTCCTATCTCCTCCCCTTACTTTCTTCTATGCACTTACTCTATCAGAATTGTCCCTGGACCTAATATGATAGCAACCTCGTCTGTTTCCTCTACCGTCCCATTACTGTTTTTTTCCTCCCCACCAACACTCCAGCACTATCTGAAATGTCGTCAGGCCTAGTATGATAGTCGCATGTTTTGTTCCTCCCCTCCCTTTCTCACCCCTCTCCCTCACCTTTTGTTTTTCTCCAGCTCTACCAGAAATGTCGTCAGGCCTAGTACGGTAGTCGCCTGTCTGTTTCCATTTCCTTCCCACTCTCCCCCTCCCTTCCTTATCTATGTCTTAGCTCTTGCACTATCTGAAATGTCATCAGGCCGAGTACGATAGTTAATTTCACATCCTTACTGTTCAGGGCCTGTAAGAATGTGGTTGTATTTTCCCTTGTCCCTCCCTTGCCTTGAAGCGGTTTGAAACACATTGTGTATAGGTGCTATATAAATAAACGATCATATCATATCATAGATGGGGTCAAAATAAGAGGATAATCCCAAATTTCAGTTGGTTCCAGGCTTATAAGGTTGGCCTTGACATGCAAAACCCATTTTAATATTGAACCCCCTTCCAAATCCATAAGGTGGAGCAAAGCATTCCGATAGGTATGGAGATTGTGTTGTTTCCACAATTTGGCCCAAAAACAGGGGCTGGTTTAGCAGTTATCTGAGCAGAATCCGGGATGCTATCTAGCTCTAGATAAATCAAAGCCGAAGGGACACAAAGGGGGAGTAACAATATATTTTGTAAGAATTTGAGTTTGTAGGTACTCAGCTTTTTAACATCACTATAACCCCATAACTCTCTGCCATATAATGTAGCAGATATAACTTGCTTATAATATAAATCCAAGGCTGGGGATACAGCTCCACTTCCATGTTTCTTATGAAAGGACAATATCGCCAGACTTACCTTCTCCAGGGTAATCGTAGATTTGTTGAGTTGAGCTTCCCAACTATAAGACTCCTGGAATCTCAATCCTAGGCAATCAAAATGGTTAACCTGTTCAAGTGACTGGTCTTTCACTTCTAACCTTAATGTTTTACATTTTGAGAATTGGGGTTTAAATACCATTACCTTGGATTCATCAACACCATTACCTTGGATCTTTCGATATTTTATATTTTTAATTTTTTTATTTGAATTTAACTGCATTGCAATTTTTACAAAAGGACAAACACACATATAAGTCCCATATATCCACTATTGGATTTCCTTTTTTCCATCAAGTGTTCTAGAGAGTTGTGAGACTCAGTGGGAAAACTTTCCAAATGAATCTGACTACCGCGATCACCCATGAAGTGGACGTTCCACTCATTAAAGCAGACCATCGTTGGTCATCATCCAAAGTTTGCAACAGGTGGAAGAGAGGTGTTAAGAACTGCTGTCGCGGGACGGTCAGGCTAGAGCAGTAAATGGTCACATGGTTAATTGACCTCGTTCATACAGAATCGGCAGCCTGGTAACTGGCTGAGTCCTCTTATAGTCAAGATTTCATTAGTTTGAATTAGATTAAGGCATGCTCTCATGAAAGTTTCCCTGTAAGAACGATCTGGGAATTTCAGAAGGTAAGGCTGCACTTCGTTGAGTTTCAAGGCACTCTGAGGTGTCTCTTTAACCAGTTGGAGGCGTTGGCCTTCTCCAATGTTCTAATCCAATCAGCGCAAAACAGTTTTTCCTTTACACGCATCGGGTTTGCAATGAGGTCTTTTCCAGAGCAGCACAAGTCTGCCAAAATTGTCTTAAGATGACTAATCCAGTTGATCAGTCGGGGGGGGGTTTGTTCTTGATCTCCCTGTCGATTAATCCCAACACATTCGGCCCATTTGGTGTAATTATTTTTCGATATAGGCTAAGCTGTTTCCAATCAACTTCTGCTTGGATCGATGGTAATGATAGTTCTCTGCGAATCATGTTGATTTGGACTGAATCTGGAAGGTTTAAAGTTTTTTCCAAATAATTGATTCCAATCGCCCCCAGGTCTCAGCAGGAATACTCAAAATGCCATTGGTACCATATGTTAAAGAGGGGATGATTTTTCCCTTGTAATAGGTTATGGCTGCTACCAGTGAAAATCGGCCAAATTTGGCATCCATAGTTACCAGTTGTTTGGCTTTGGCGTGTAGGTCTTCAAGAAACGGAGTCTCCACCGAGCTGTTGTTGGTGGTAGTTCCCAAATATTTGAAGGTCTCAACTTTCTCAATTGGGTTTGAATCCACAGTCCATGTGAAAGACTCGTTCTTCTGGTTGCCTCGTTTGAAGCACATGACTTTGGTCTTGGATTGGTTTATTTCCAAGTGATTCAAAACGGTGTATCTGTTTAGACTGTCCAACTGTCTTTGCAAGCCAATTCTTGTTTGATCGATCAGTATGAGATCATCCGCGTATACCAAATGCGTCATTTTCTCCCATCTAATAGCTGGTGGGAAGGATCTCAATATGGGCTCAAAATGTTGAACATCCAAGGTGAAAAAGGTGTAGATGGCTGGGGCCAAAGGGCATCCCTGCTTTACTCCTCAGTTGGAATTTTAGGTGACAAGAGCGCTGCTTGGTTTAATTGAACTTGGATTTTAGTGTCTGTATGGAGTGCTTTCAAAGGGCCCATCACTTCTTCTGGGCATCCTAAGGCTTCCAGCTTGGTCCATAATAATTGGCGATCAACTCTGTCGAAAGCTTGGACAGAGTCCATAAATACTATGAAGATCTGGTCTTTGCTGTAGTGTGTCTTATCTTTCAATATGCTTAATAGCATTATATTTGCTGAGGTGCCCACGGTTTTAACAAATCCAGACTGGAATGGGTTGAACGCGTTGATATGTAAGGTCCAGGCTGAAAATGTTTCCAAAAGGAAAGACCCGAAGATTTTCCCTATCACGTCCAACAACGCTATATGTCTAAAATTCTTTGGGTCAGACTTGTCTCCTTTCTTATAGATAGAAACTATTACTGCTAGTTTCCATGAGTCTGGGCTTAGCCTTCCTTTAGAGATGTCACTGAAGACCGCTTGAATGAAGAGTGACCATTCATACGGGTGTTCCCTTAACATCGCATTTGTCAGGCTGTCTGGCCGGGGGCCCTTGATCTGTTGAGGTTTTTAACTTTTTCCATGATGTCAGGGGCTTCGTTCTCACAAGCCCATGATACACCAACTTCATTTGAATTCCCAGATCCTAAGGTTTGATTTGGGTCCGTGAAAAGAGCAGAGAAGTGGGATACCGAAGCCCTTTCATTCACACTGTTCAATTGGACGTCTTGGTTTCTGTTCGAGGCACCTTTTATCAGTGACCAAAATGCTTAGGTTTTTTTTCCACTGAGAGTTCTTAGCATTTGCTCTGCATCTTGCTGTAGCAGCATTTGTCTAAGGTTAATTATCCAAGATTTATACACCTGTATGGTTCTTGCAGCTTTAGCTTTAAAGCCTGGGTTGTTTGATTTTACAGCCTGCCATTTGATGCGCCTCATCGTTCTTTTTTTCTCAAGCAGAATGTGATCGCTTTTGCTTTTTTGTTTGCTTTTTCTTTGCTGAGACTGGTGCCGGAGAGCACAGAGCCTTGGCTGCAACTGGGAGGGCAGCTCCTCCACCCCCAGCTTTCGGTGAACAGGCTTGCCAGATGATGGACATAGGGTAGCCGGGACAGCCGTGCTGAGGTGCTCCACATCTCCCACTGGGAGAACGCCATTCACGCATGGATTGGGCAGGGAAGAGGGGGCGAAGATTCCCCCGAATAGCAGTCCACGATCGCCCCAAGTCCAACAGAGGCGCCCACAGATCCCCCTCACACCGGTGAGAGAGCGATGTTCCCTGTGTTAAGTGTAGCATGAATTTGGACGAGCGTTGTTATAGGTGCCACATGTAAAGTCGAAGGGATCGGATCCACCATGTTTGATTGAGGCGGACAAGGCTCGTTCAATTCTTTAAGTTCCGGTGTGCTTTGGGCTGGAATATCAGGAATATCAGGAATCGAGGACAAAGGTGAAGCTTGTTTCTTTGCGGTATCCAATTCGGTTTTAGCCGTATGTTCAGTAGGATGTAAAATATCAAGAGTTTTGTAATAATGTTTCATCTGATCGGTGCAGCTCAATGCTGGAGGCCCAAGTGGGCGGGGTTGGGTCGGCAACCGGGAGGGTGAGGGGAGCCAGGGCTTACCTGATACCTCTGGGCGTACCTCCACGGCACTGTTGTTGCTTCCATGAACAGCCAGAGCGGCCAGTGGTAGATGACTTGATGGTCGTACGCCAAGGGGAATAGCCGAGTCTGGGGGTGTGTCCAACTCGGGGGCCCTCAACACTCTTTCTTCTTCCTCCCGTCTGCGAGCACTTCTCTACAGACGGCCTTCCTCCGACATCCCCCCTGGTTAGGTGTTTGTATGGGTACATGAGAACAACGGTAGTGTGGTCCACAACAGCTCAGCAGCCCAGCAGCCCGGCAGGACTGCAGGACTGTTACTCTACGTTACTCCACAGCCGATCCGCGGCACAGAAAGGCATTTAAGTTGTGGGTCCACCCACAGGATAGAGACAGCAAAGAGACTTCTGGGACACAGTCCACTGCAGGACTGTTACTCTACGTTACTCTGTGGCCGCTCCGCGGCACGGAAAGGCGTTTAATCTGTGGGTCCACCCACAAGATAGAGACAGCAGAGAGACTTCTGGCACACAGTCCATTGCAGGACTGTTACTCTACGTTACTCCAATGTTCAGATTCAATTGCAGCTCATCACATTTATTTAGAAAAGTGGAGAAAGATTTTTTTAAACCTTGTGGTGTAGTTGATTTCAGAACCGCACGCATTGTCTGCGTAATACAATGAATGGTATTGCTCAATCCCCATCTTGGGGCTGTCTTGGCACTCGCTCAATAAAACATCAATGATCTCTTGCATGTATATATTAAAAAGTAGACGGGCCAAGCCAAAGCCTTGCCTGACACCCCTATTTACATCAAATGGCCGTGTCAGCTCACCTCCCAGCTCAAAGCGTACACTAGCTTTGTTTGCAGTGCATAGTTGTTGAAAAATCAGATTGATAGGGTCCCTGCAAGTTAAAAGTATCTGCCAACAGAGATCTTTTGAGCTAGAGTCAAAAGATGCCCTTGAATCTAAGAATGCTATGTAAAGGGATATTTTTTTAATAACTGTATATTTTTTAATTGACATGAAAAACAGAAAACATTGATCTAGCGTACCCCTGTTTTCCCTAAACCCAGCTTGCAGGACACTTATTATGATATGAGGTTTTCTGTTATCTGCATGACGATTTTTTTACTTGTTTTTATACTTTTATGAACTGATTAATACAATTTGAATATCGTTTTATACAATACAACCCACTTAAAACATTAACATGTGTTTCACCACCCTCCAAGGTCAGTCCGGTTGATCGTCTGATCTTGATATGGTTTTCCTTAGCTGTTAAGAGTTTGGCCCTCATTTCGAGGTTCCTGCTAGTCATGGCGCTGTTAGCGCCATGACTAGCACCAATACCGGTACCGCCACCGACTTGGTGGTATGGGGACTTACCGGTCTATTCAGGATTGCATACAAGAGCAGTCAGGAGGACCACAGCTGAGATCAGCATGCCAGATGGGAGCCACTAACAATCAGGTTGCTAGGAATGGCGTTTACCTGATGCCTCGCATGTTCTAACCCCTGTAAGTGCCTCTTGCTTCTATTTTGAGCTGCCTTGGAAATAGAGCAGGGGCGCTCCCAACAGCTGTGAAACAACTTTGTTATAAGTTGCCGACTTATAAAATACCAATAAAATAAAATAGTTCACCCTTTGCTATGTTCATGGCAGCCATATTCAAGCACTTCAATTGTAAACTCATATGTCTTCCTAGAGAATGTAATGTATTCATCAATGTATAACAATGTACAACACAAAACTACAAAATGTAAGTTTTAGAATGCATAAAACTTCATCATCAGACATCCAATAATCACAATAAAGTGCTCAATGTGCTCCAAAGTGCTGCGAGTTGAAAACATGACACCAGAAAAGTGCAAATGCATATACAATAACTCCAAACTGGCAGACAAAATAGCAAGGGTTAAATCACGCGGGATGGCTCTGGCTCATCTAACCACTATTGCCAACCAGTGTTCATTCATAACAGTCCTAATAGAACTAGGACTAGACCAAAGGCCACTTTGACCCGTGAATAACATGCTCCCATAGGTCAGCCTCCCTAGTTTCAACGGACAGAACAATGAATAGGTCTTCCTCAGGGCCAGAAGAACTCCAACTGTAATACAAATAAAGCAAATGTCAGAATGTATATCCCATGAAACATGTAGTGTATGACCTGTAACCTATACATCCTTAGTCTATTCAAGCACTCTGACGTTTCTCTCCTGGACCTCTCTGATCTTGAGAATTCTTCCCAGAGAGATTCTCTGGAAGAAGCAATCCTGTGTTGCGAGAGTTCCAAATTCCAATGGTGACAAGTAAGAAGGGTCACAGATAAGATTAACAGCACCCTCCCCAGAGGTTGCTTTGCTATTTCCACGGTGACCATCTTGTTAAGTAGGTGTTACTGTGAAAAAAGGTTTGCACTCCCCATGCAAAACTATTTTACCCAGAAACCAAATGAGGCATTTGCATCCGGGATGTTTTGCTGAGGTACTTAGGACAATAATTAAATTGGGGTGCTCTGTACCCGCTCCACTGTCCCCAAGTTAGTTATTGCATAAGCATGGCAGTCCCACTGAAAGGTGCAAGAGCCTTCCTACCCACCCCAAGTATAGCACTGCTGCCAATACGGGACAGTACTGTAACAGCATAACACAGCCCGGCAGAAGTTTTTGGAATAGCGCCATTTAAAGTCCAGCAGCAATTCTGAGAATTAGAAACTCTGTCTCACCAAAGGAAAAGCAGCCTTACTGAAAAACATCAGCATTCTTCCATTAACACTATAACATCTCTATTGAGAAGTGATGGCTAGCGTCCCATTAAAAATACAAAAGCCCTGCTGAGAAGTGCTTTTATCTGGTCATTAAATGAAAAGCAGGCTGACTGAATATAGCAGTCCAGCCAAGAAATGCACGTACTATTCCATGAGAAGTATGACAGCCCTCTGCAAAGTGCCATTGCTGTTCTGCTATACCTTTTTTTGAAAAAAATGTTTTATTTGTTTGCATTCATAAAGCGCACTAGCAGCCCAAGGGCATCGAAGCGCTGTTACAAGAGAGTGGCTTAGTTACATGGTACATACTTTTCTTACAAATTACATACAGCGTAGTAAAGTTAAGCTTACATGCGTAGCAACGTAAAATACTTACAGATGACTTAGTTACATGAGGCGTAGTCGTGTTACAGGTAGGACATTGCTATACACTTGGTGTCATTTTAGTGCCCATTCCTTCATTAGAGGCCAAAACATTGAGGAACACAAAGGTTTTGTCCCGCAGTGCCTAGGACATGTTGGGAACAGGATTTACCAACCCCTACAATTATGCTCCGTAACGAAAAATAAGGCCACTTTTAAATATGTACATCGAAAGGGTTCGCCAAGGAATACAAGTCTGGTAGCCCTTCTGGGAGATGCTATTACAGTGGCATTAAAAGTGCGCAGACGACGTACTAAGAAGACCAGTACAATGCCATCAAAGGAATAGCAGGCCTATTGGTGATTACCTGCCTGTTCAAAGAATAATCACTCTGTGATAAGTGATAGTCCTGCCCCTTTAGCTGTAATATGACTCTACTTAAACGTTCTAGAATGGTCTACCACTGCATGCCGCAGTGCAGTGTAGCTGCTTAGGAAGGTAATCTCTCGGATCCAGCTACATGACCGGTCGATTACTGCCTAATCCATTGAGACTTCCAGCAAGTGTCAGCAGTCTTTTCCCACCCACAAATAAAACAAAACCTACAGAAACAACATATCTTCACACACACCTTAGAAAAGCCAGGTCGATTGGCCGCAACCATGCCTGCCTGTCGGGCTTCAGAATGCCTGCGAACCAATCTTCTCCCCGTTGCCCACTTGTGCCTGTCATCTTCCCTTTCTCAGTCAAAATGGGTGTTAGCACCCCTCTATCGCCTAGGCCTCATTACTCTCCTGGCATCACTTTACCTCTGATTCCCTAGTGGTTTCTTCTGGATCCTTTACCCATACTCGCTCCCTGCCTCCATTCCTGTCTCCCTTTCCAGCTCTCCCTGCCTCCATTCCTGTCTCACTTTCCAGCTCTCCCTGCCTCCATTCCTGTCTCACTTTCCAGCTCTCCCTGCCTCCATTCCTGTCTCACTTTCCAGCTCTCCCTGCCTCCATTCCTGTCTCACTTTCCAGCTCTCCCTGCCTCCATTCCTGTCTCCCTTTCCAGCTCTCCCTGCCTCCATTCCTGTCTCCCTTTCCAGCTCTCCCTGCCTCCATTCCTGTCTCACTTTCCAGCTCCTCCCTGCCTCCATTCCTGTCTCACTTTCCAGCTTTCCCTGCCTCCATTCCTGTCTCCCTTTCCAGCTCTCCCTGCCTCCATTCCTGTCTCCCTTTCCAGCTCTCCCTGCCTCCATTCCTGTCTCACTTTCCAGCTCTCCCTGCCTCCATTCCTGTCTCCCTTTCCAGCTCTCCCTGCCTCCATTCCTGTCTCACTTTCCAGCTCTCCCTGCCTCCATTCCTGTCTCACTTTCCAGCTCTCCCTGCCTCCATTCCTGTCTCACTTTCCAGCTCTCCCTGCCTCCATTCCTGTCTCACTTTCCAGCTCTCCCTGCCTCCATTCCTGTCTCCCTTTCCAGCTCTCCCTGCCTCCATTCCTGTCTCCCTTTCCAGCTCTCCCTGCCTCCATTCCTGTCTCACTTTCCAGCTCCTCCCTGCCTCCATTCCTGTCTCACTTTCCAGCTTTCCCTGCCTCCATTCCTGTCTCCCTTTCCAGCTCTCCCTGCCTCCATTCCTGTCTCCCTTTCCAGCTCTCCCTGCCTCCATTCCTGTCTCCCTTTCCAGCTCTCCCTGCCTCCATTCCTGTCTCACTTTCCAGCTCTCCCTGCCTCCATTCCTGTCTCCCTTTCCAGCTCTCCCTGCCTCCATTCCTGTCTCACTTTCCAGCTCTCCCTGCCTCCATTCCTGTCTCACTTTCCAGCTCTCCCTGCCTCCATTCCTGTCTCACTTTCCAGCTCTCCCTGCCTCCATTCCTGTCTCACTTTCCAGCTCTCCCTGCCTCCATTCATGTCTCCCTTTCCAGCTCTCCCACCCATCTTTATGCTTCGCATCTGGCACGGATGCAGTGACTGGGAACGGCTGCCCACAAGAAACGCTGGCGCCATGATCGTTCTGTGACATCATAAGCGGCAGAGCAAGATAGCAACATTGCCAAGGACAAGACTGCCATGAGAACTGCAGAATCAGCATTACCTAATACGAAACACCGTCGGTTCTACTATTTTGTGGACACCTATAAAAAAAAGTGTGTGTTGGAGTGAGTCAGGTATTGTCCCATTTGTCTTTCCTTGTAATGTAGTGCAATAAAGCTGACTCTGTGTCCGTGCATTATTAATCGGTGTCTAGAGTACGTTCTCCTCCACACACATTGATTAATTGCCTCTTCATCAGATGCTGTAGTGTAGTCTTGTCTTGTCACGGCCTGGGTGCTTGCTGTAAGAATGTTGGTGCATGAAATGAATGCAGCTCAGGAGAATGTCGGGTGGATCTGTGTTTGAATGTTCTGAGAGTGTCAGTTGGGAGCCTGAGCTGGAGATGGCTGGATGGCCGGTGGGTCCACTCCTTTGTTAGTTATGTTTATACCCATCCATGTTCCTGTCAGTGTCTATACGTGACTGTACATGTATATAAGAGAAACTGGAGTAATGTACATAACGTACATATGCAAAATAAAGCCTTCCCTGGAACCAATCTAGACTCCACAGCAGGTCTGTGCTTCAGTGATGCAGCCTGATGTCTAGTGAAAGGCTTTACAACATCAGAGCGCTTCATTTGCAAGCAGACAATGTACACGTGCTTAAAAGACGTGTTGTAGGGGCCTTATTCGTGTGTTCCGAGCAGGTAAATAGGATGGCAGACTCATCGCATGTGGATGCCATATTACTTGCAACCCATTAAGTGTCTTCGGTTACAGTTGCTTACTTCTGCTACCTTAGGCGCCTGGATTGCTAGAAAGCGGTACGCCTAAACAGCCCAAAAATGCTAGCAAGATTTGCCACATTGACAGCCGTCCGACTGTCTAGAGGCGTCTCTATTGTGAGAATCAGCAGCATAGCGACTCAGGGAGGCTAAGGAGCCTATTTATTCATCAGTGTGCCCATAGGTTTCTAGGAGAGAATTGACCGCTGGATTACTAGAAGATGCTCGGTTCAATCAATCCCTCAATTACAGGTGTGCTCGGAAAGTATTAATATACGTATTAAGTCGAGAGCGTGTCATTACTGTAAACACCTGTGCTCCCAAGTGTATTGAGGTTTTCCTGGAAACTATGACCTGATTAACTCCTATCGACTGATTGCACTTAATGCTGGCACAGAGATGCTTGCACATGTTCATGTCAACATACCGGGCCCACGTCCATCTCCCGTAATGTGCAATTTGAGTCACCAGTGGCAATAGCTTGCTGGCACGTGCTTTACTGACCATGCATATTGCGTGTTCCACACCTGAAGCTTGTTATTTATATGATTGCTGCTTACTTTGAGGAATATCGCTTGCCTAATTGAGGAAATCCCTCGTCAGCAAAAGATGAGACTGCTGAATTGCTGATAGTGTTCCGGACTGCACAAATATTTATCTGTCCAAATGTTTATTGAATCGAGGAACGCAGTAATATTTAGGCAATTAAGCAATATTCGCCATAACCCTGCATTCTCATTATTCAGCGACTGCCACCACATCACCACCCGAATGCCCAAAGCAATTGCGCCAAATGGAACTCAGCACATAGCAGAAAACCATTGCGGTTGCCTCACACAAACCCCCAAACTCTTATCCTGATCAGAGCAAGTTTAGCAGGCGAATACCCACAAAAACACCATACATGCCTAGACAAACACCGAAATCCCTGAATGAACACAACACACTAGTAATGGACAGTATACAGGGCAGTTTACTAAAGGAATGCTATGCCTGTACCAGTGCAGTGCTATAAAGACATATTGGTAAAACAATGTACAGCTCGGATTGCAATATGTTAAGGACCTACAGTCTCACACTTGCCACGTTTCCCCCTGATGTTACCACAGGGAATGGCATACATGTCAACATTGTCCACTCCATTCGGTGGGGGTCGGGGGCTCTAGTGAAGTCCTGGTTTTAACTTTGCGTTCTCTGGTTTGTAGTCAGGGTTTATAATAA
This sequence comes from Ambystoma mexicanum, assembly GCF_040938575.1. Classification (NCBI taxonomy): domain Eukaryota; kingdom Metazoa; phylum Chordata; class Amphibia; order Caudata; family Ambystomatidae; genus Ambystoma; species Ambystoma mexicanum. Next base: position 908,739,184 of record NC_090923.1, on the reverse strand, counting down.
GGAAATCCAGGACCACAAGTCCCAGAATGCAAAGTTCAAACCAGGACTGGACTAGTGTCTCCCAAATGGAATGGATAATGTTGGCCCATATGGCCTATTGGGAGCCCAGATCACTCTTCTGGTGTTACCCTAGTTAATGCTGGTAGAAGAATCTGCATGAACAACAGTTAGAACAACAGAGTGGAGACCACCCCGTAGTACCCAGTGCTCACTATTGCTTCCTGCCAGGAAGCTAAATTCATTCCTTTAAATTAGTCATTGATTGGTTTGTTTAGCTTAATTATCCGTTCAGAAAAGCAGTTCAAAAAAGCAGCTCAAAAAAGCAATTGTAGTCACTTCTTTCTCAAATCTTTACTGTTGTGGTTGTGTTTAGATTACACAATTAATCAGTGGATTCACAATTCCTCTACAAATCAATACGGCTCTTGCCAATGCATTTCGGTGCCTAGCACCATCTTCAGGGCTATATTTTAACACAATTCATATCACAAAATTAGAATGTAAGTGTACATACCCACAGGTAAGTCGGTCCCATTGTGTAGTTGGGTGAAAAGAAAAAGACAAATTCCAATGTATTCATTAGTGACCATGGTAACGTAAGCAATGCTTCATTACAATGTACATGAATGTGCTCGTAATCATGCATCTTTACCTTAGCCGCTCTTTCACAATCCTAAATGCCTCGTGTATAAGTACACGCAAGTAGAGTGTCCCTGTCGGGAGAGGGGGATAATTAGCCTTCTACAATTCCCTTTTAATCTTCCTCTGTTCAAACAAAATGCCCTGTCATTGCAGCGCGTCTTACCTCCACTCTGCTTCTTTACGATCTGCTCGCAAAATGAGTCGCGTGCGCGTGTCCCCGTGCAAGGCTTCCTAATGGCGTTACCATGGAGTTCGTGGCACCGCCCGTCGTCCAGGATTGGACGAAGTGGATGTGCCTCCCGTCCCATCCCTACGCGTGAGCGGAGGGGCGGGACAAGGGAACTCCATGGCACCCGCCTGTTTTGGCGTGATTGTGAGATTCCATAAATATGCATTATGGTATATTTTTCATTGATGTCTTCAATCATCATGGGTATGAAGTTATATAAGGCAGTCTCCATGGTTACAGCGACTAATCCGCCGTCCTAAACTGGACGAACAAAGCGTGTCTCAAGTCTCACCCTCTTACATGAGAGGGGCGGAGACCTACTGTGTGCTTACTAGACGTTATAGCTTGCTATGAGAGAATGTCACACGGCATGCAAGCCTGCCTGTGTTTGCCGTACATCGCACATGGGTCTCCTGCATCACATATTAATCACAGATTGTATTTAACCGTTACTGTTAGGGCATTATATTCATCATTATTACATTATATTGGAATCTCTAGGTAACCGTATACGTAAGTGTTCGCTAATGTGCAGTCTCTAAGTTCACAAAGCATATCATCCCTAGGTGATAAAGTAACCACAACTCCCAGAAAAGCATTCTTATTTTCAAAAAATCTTCATGCCCACATGTACTAGCCAATGTCTTCCACTATGAAAACACACCTGCTCAGGAGCAGATTCTACCCTTCTTTCGCTAATTACAATCAGGGAGGTGGTCTGGCTAGCGGCCACACTTATCATTTTTGCAGACATTCACGTGACTGCCCACACTTATCCTTTTTACTGGCATTTGCGTGCCTGCCAGCGATATTCTCACTGGACACTGTGATGTCAGAAGAACCTGAAGGATGGAGTCCCGGGCCCAATGGGACAGAACTTCAGTAAGGTAGAGTTCTGCATGGGGTGGATGTTGATACCTGTGGCATGGGTGCAATGGATTCCAGATCAGGTGGGGTAACATCAGCAAACATTTTATTCAAAGAGTTGGTGAGTCCTCCACTGAGCTTCCTCTTACCATGTTAGAACCATTTGCTATTTCCAATTTAAAGGGGGCAAGCAATGGTCTGGAAATGTGACCCCTTACCCTACGTCACAGGATTAACACAACTACAGACAAGATCCCGACCAGTTGTGCCACACCCTAACGTTAATATCTTTGTTCCTTATAAATTCCAGAAAATTTAGACAATATCCAATTTGGGCATAGATTTTTTACTGGTTTGTTACCAACACGTGTTTCAACCTTCTCCTGAGGTCCTCCTCAGGGCTACAATACGAATCCCATATTCACATAATGGCACAACAATATACCATACATACATTAAGTACATTACAATTCCATTAATAGTACACATATACAATTGCATAGCCATAGTTACAATACACATCAAACAAACAAAACATTCCAAATTAAACAATACGAACCAACAGCCGGTCAACAAATGGTTTGGGATATGAAGGTGCGAGAAAGAAACACTAACTTAGAATAGATTAATTTAGAAAAGATTAATTTAAAACTTACATTGCATGATCAGATTAATCGGCCACAACATCAAAGAGCACTAGGCACTGCCGGGAGTGGTGTCACAGATTTGCACACCATTCTGGAGGTATAAAGATGTGGCAAGGAGAGACTTTGAGGGGGACAGACTCTGGTGGAGATCAGACATAAAAGAGGTGAGAATGCCAAGATCCTGCTGAGGGTTAAATCTGTGGCAGAGACCAGACGTAGGGCATGGCAATTTACCAAAAGCTTGCTGAGTACCACAGATTCTGGCAGAAGCCAGACCTAAAAGATGAGAGGAAGCCATAGGTTTGATGCGGTCTATAACTCAGACTCTGGCAGAGACAAGAGCCAGAGGATGAGAACAATTAAGTGGTTGCTGGGGGCTTTAACTCAAGCACTGCCAGACATAGGCAGAGACAGAGAGAAGATAGATAGCATGTTTGGGCCCATTTCCTTGTTACTGGGAAGAGACTGGGCCTCATTACGAGGTTAGCGGTAAGGGAAAAATGATGCCGGTAAAGAATTACCGGCATCGCTTACCGTTCCGGGTGATTATGACCTGCCAACCCGCTATTAGCGGCACCGTAAATAACGGTCCCTCTAATAGCGGCATGGGCACGGGCACGCGACCCTTCATGCCGGCAATACCGGCATGGCGTAAACAGGAGGACATCACAAGTCAGGCAGACATGCAAACAACGGCCTACTGAAGCCCAAAAAGTACCTTACCGGCATGGAGTAAATACCGGCATCGCGGACCACCCATAAACGGTCATGGGCAGTGTTCCCAACTGCCACAGGTGCACACAATCAGCACAGGTAGGTGGGGGCAGTATAGACTTGGCCAGCACAAAAGGAGCACACCTCACCCCTTCCCACACCCAGTCACACACCAAAATGATTCCCATACTACTAGCAATGCTGGGGCTGGAGGACATGATTTCAGTGGAACTCCAGCAACAACAACAACAACAACAACAACAACAACAACGACAACAGGCAGCACAGAGGAGACGCATGAGAAGAATGAGGGTGAGGCAGGCTCCGCATGACCCACCAGTGCAGCCAGTGGTACCATGCAGACAGCCCCCATTCCCTCGCATCAGAGCCAGTCCATTCAACCTAACCCCTGTGCAGATTCACACCCTGTACCGTCTGGACCGGGACACCATCACCACCATTGTGGACATGATACATGACGACATTGTCAGCCTGATTGAAATACGCACTGCCATCCCACCTCTACTGAAGGTAGTCTCTGTGCTCCACTTCCTGGCCACAGGCACCTACCAGCACACAGTGGGGCACATGCATGGCATATCACAACCATTATTCTCACGTACGCTGAACCAAGTGCTCGATGCACTCCTGAAGCACACAGGCAAACACATTTTCCTACCTCGGACAGCCCAGGAGATCTCCAACACCAAAGTTGGTTTCCATTCACTGGCCGGCATCCCTGGTTGCATTGGCACCATTGACTGCACCCATGTCGAATTGGTGGCCCCACATGCCATGGAGGTAGTGTACTGCAACCGTAAATCATACCACTCCATCAACGTGCAAATGGTATGTGACTCAAACAAGATCAACACACATTGTTGTGCCCAATTCCCCGGATCAACCCATGATTCAATGGTCATGCGGAACTCCACGATACCACGCTACATGGAGCGACATGCAGGGCAGAGATCCTGGCTTCTCGGTTAGTTGCATGTTAGGCTCATGGAAATGCGATGTGGGTAGGTGATTGGGGGAGAGATGCATACGTCATGTGGCTGACAGCGCCTGAGAGGATGTACCATGCTCATACCCCAAAGCAGGCCACACTTGACCACGAAAATGTTGCAGTGCAACAACCATCATATAGCGATCAACATGTACACTGCACATAAGCAGACCGTAGACCCCACAGCACAATGCAGCAACAAGCAATGAGGATGGCCAATGCACAGCGCCAAATACCATCAACTAAAAGTACAGGTCTCCATTACTGCGTACAGAGGAGCCTCATGAGGCCAAGATACAAAAACGCACCCCTACACAACACAGAGGTCCACCAAAACAGCATGTCTCCATTGTTCATGTAAATTGAGATCATCATGATGCTGCCATCAACGTTGACAGGATGGTAGCATACATATCACGGCACATCACCCAGATCATGGGAACAACCATCGTGGACTACCACAGTGCATGAGCAACCACAAGGAATTTGCCCTCCCTGCGCCCAATTGATGATGGCACGCACTCCTGCCTATAAGTGGAATACACACATAGCAGTCACTTCATGAGTCTCTACTCATGCATGGATCTGTGGGTGCATACAGGAAATGAATGCTTGCTATGGTGTAATTGATACAGCTCCCATGTGATGTGAGGACTTACACATAATCATTGTTGCCCACATGCAGGTGATGCAGGCTATCCCTTGAAGAGGTGGCTCCTTGCCCCAGTCCAGAACCTGCAGAACAGGCACGAAGAGGACTATAATCGTGCCCATACACGTACCCGTGTGTTGATAGAGCAAACCTTTGGCCTCTTGAAGGCACGGTTTTGCTGCCTCAGCAGGTCTGGTGGTGCACTCCTGTACGGCCATGAGAAGGTGGCCAAGATCGTCATGGCATGTGTCATGCTACACAATATGTGCATCAGCCGGAATGTGCCCCTGCCCCCTGACGCTGAACTGCAACCACCTGACGATGAGGATGAGGAGGGTGGAGATAGGGCTGCACTTCAGGGAGGCAGCGATGCACAGGAGGGAGGTGCCATGCATCAGACTCTGACTGACCAATGTTTCTAGCACACATGGATGGGGAGTGTGACATAGAGGTGGAACTCAGGGCACTGGACATGTCTGGGACATGGACACTGTAGACTGTTCACCAATAAAGCACACGTACACAATAAGCAATGGCCTCACAAGTGAAATCAGATTGCATAACAAGTGTATTCAAAATATGCAACTAACAAGTGCACAAGCCCTCCACCCAACACACCCTCTCCCCACTCCCCCTCCCCCCTCAACTTCCCCACACACCCACTCCCCCTCCCCTTCCCCCCTCAACTTCCCCACACACCCACTCCCCCCTCAACTCCCCCACACATGGGACCATTATGCCTGGCTGAACGTACAGCACTCCCCCTCTTCCAGCACCAGGTGCACCCCTGTCCGATCTGCGCAGGTTCCGGCCAGACCTATGCACGGGGCTGGTCCTAGTTGAGCTTGCATTGGAAGATGTCACAGGTTGTTCTGCAACCTCTGCTGGGTGCATGGCCTCCATTGCTGCCACCATTTGGAAGAGGACCTTCCGCACTGCTGCCAATTCGCCGCAAATGTCCTTTGAGGTGGTCTCAATTGCTGTTTTGAGGGATGCAGCACATTCCTTAATGTCATCCCTTGCCCGGCTACATTGCGTAATGTGCTGTGTCAACAGCCCTGTCAGCTCCTCCTGCCGCTTCTGAATTGCCCTGATCCCCACTTGGCTGGTCGGGACAGTGGTGGATGTGTGAGGGGTTTCCAACATGGTTTGTTCCTCATGCACACTTGGCATGGGGGTGAAACTGCCGGGCCATGAATCCCCAGGAGACAGCCCATGCATGCTGCTGTTGTGCAAACTGCATGGGGAGGGTTGTGGTGATTGCAGGGGGCCTGTGGTGGTAGTTGTATCATGCGGCAGAGCATCTGCCTCATCGTCCGACACGGCTGCTGTGGCAGCTGTCTCCCCCACTGTGCTGCTGGCAGCCGATGCAGTGCCTTCTGCCACTGGCTCCTGTGTGCTGGTGGCTGGTGTGGGTGCTGTGGTGGGGGCCGTAGTGCACATTGGTGCTGTGGCCTCTGGGGTTTTCTTGCCCTTCCGCAGTAGTGCAAGTTGGCCTCTTCCCCTTGATGTTGATGGGCGGTGTTCTCCCTCCATGCCCCTGGCCTTCTTTTGTGTTGTTGCATCATCCTCCCTAGTGTCCTGGTCATCGGTGTCTGAATGCATGCCTGTTGGGGACCAATAGAGGGAGAGGGTTAGTGATGGGTCTATAGGCATCAGGCATGCATTGGGGTGGCTGCATTCATATGGAATAGCAGTTGATTGACATTAGGGTAGTGACATACGGGTTGCTTGGCTTTTGGGTGGGTGATGCATGGAAGCGTCTGGGTTGAAACATATATGGGGTGCATCATGCATGTGGACAAGATGGTGCTGTGCACTGCCTGTAGGCAGTCTTGTATATATGTGGCTGGTGGACCCTGCTCTACATCATTGCACTGTCAGTTAAGGTGGACATAATCGTGTTGGTATTTGCATTGTTTCATTTGGGACACCTACCCGCATCAGCCGATGACGGGGCTCCTTGCTCCATGTCCCCCACTCCCTCAATTGCCTCCATCCCTATGGTGCTTGCGCAGATCTCCTCCCAGGGTTGCAACTTGATGGGGGATTCCGCACCTCTGCCTGTCGCCATCCCCAGCTGGCGGTTGGCGGAGAGGATGCTCCGCACACATAAACGCAGATCGTCCCAGCACTTCCGGACATCTTTAGGAGTGCGGGGTGTGGTGCCAACGGCACTTACTTTCTGCGCAACCTCTGCCCATATCTGCTTCTTCCGCTGCACTGCAGGGCGGGACATGTTGAAGGAGAAGACGACATCGCCATGTTCTTGCAGCGTCTCCGCCAGCATGGTCTACTCCGCTTGGGAGAAGCGTTCCTTGCGCAGGCGCTCTGCGCTTTTTTTTAGCGCTTTCGGCATGGTAAAATGCAGCAGGTAGTGGTGGATGTGTGGTAGAGGTGTGGTGGTCAGATGGCCCCTGGTTGTGGAGGATGGCAATGGATTGTGTTTTTAAAGATGGTTGCGGTGCTCTTTCCCGTTCCTGTGCGATGACGCTACTTCCGGTTCCGCATATTAGCGGTCTATGCCATCCAAGCCATCGGCGTTAGCGGTTGGATGGCTTGGATGGCAGTGGAGCTATTTGCGCTTCGTGCTATGCCGGTAAGGGGGAATTTTAGCCCTTTTACAGCATGACGGTGAGGTCATTACCGGCATGGCGCAAAGCTCATGCCGGTAATGACCGGTACTTACCGCCAACCTCGTAATGAGGCCCACTGAATGCAGAGAGAGATCAAAGCAGAGCATGGTCAAGGAGGGTGACCAATGGCTAGTTGGCTACAGCAAACAGTCTAGCAAAACCCTAAGCGAGGGGAAATAAATGCTTCATGATATGATTTTGTCATCTTATCAGGAATACTATTTGCTAGTGTCGGGAGGATAGCTCAGGGGCAACATGCTCGCCTTGGAAGCAAGACGACAAGGAGCAACACAGGTTCGAACCCCAGGTCCGCACTTAGAAACCTCTGGGTATTAAGTGCGTTATAGATAACCTATTGAAGTGTTTAATTACACGCAGGGAGACGTGATTTATAGGCAAGCTATTTATTTATATTAATAGCTAAGTACAAGTGAATTGGCCCCACCGACCGTGGAAAGCAACTGACATGAGACGCGTTTGAAACAAGCATTCCAAACATACGTCTTTATGTTCTATTCACCCTTCCATCACGGGAGCTCGCGAAGGGTCCCGTGATGAAATGATGAAAGGACATTACACATCTCCCTTCCTTAGTCTCTCGTTGTTTATGGAACACAGTCCAGTAGCTTCTTCTACATCTCCCTTCCTTAGTCTCTTGCCGTTCATGGAATACAGTCAAGTAGTCTTCTTCTGTATCCTCAGTAATGTCAGACAAAATCCTTCATGCGGTTTGGTTTGCGGATCACTCTCCCTGTTCTTGACATATGCAGAGTATCTGGTTTAGATGTTGGCAAGGAAATTTTTGACATTACATTTCTATTCAACCTAGATCTCACATGCTGAACATTCCTTTTCATTCTTTCATTGTCACCCCTACTGAGTTGCTCCTTGTGTTCCATTTCACCAGTATTTACATCCTTACTTGACTCCATCACACATACTCTCTCCATATTCCAGACTCTACCATCTTGCACTCTCACTGCATGTCTAAAAACCTCAATCACACTCACTGGTTTGGACCATTTGCAGGGTCCATCTCTTAGTACAGGGGGTAGTTTAATTCTCACCAGACCCCCCACTCTGGGAACCTTGTTTCTTTTACTTTTGCTCATTAGATTATCGTGAGCTGCCTTGTTCCTCAGCTGGATTTTCCTAATACTCTCTACTGCCTCTTCAAAATCTTTTCTTACTATGGTCTCCCTCTCCAACCAAGATGGTGTCAATTTGGTGTTTGCTCTGCGCCCTCTACTTAACTCAAAAGGTGATAGACCAGTAGTACTATGGGGAGTAAAACGGTGAGCAATTATTTTCCTTTTCACTGCTTCTTCCCAGTTGAGCCCATTTGACCAAGCCCACCGAATAGCATCCTTGAGCACCTTATTGAATCTCTCAACCACCCCATTGGTTTGTGGGTGGTATATTGCACTAGTTTTGTGCACAATGGAATTACTGGTACAGAACATTTCCATCTCTTTTGACCTGAATTGGACACCATTATCAGTTAATATGCTTCTTGGGAAACCCTCTCTAGTGCATATCTCTGACATAAAATCTATCACTATTTTAGCACTCATATGAGGTTTGATTAAAACTTCTACCCATCTGGTCAGAAGGTCAATGACCACCAAGCAAAATTGTTGTTTACCATCACAATGAATAGGCCCTAGTATGTCCATGCCTACTTCATCCCATACTTTTCCTGGAATATTCGTTATCACCATAGGGTAATTCGCACTCACACACGCCCTGTCACTCTGATTACAAAGGATACATTCTCTGATGGTTCTCTCGATTTGCAGGTCACATCCTGGCCACCAGAAATCATCGCGTATTCTCTGTTTAGTCTTCACAATTCCTTGATGGCCTTCGTGGCCCAGATCGATGATTCTTTGTCTTAGACTTGTAGGTGGAATTATTCGATCTCCTCTCATAATTCTGTCACTCGCTACGTTGAGTTCATCTGCAACTCTCCAGTATTCGATGAGACCGGACCCTTCAAACATAACTTTCTTTAAACTTCCATTGCTTCGTATAATTTGTTTCAACTGTTTTATGCTATCATCTGTCTCTCCGCTTCTTCCCACTCAGTTTTGGATATGGAAAACGCTTCAACGTTCAAGACAACTTCAGGATTGTTTTCACTTTCATTGTCTACTTCAGAATTGTTGGTAAGTCGCGACAGACAATCAGCAGCACGATTCTTCACTCCTGGTACATATCGTACTGTACAGTTGTACTCTTGCAGAAGTACAACCCATCTTTTAATTCCGTTAGATACATTGTCCAAACCTTTATTCATAATGACATGTATCAATGGTTTGTGGTCAGTGCGAATCTCCACCTCCACTCCCCAGATGAAATTCCTGAACTTTTCTGTTGCCCACTTGATGGCCAGTATTTCCTTTTCTATTGCAGCATACGACCTTTCTGCACCCTTTAACAATCTAGATGCAAACGCGATAAGAACTGCTTTTCCTTCAACTTCTTGTGTGACAACAGCTCCTAACCCTAGGTTGCTTGCATCTGTTGTTATTATAGTCTTCCTCCCACTCTTGAAATTCTTCAATGATGGTGCTCTGTTTAATTCTGATTTGATATTTTCAAATTCTTCTTCGCACTCCCTGTTCCATTCAAATGACTTCTTCTTTAGAAGTTCACATAGCGGAACAGTATGTATGGCAAAATCCTTTATAAACTTAGAATAGTACTCTGCCATTCCAATGAACGTACGCACGCCCTCCTTTGACTCTGGTCTTGGCATGTTCATTATGGCATCAGCAAGTTGCTTCCTTGGTTTTATGCCGCTAGCAGATATGGTATGTCCTAAATAATCGATTTCGCTACGATTTATATTACATTTATCTCTACTAAGGGTCATACCTGCTTCATATAACTTCTTGTAGACATGTTGTAATCTTTCATTATGCACCTTCTGGTTGACGGCGTGTACCAGTATGTCATCTTGAAAACAAATAATCCCTTCGTCACCTTCAAATAGTTTGTGCATGATTCTCTGAAATACTGAAGCAGCTGACACTAATCCAAATGGCAATCTTCTGTATTGATACAGCCCATCAGGCGTGATAAAGGCTGTCATTTTCTTAGAATCCCTATGAAGTTTAACCTGATGGTATGCTGATGTTAGATCCAGAGTGGAAAAATACTTCGAGGGTCCAATAGTGGATACAATCTCTTGAATATTGGGGAGTGGATGTCTGTCCGGGATCACGCACTTATTTAATTCTCTCATGTCTACACATATTCTCAATTTTCCGGATTTTTTTCTTAATACAACTAACGGTGAAACCCATTCACTGGCATCTATTCTCTCGATGATTTTCTGATCTTCCAATAATTTAATCTCCTTTCTTACTTCTTCTCTCATTGAAAGCGGGATGTTGCATAACTTCTGCGCAACAGGAACATGTCCTGGCTTCATTTTGATCTCATGAACAAACCCACGCAGACATCCGATGTCTTTCCTGAAAATTTCTTTCACCATATCAGCTTCCTTGGCGACTTCCTTGTTTCCTTGAAGTCTTCCAGCGTTGTTTTCAACTGAATATACAGACTCATCCGACGCAGCATCCAACTTCACTTTGAGTTTGCATTGGTGGGTCCAACTTAACAAAGGCGTTCTCCCCTTCTTTGTTATGTATATTTTCCCATTTGCTTTCCTCTCCTTGAATTTGAGTGCTCCCCAAAACCATCCAATGACATCTATTTTAACTTCGCCATATGCTCTGGGATTTATGTCTGGTTCATGCAGGTATTCATGTTTCTTCCTGTCCCAGAAAATTTGTGGTATCAAGGTATATTTTGCACCTGAATCAATCATCATGTGCATGTTGGTTCCATCAACACAAACTACGGCCTTGGGGCTTTCTATTTCTTGTTCATTTTCTTCGTCTGTCACGACAAACACACATTCTTCTTCATCTTCATCACTATTTTCATCGCTTCCTATCCAGTTAGTGGAAGTGTTTTGCCTTCTGCAACATCGTGCGTAATGCCCCTTGCCTTTGCATTTCCCACATATAATTTTCAAAGCAGGACATTCCGGGTTATCCGCCCAATGATCCATGCTATCACATCTAAAACATCTCCCTGTGTTCTTCCTTCTAGGGTCGTCTCCACGCCTGTGTGGACTTTTCTTTCTCACATCACTGTTATAAATTCTGGAGCTTGGTTTTTTCCTTTTATCATCATTCCACGGTAATCTCCCGTTTCTTTCCGATTTGTATCTCCTATTGGAATTTCCTGAAATTTGGGCAATGGGTTCATTCTCTTTACTTGTAGTAAGTGTATTATGCTTCTCTTTTGAAATTTCATGTTTAATATCAGTATTTTGCATCCTGCTTTCTAATTCTTTAACACATTTCTCAGTGTGCTCCACTTCCTTGGCCACACGTAAGACAGTGTCCAAGTTGGGGTCGTCCTCAGCCCATAATCTTTCTCTTACTTTGCTACTCCTACACTCCAGCATGAATTGATCTCTCAACCTCTCGTCCAACTGAGTATTGAAATTGCATGTCTTGGCTAGCTTTCTCAAACTAGTGATGTACTGTTCTATGCTCTCACCCTCTCCTTGAGTCCTTTTCCCAAATTTATAACGTTCCAAAATAGTGCTCAGTTTCTTTTCATAATGTTTTCCCATCTTCTTCACTGACCGCTCATATTCATTTAAGTCATTATCTTCATCAGAAAGTAGATCTGGTAGATCTTCAAATTTTTCCTGCCCCGCCGGGCCTAAACAATGCATTAAAAGAGACTTCCTCCTCTCCACGCTGCAATTCTGACCACATACAACGCCAGCGTAATGTTCAAATGATTTAATCCATCTTTTCCATGGAATAGCTGGTTCACCAACATCCGAAAGAAAAAACATTGGCGGTGGTACACTATTGAAAGACATGCTGACCACAAAATATATGTGCCACAAATTGGAAAGGGTTGACCAAATATGTGAATTACGGTCTCCTTAATGTCTCTTTTTAAATTCGAATGCAGGGAGTTGCTGCAGTACAATAATGTATCACTTTAATTCTCTGTTTCTTTTTTTTTCAATGTACTTGCACACAGTGTAGAGAATATGGGTGGATGGCTTGAAATGGTTAATTATCAGCCAACAATATGACTTCCTGTAAATTTAAACGCTTATCAGTTCAATGTACTTCTCTTTCCATGTGATTGCGCCTTTATACTGAGATTTACGGTAGATGGAAAACTTGTAACTGACAAAAAATAAACACCTCTATTCTGTGGATTACGGTAAGCTTAACAGCACAGGCCAAGAGGCGTGTCCGGACGGCATTATTTAAAAGTAAACACAATCAGGATTAAGGATTTACTCACTTAATTGACTTTGACTAGCCGTCGCTGGAAGTCGAGTTGATTGTAAGCAGAGCGGAGCGGCCACAGCTTTTATGACAGCTGCAGGGCCTGCTCACGCACATAAATCACGGCTGGATGAAAGCCTGGGACACACAAAGGGGCGGTGGGGCCAGAAGATCCTCGTCGCCACTTGAAGTGTTTAATTACACGCAGGGAGACATGATTTATAGGCAAGCTATTTATTTATATTAATAGCTAAGTACAAGTGAATTGGCCCCACCGACCGTGGAAAGCAACTGACATGAGACGCGTTTGAAACAAGCATTCCAAACATACGTCTTTATGTTCTATTCACCCTTCCATCACGGGAGCTCGCGAAGGGTCCCGTGATGAAATGATGAAAGGACATTACACCTATCATATCATAAAAGGGTACCATTGTGAGCCCAGGTGGATGACCCACAGATAAATGATAACACTATCTATGCCAAACCGCACACTAAGCAAAGAGGGGGGACAACTTGCTGATAGGAGTGGGTAATCCAGAGTCATCACCAGCCCAGGATGCCAACCCCTGGCTAGAGAATGATGAAGTGAAACGTTTCTGTTTTAGGCCATCTTTGTCTGAGTTTGTAGGTCAAGCGCTGTAATACCCTGGGGTGGTAGAACCTATATCTGTAACAAGTACAAATACAAATAATATCTAAGCTGTAAAAGTACACGAAGGCAAGGGGGGGAATAATTGCTGGTATGAGAAGCTGCGAGCGTGATACAATCCTGAGATATTGAAGCTGAGAAGCAAGTTGGGGCGTTAATACCCTGGGCTGAAAGTGTGAGGCAAGAAGTTTACTGCGTTCTATATCCCAAGGACAATATTTTAGTTGGCGAACCCAAGGGAAGATCAATATTCACATAGATAGGCCTTGAATCCCTCACTTTGAGACCAGAGGCAGAGGCAGAGTGAAGAAAGAGATCATGTTTAGGCCTATTCTCTTGATAGTGTGAAGAGACTGAATGCAGTGATAGAGCGAAGCAGAACATGGGCTCTGAGTTATTCTGAGTTAACCCATGTTGGCACATTTTAGTATCCAATAGCCATTATTGTATCTAGACTGATTCACCTTGGTCCTTTAGCCAATATCCTAACTCACCCTGATAAATCGAATAAAAGTGCTGAACTTCACTGATGATACCTGTGCGTTCTGTTGATGCTTCAGCGCACAGCCCAAACAGACTTTCCCTCTGTACAAGTAAACCATCTCTTGCACCTGACAAGACCCTCAATGCAAGGCCATCATTGCTTCCCACCTCAGCAGCTTTGTGATCTAAATATAGGGCTCCCTGAGATTCCTGCCCAAAATGCTGCTTGGCTTATTGAGGGACACAGAGAGCAATGTTTGCATCATCCCCATGACCCATGTCTGTTCCTGTAGTCACAGCTGAGAATTGACAGTGCGACACACTCCTGTGATCACCCTCTGAGCTGCAGCCTCACTGTCCAGGTCCAACTCGGCCCTGTTATCCTAGACACATGTTGATTGGAGGCATAACTCCACCGTCCCCCCTGAGACACTATGGGCATTAGTTCGGAAGAGCGGGCATCTGTGACCCCCAATTCGCTATGATTGAAAGAGAATGGTGGACTTATAAAGGGCTAGCATAGTGAGTGAAAGATCATCATATCTCACAAACAAGACGTTCACCAGCTAAAAAGCAGTGACATTACAGCACCTTCTCGACAGCAGGAAATATTTTAATCTACACCTCGACTCTATTAACTCTACTTCAGCTTTACTCCCCCTCACTGATTCCTGTCATATTTTCTCTATAAAATGTCCCTGGGTCCTCTTTAGCTCTCATCTTCTCCTCCATTCCCTATGACTCTTCTGTCTCTACTTGTCATATTTACACCTGCAATAATGTTCTAGTTTCCTTTTCAATTCTCATCTCTTCCACTATCGCTCCCCAATCTCTTCTCCATTTCTGTGTCATTACCTTCGCTTCTTTGACAGCTCCTCCTTCTTATTATTTGGTAGTCTCTCTTTCCCCCATCTCCAGTCATTCTCACAACTTTCCACAGATTCTGTGGCTGTCTCTTTGCAATTCTCCCACTTCTAATCTTGACGCTTTCTACCATGCTCGTCCTTTTACCCCAACTAGTAAACCTGCTCAGCCATGGCTCACCCCATCTCCTACATCTCTCTGTTCCTCTAAAAAGAAAACTATCTCCCCCTGAGCTTGATCTACTTCCCTCTCTCCATGCCTACTATGGTTCGCTTCTTCCTGCTGCTAAAAAGAGCAATATCTTTCTTCACTCACTCATTCTCTATCCCACCACTCAGCCATCTTTTTCACCTTCTCAGTAATATTCTTTGCCCATGTCCACTTGACTCTTCACTCTCCTCTTCCCTATCTGCTTCTGACCTTGCAGACTACTTCACATCTAAGCTCACTACTTTCTGCTCTGCCTCTACCCCTTACCCCCCTCTTTTCCCGCCATCCTCTGCTTATATGTCCCCCTCCTCTCCCCTCCTCGCTTTGTTTTCTCCCCTTTCCAATCTTGACATTGTACACTTTCTCTTCTGTGCCCACCCCACTGCGTCTCCAACTGACCCCATTTCCTTCACACTCATTCCTTCTGTCTATCCATCCCCTGATTCTTCCCTATCTCACTGCTCTCGTCAATATCTTCCTCTCCTCTTTTGTCTTCCCTTCTGCCTATGAGGCTCAAATAGGAAAGGGGAAGAATTTTTTCCCGTGCCCGGGAATGGGCAAATACTGGGTCGGCAAGACCGTAATGACCCACTAATTGCCCATTTCTGGGCGCTAGAAAAAAATAAATACCGGCGGCAAACGTACCTGTATTACAGGCACGGCTACTGCCAGCCTCGTAATGAGGCCCATAGTTTTTACTTGCATTCTGGGTATTCTAGCATTACAAGTCCCATAATGCACACCCAGAAGTACTTGAGAGCTCCGACATGCACACCCACAAAAACATCTGGACAAAACGCTTAAGACAGGCCCAAGCTCTTTAGAAATAAAATGCGAGATTTCGGGGTGCGTGTTCTCACAGCTGACTGATAGACACAGATAATAAAACAAACAATCTTTTCTATAATAATTATTGAAAAATCACAATATTCTTAAGTAGAGACCGCCAAAACGGTTCTTGTTGTTTCGTAGCACTGTAAATAACAGATGTAATTAAACCATTTATAACTGAAAAGCAGGCGCAACGCCTGGAAAGTCCTACAGGCTCTTGGTAGGTTTGCTTCGCAATTTGCATGGCATTCCGTCTGTGAAAGATGGATAAGTACATGCATGTTATTGGCTGCGATGGTAAAAAGAGCAAAAACGCGATTTAAGGCCTTGTGAGTGTCCATTCCTTCCAGGATGTTATACATATTTGCGCAGGTTTCATTCAACAGTGTAAAGCTGTATTTAATTATTTCATAACAGTTCAATACTCTTTATAGCAATACTTTTTAGCAGTTGGTGTAGGGGCTAGCTTTTAATACATGTGTGGGTCTAACGGTATTTAGAGTAGAACTACCCTGGTCATAGGTTTGTGTAAGAAGTACATTTTTAGATGGTACTGTAATCAACAGAGTATGTAGTCTTTAAGTTTTGTAGGGCCAGGATGCACTTTAAAAAAAAAAAAACTCAAGCTATGGCAGAGGGCCAGCGGAGGGTAGCATGAGATAGAATAATTGCGACCCCCGTTGTAAGCCATGTGGGCAGAATCTGATAAGCCTTAACAGAGTGTTAACATAGCCTTTAAAAGATGACTTGGGAGCATGGGGGTGGGGGCACAGTACGACAGCACTTCAGCTGTACCATTGTGATAACGATGAGCTGTGCTGTTTGAAGAGCAACTCCTTGTACAAGCGTAGTGCAGGAAATGAGTGCAGGACACAACCTTTTGCTGAGTCCATGTGGAGATAAAACTTTCACTCTACAGGACAGCGCTGCACGATTTGCTCGGTGACTGTCCAAGTCTAAACTCGCCAGGGTGAGTAGGTAAAACAATAATGCTTTAAAAAAGCCAGAGACCCGGTCGTGTGTTATTAGTCGATAACTATTTTAAACTTTTAAAAAGGCAGCTGTTTTATTGACATGTTGAAATCGTATTTTAAAATACAAACCTTCACTGTCTCGCTAGGCATTGCTATTGCCCTAGAGAGATAGCAGCCGGCTTGGCCCTGTGAAGAGATAACAAACCTTCGGTTCCTTTGACCACTGTGCATGACGCTGCGTTGGGGCACATGTACAGTCAAGGATTAATAGCTCCCTGCTTCACTGGACATAATTACAAGACAAAAGCACAACATCGCTACTGGACAACCCTATTGTATCCACGGTTAAGAGAATATTCCTTAAAACAGCAGTATGACATGCCTTATTTTATTATTATGTAGACTATAGTTATTTTAAACTTTAAATACAACAGTTTTATAAACATTTTAAGAGCGTGTTTTAAATCCAAACTCTCTTATGCTCACTTTAAAGTAACAATGGAGTTTCATACTCTGGGCTGCATGGTTATGAAAGTCTAGCCAGAGGTCATGCCTTGTGTTATTAGTCTACATCAGTGGTATTCAAACTTTTTACGCTCTTACTCTCACATCTGTTAATACTTTCTATTGAAAGAACCCAGTTAGAAGAGCCTCATTATTTTAAACTATTAAAGACAACTATTTTATTGACATTTTGAGCGTGTGTTTTAAATCCAGATTCTCTTGTACTCTCTTTCAGGGTAAAATGGATTCCATTTGTGGGACTGCACAACCATCAGTGGGGAATCCACAGACTGGCACTAGCAACATGAAAAGATGTGAACATGAAGAGGTTACCCTCTTAACCTACCTCTGATCTGCCTGCTAGCTAACATTTCCCTTGCCTCTAACCTGCCTCTCTCCCTCACTTCCTCTGCCTCCACTCTGGCACTTCACCCATCATGGTCACATCCAGAGCACAGCTGGCCGTACCACCTATCTGCACTTACGAATGTCCAATGTTCATTGTCCTTAATCTATGTTTGTCCACTAATGTACTGTCCCCGGTGACTGTTCCATTTACTCTCCTCCGCAACCTGGACAGAATGTCTCTCAAACTCACCCCATTGTGAGAAGCTCTCTGCTTCCAGTCAAATCTGATCTCCCCCCTTCCAACCCCCTTCTTAATCTCTTCTCTGCCCCACCTACTCTACGGTGCTCTCTGTTTCTCCTTTCTTTTCTAACTGCTTCTCTATCGACTATCATGCTCTCCTTACAAGATTTGGTATGAAGAAGTTTAAAAAGGACATCCTGGTCTCCAACTCAAACCTCACTATCGCTGACACCTATACCCTTGCGTCCTCCAGACAAACCCTCACCAACAACCACTTTGTCGTTCCCTCGCCAGACCTATGAACTCTTCATTTGGTCTCTGTGCTTTCTCCTTTCTCTTCTTCTCCCAGTAATGGTGGCACCCGGTGGGAGGCCCTCCTGGCCCCCTTCCTCTCCTCTAAGGTCATCATTAATGTTTCCATGAATGGTACCGTCTTGGTTCAAGGCCCTCATGCAAACTTTCTTCTCTTTGATAGACGCTTCCCGTGCCTCATCAATTTCCTTTCTTCTCCTGCTGTCCCCTCTCTCCCTTCCATGGCTTCCTTGCCTCCCCCGTCTGTTTCCTCCTTGGCTACCTTGCCCTCTCCTCCTTGCTCTTCTGCCCCCCCTCACCCTCAGGCTCCCTCTACACCTCTGCAGGGCGTACCTCTGAGTTGTACCCCTCCCGCAAGTCTTTCAAGGATGGTAACCTTCTCCATATTGCCACTCTCAACTCTTGCTCAACTGTCAATCAATTCTCTGACATCTGCCGCCTCCTGGAAGAACTTGACCTTCATCTCCTCGGTCACACCGAGAAATGGTTCACGGCCAGCTCTGTTACGAGCTTTGACACTCTCCTCCCTGATGGCTACAAGATCTTCTCCGTGCCCAGATCAAATCGCTCTGGAGGGTGTGTAGCCCTGATCTTCTGGGAGTGGATTCCTGCTTCTGTCATTTCTACGCAGGCCTACTCCTCTTTCGAATGCTTCACCTGCAGGCTTTCTCTCTCTCTCCTGGCCACTCTCTTACTGTGGCTACCATTTATCGGCCAACAGGTCAAATCTCTTTCTTCCTCTCTGAGTGGGTGGATCTCTCCTCCTCCTTCCTGGCCTCGACAACTCAACTCCTCCTTCTTGGAGACTTTAACATCCACTTCAATGCTTCCTGTCCTTGCTCTGGACTCTTTCGCGACATATGCTTCAGACCTTCGCCTCTCTATCACTCTCACCACTTCTCTCTCCTGGAGTGATCACTTTATCCTTTCCTCCCATCTCACCCTCTCTACCCCTCAGGCCAAGCCAACTCCAGCACTTCCACCTACCTTCTCGGTTATCCGACCACTGAATCGTGTGTCAGTTGAGGCACTCACTGCCACTACCTCACCCCCTCCTCCTCTGGCTGACTCATATCCTGACACAGCCCTTTCCATGCTCCACTCTGCTATCTCTAATATTCTTGATGTTCTTGCCCCTGTCATGAGGATTCGCTTGAAGCCCAAAGCCAAGTGCAACTCCTGGTACGACTCAGACCTTGTCACCCTTAAACACAAGTTCAGGGTGGCTTAGAGGAAATGGTGTGCTTCCTGTGCATCCTCTGACAAACTAGCCTACCGCCTGCTCCAAAGGCAATACCGGGTCTCTGTCCACACCAAAAAGAGGGCCCACATACAAGCCCGCGTCTCTGAGGCATCCAACAACTTGGCCAAACTCTTTAAAAATCTGCAAAGAAATGGCCAATCCTGCTGCAGTCTCTACCTCTCCTGTACCCTCCCAGGCCCTTTGCATGGCCCTGGCTTCTCATTTCATCTCTAAAACTCAGGACATCCTTTCCTCTCTCTCTTCCTCTCCCCATGCCCCTCTACTCTCTGCTCTTCCTCTGGCCGCCCTGCGGCCACCTCTCCTCCCTCCTTCTCTGCCTTTCCTCTGTTCTCCCCTGACACGGTTTCTAGACAAGTCTGATCTATGAAAGTCTCATCAAAACAGGTTCTCCCCTGTTCTTCCAAAACCATCAAGGATCACATTTACACCCTTGCACCTGGCCTGGCTGACTTCTGCAACCACTCCTTCACCACTGGAGCCTTCCCGCCCCACCCCTGAAGCACTCTCTTGTGCACCCTCTTCTCAAGAAACCCTCATCTGACACCTCCTGCCTGGCTAACTATCGCCCAATCTCCATCTCTCCTTTCG
Source organism: Ambystoma mexicanum (assembly GCF_040938575.1). Taxonomy (NCBI): domain Eukaryota; kingdom Metazoa; phylum Chordata; class Amphibia; order Caudata; family Ambystomatidae; genus Ambystoma; species Ambystoma mexicanum. The sequence continues at coordinate 908,719,178 of NC_090923.1, read as the reverse complement.
TGGGGAAACTCCTGGAAAAGCTGACCATCTCCCAGCTTAATCTTCATACCGAATCTAATGGTTGTCTCCATGACCATCAACCTGGCTTCAGAGCAGCCGTAAGCACGGAAACTGCACTCCTGAACATCTGTGAAGACATGCTGTCCAACCTCAACTCTAATACCCTTTCTGTCCTCATCTTACTCAATCTCTATTCTGCCTTTGATATGGTCAACCATGGCATCCTGCTCCACCAACTCCGTGATAACCTGGGTATCATCGATTAAGCCCTGCCTTGGCTGACCTCTTTCCTCTCTGATCGTCTCTCCCATGTCCAACTAGGATCCTTGCTCTCCTCTATCTCTCTCTCTACCTGTCGTGTTCCCCAGGGGTCCAACCTCTCTCCCTGACTGTTCAACCAATTGCCCACTGCATTGCAGCTCTCTGCCCCAACTTTCAGTGCTATGTGGATGACACTCAGCTCGTTTTCAGGCTCCCTTCTGCCACCTCTTCTCCTTCTCTCATCTCTGACTATCTATCTGCTATCCAGGAGCGCTGTGCCACCAACAATCTCTGCCTTAATGCCAGTGAGACAGAGATTCCCTCCTTTCCTGTCACTCTTTGCCAGCCTCCCATGGCCCTCTTACTGCTCCCACCTTTGAAGCTAAGAACCTCGGGGTCATCCTCGACTCCACACTCTCCTTTTCTCCTCACATCTCTGACGTCTCTAAGAAGTCACACTACCAACTGCACCTCCTCAGAGGAGTTCTTCCTTTCCCCAGAAGCTCCGTGTCTACAGAGCTCTGGTTCTCTTTAGGCTGGACTACTGCAATAGCCTATTTCTAAATCTGCCTGTTTCTACCCTCCACCATCTGCAACTCATCCAGAACAGGACTTTGAGACTTGTCCTTGGCCTCATGTCTCATGTCCAGGGATCGTATCTCTGCAGCACTGAATTCTCTGCACTGGCTCCCAGTGGCTGCGAGGATTAAGTTCAAGACCCTCTGCATTGTCCACAAGGCCTTCTGGGGCCTTGGGCCTAAATACCTACAACTCTCTCTTCATAAATATCTCAAGCTCTTTGCTCCTCCGCCTCAAACTCCCTAAGGGTCAGTTCCTTCCCCAAGCAACGAGTTGGTGGTAGATATCTTTCTTTGGCTGGGGCCTCCCTCTCAAACAGCCTCCCTGCCTCTCTGAAACTTGAGGAGAACCATCTCCGGTTCCGGAAGCACCTTAAAACTTTCCTCTTTGCTTCTGCCTTCTCTCTTCCTCTCCCCTGCTAAATTCCTAAAACGGAAACTGCACTGGTCACCTGGCTACCCTCTGATCTCAGGCCCAGGTCCCCCCCCCCACCAGTTGCACACCTGCACTGCCCCCTGGCAACCCTTGCACTTGGGTCTGTATCTGTAACCCTACAATCCCCCTACCTGCACTTTGGACACCTGCTGTCTGCACTTATCCTTGCCATCAGCCAGCCTCACTTCTTTTATTGTTTGATCCCAACTACTGCACTGCCCCCTCTCCTTTCCCCTTGCACTTTTCCCCCACTCCTCTCCCCTGCACTGGGGCAATCTCAATGTCACCTGGCCTAGTAAGATCGTTGTCTCTGTCTTCTCTTTGTTCCCCCTCCCTTGCCTTGTCACGCCTTGACACACTTGTGTGTAGGCGCGTTATAAATGCCATATCATATAATATCATTATCTTTTGTATATTATTTTCTGATCAAAAGAGTATTGTTCCTGGTATATATAAATAAATAGCTAAATAACTAAAGTAGGGGCAATGTTTCTTCGAGTGACATGATTGAGCCGTGAAAGAAATAGGCAAGCGCCTTACAGTGGGTCGGGGTGTTACGCTGTTAAACGGCATTGTTATGGCCTATGCTGATTAATCGGATCTTCAGGCCATATTAACAACAGATAACTGCTATAGCAGGGTGGCACACACGCATGTCCAACAGAGCATTGACAAAGCCCAAGTTGTGGTAATCATTGATGATGATAGTAAAACACAGTCTACACTGTAAACTAATGAGCAAAGTATAACAGGTATTGGTTGTGAATTAAAAAAATAATATAGGTAATTGTAAAGATGAAATGTTTACAAATACTGTTGTCAATATCCCAATGAACCCTTTCAACAACACCCTCACAACCCAAGGCAATCCTTCACCAGCACATATAGGATCGAGTTACCTTTGTGAGCCTGATCTCCCACAGTATGAAAAAATCAGCCCATGGGAGGATGAGAATGTATTTGTGGGGGCTTGTGATACACCTGTGTGCAGTTTGATTGTATAGATGTATGTAGCACTGGGTGTGCTGAGGGCTGATTATTTACAGCCTTGTACTAATATGTACACTCAGGAGGTTTGTGAAATGGCTTACAATCTCTTCCAGATGATCCCTGTGGGGTGACTCCCACTGATGAGACCAAGAAAATACAACCCACTAGGGAAAAAGGCTAGGTGCAATCTTTTGAGAAAGACAAGAACTTTTATTTTATATACAAAGAATAAGGCGGCAGGACATTACAAATCCACTGCCAAAGAGCTCTCTGGCATCTTTCATGCAAGATTCAGGTTATAAACACAAACACCTGAGTTATCAGGTGCTATCGGACTGACTACCTGCGTAGTCGGTCCGATAGCACAGCGAGTAGAGCGCTCGCTTTGACATCTGTGCAGAGCCTGCTGACGCAGGTTTGAATCCCGGCAGTGCCAAACTCAGCCTTTCATCCTTCCGAGGTCGATAAATGAGCACCACACACCGTGGGTAATAATAAGCAGCGCTCAGATACCTGAGGGTTTGTAGCGCTATATAAATGCTATATTATTATTATATTATTATTATGATTATTATTATTATTATTATTATTATTATTATTATTATTATTATTATTATTATCAGTGGGAACTCAGTGGGCAATTTCGAGGTCAGCCTGGTCCTTGTGGTCAAAGTAGACCTTTTCTCATCCCAGACACGTTGGTGCCACCATCATGCTCTCCCCACTGTATGGGCACCATACTTAGCTTTCCTTGGCACAAAACATAGATCATGTTGCTCTCTGTTTTCCCCTTTATTAGTTCCCCTCCTCAAGTGTGAGCCCAGTGTCCCACTAATAATTCCAGTTAATGAAGGATTCAGAGCACATCTCCCTGCCCATCTGGTAGTTCAAAAAGAGTGACCATCATTCTGGGGGGCACTAGTGTCTTAAATCTTGGTTCATGTTTTGGCATCCCAAGACCTCTGCCTTCGCTCTCTGGAATATGACCTTGGTACTAGACCGCAGCCCTTCACTTCTTTGGCTGCACACATTCCGACCTAATTATTTCAATGGCCTAACAGATGTGGGGGCATATGTCTGTTCTTTGCCACGCCTGGGAACCGGGATGCAATTGTGAGATGAGGGATAAGGCATTGTTATTCTGTGTTTCTGTGAAAACACATCCTGCAAGGATTCAGGCCTACTCATAGTTGCAGCGTTAGTTCATTTTATGACTGTTGTGTATATATGCATACTATATCCTACATAATTCAATTGCAATGAACTCCCCCTTTATGATTTCCTACTCCCATCAATTATCCCCACCCATAACACACACCCATAAACCATCCCATGCTCATTTCCATAACTTAATATTTTTTTCGCAATCTAAATCGTCTAGGAGGGGCAGTATTGTGAATGTGCATCCCAACAATGTTGAAACTGAAAATAACTGTGTTAACATTTCTAATTATGTGTGTGATAACACACATGCTGTCCCCACTGACATTCACAGTGGTGGGGCCATCAGCATCACCAGTGTAAATGACACTAACACCTGCATTGATCATGATGCTGAAACTCAGAAGAGCAGTGTTAATGTTGCGGGTGGCCATGTGATAACCACCTGGTGGGCTCTGCTAACATTCAAAATGGCCTTAACGCTAGTATCATCACTACAGATGACACAGCCAATGTGTGCGGTTATACATCCGTCATTTGTGCAGGCCCCAGCAGAGTGCAAAATCCCCCAACTCCAGTGAAAAAGACCAGAAAAAACATGCAGACACCCCCACTTTAAAAAAGAGCTATAAAGAAATGGCTGTCGTGAAAACTTTGAAGCCCGATTATAAATGTAACCCGGGAAACCTGATATCAGGGGTTCTTTTCAATATGTAGAGCAGGTTGGTCTACATTAATAAAATGGCTGAATGATAGCCCTACAACCTTAGCAGCAGGGCATTATGTAGAATCCATTGTAAGCCAGCTCAACTATCCTAATAGCGCAACACGCATTGTTCTAAATGTGAACATAGCATACTATTGTCCGAGGGGTCTGGGTAGCTTGAAAACCATAACACCTCTTCCACGCCACTGATACCCGTGGAAAATGATGGTGCATTGATACCTAACCATAGTAAAGTTGCTACTCCCCCAATAACCGTTGAAGGGGCAGCACAATCATCAGATGTAACAGGGTCTAACAACAGCAAACTCTTATGACTAGTAAATTACCCACACCTGAAAATGAAATGGCCCATTGCAAAACAGGCACATCTTTGAAACAGCCAGTGAACCTCTCAAGTATGCTTGCATTCAACCCCCACCCGCTATAAAAGCAGTGATCAAACCTGTGTATTTGAAAACACAAGCACTGTCAGAGCTGGTACGTCTCTACACAGCAAGGGTAGATACCAAGTACAGACGGACCGTAAAGACAGTGAGCGATCCTTAAAATGGTGTTGAGGCTGAGCCCAGCGGCATCAGTTATTTAAAATCGTCAAACAGGCCAGGTTGGTCATATCCAGACATGATCATCCTAATGTGTCAGAACCCCAAACCCCACAGCTTGCTGCTACTGTGTACTTAGAAAGGGGGCAGACATATCAACGGGCGTATAAAACATTTGCAACTGTTCAGTATTATGAGGAATTCTAATTTGTAAACTTGGATCAGTTACAGGTTTAGGACACAAGCTGGTTGTTATAACAGAAGCCGCAGAAACACTCATTAGGTGTATCTTTGAAACTGTTGGACCCAATGATTTCACCCAGATCCACATGGATGCTGATGGCTTAACCAGGCCCTTATTTACAAGGTGATCCATGCACATCTTCTGCATTTTGCAATTTCTGGAAAATCTGTGGAGGCTCATGTAGAGTAAAACCGACATTATGTGTGTGGCACCGTTAAGAATTGCTGCTATAGTTATCAGGCCCTGCTCCAGAGGTATTTACAACCTTTGAAAAAAGTCATTCACAGTCATATTATAAAATCTAAATGCAGATAGCTATTACATTCCAATCACGAGCTATTAAATCTGTTTCTGCCATCTAGTCTCATAGGTTTAATCAAACAGCAGAGCTGTACAGATTCAGATATATGTGACAAAGTATTGAAAGCACATAAAGGGTTGGGTATTCCTGCAGACACATCTTTATGTTTTAAACAGTTGGTTCTCTTTGAGCGGTATATCGCTAGATCCATCAAAATTGTGTACTTCAAAAGAAGTGTATTGCAATACTTCCTGCTAATGACAAAAACATCAAAAAACATGTTGTATGTTGTACATCGTTATCACACTATCACGGTCTGTGGAGAAGTGATTCTGCTCAACATATTATATATGTGTGCTCAATACATCATATACTCATAGCAGCACTTTTTAGCGGCCCATCCCTAACATGGGGTATAACACCGCTTGTGACGGACAGTAGAAAAGAAATAACTTATTCCCATTCGTACAGATGCAAATTTTAAAATTCAGTCCCAAGTGTTTTAATTGCAACTGAAAAAAGTGGGCATTTTACATTAGACAATGCCCAGTTCTAGATTTTTCTAGAGCTATCTGTGCACAACGTTGTATACTACTTTACTGACCAATGTGGTGCCTGCTACTAGAAAAATCTAACACCTTGTACTGATTTAACACAACACACATAAGGATCCTTAGCTGTTGGCTCCCTTGTGGGAAATACCTTTCTCCCATGGGTGTGTATTCTTACTCCGCCATACATAGATTCAGGCGCAGACTCTTGATGCCTGTAAATGTATATAGGCAATAGAGCTCCAGCCCATGTATGTGTTCACTGCACACTGCTCTTCTCAGATCAATGGAGCTGGAATCGCCAAAATGTCGGCTGTCACCGCGGCTTCACTTTCGCGTGTTACCTTCCCTATGGCCTGGCGTCTCTGGGGACTTGTCTGCACAGCGGTTCCTGAATGCTTTGGCGCTCTGTTTGGAATACCACGTGCACCAAAAACGTTATTCCACAGCAGCTATTCAATGGCTCTTATACATAGCAGAGACCAACACCTCATTACAACCTGCCAGGTCTGGACCGAGACGGCGGTATCAAAGTTTCCGCGTCCGCAAGGTTGCTGAAAGACCGTCCGATTACATGCTGTCAGTCGCGCGCACCACACGGACGCGGAAACATTGTTACTGCCATCACAGAAAAAGCCACGGAAATGGACATAGCGCTGACACAAGTAGCGCAAAACCCGTGTCCGCCACCATCTCCATGGAACCGGAAATACCGTGATCGCCAAAACAGGAAACAGAGAGGCGGCCATCATATAAAGCACAATCCATCGCCATCCAGAGTCAGCACAAGCAGAATCCACACTGTGAGAAGGGAAAAGGGTCCACCAGTGTGTCTGCCAGGATTCCAGCCCAGAGGCAGCGCAAACAGCGCTTTAGTGAGGCGGAGCTAACTGTTCTGGTGGAGCACATAGTGGAGCATGCAGAGATGCTGTTCAGTGCCGATCAACTGCGTGCCACACAGCAGCAGAGGAAGGAAGTGTGGGTGGAAGCAGCATGCAAGTGCACCGCTGTGGGCGTGACTGTGAGGAGTGTAAAGGACTGCCACAAGTGGTGGGACGACCTCAGGCTGAGGGTTCGGAACCTGATCTCCACACACTGTCAACGCAGCAGTGGGACAGGTGGAGAATCCCCTTCCCCACTGAGGCTGCAAGAATGGGAGGAGCGTTGCAGCAGTATCCTCCACCTTCAGGGCATCCATGGGATCGGGAAGGCTGAGGCAGGAGTGAGCCCACCTGCAGATGCTGGTAAGTGGAAAAACATGAATGCCATATGAGTATATGTTGATGGCATGACTGGGCCAAAGGACCCATTAACAACCCCCCCCAGGCAGTGCATGACTGGGCCAAAGTACCCATTAACAACCCCCACCCAGGCAGTGCATGACTGGGCCAAAGGACCCATTAACAACCCCACCCCCCAGGCAGTGCATGACTGGGCCAAAGGACCCATTAACAACCCCCCCCAGGCAGTGCATGACTGGGCCAAAGGACCCATTAACAACAGGCAGTGCATGAATGGGCCAAAGGACCCATTAACAACCCCCCCCCGGCAGTGCATGACTGGGCCAAAGGAACCATTAACAATCCCCCCCCCCCCCCAGTCAGTGCATGACTGGGCCAAAGGACCCATTAACAACCCCCCCAGGCAGTGCATGACTGGGCCAAAGGACCCATTAACAACCCCCCCCCCAGGCAGTGCATGACTGGGCCCAAGGACCCATTAACAATCCCCCCCCAGGCAGTGCATGACTGGGCCAAAGGACCCATTAACAACCCCCCCAGGCAGTGCATGACTGGGCCTAAGGACCCATTAACATCCCCCCCCCCCAGGCACTGCATGACTGGGCCAAAGGACCCATCATGATCCATATGGCAACCAATATCACTACAATGCATACCCCCAACAAGCAGATGCATGTAACTGCCACTATTAAATGATCAACCTGTATGATGCATGTGATGCACCCATCAGGCACCACCACATAACTAATTACATGTCCTCTGTGTCCCCACAGCCGTATCATGTGACAGTGATAATGCACAACAGCCCAGGCAATCAGCACCGGCACGTGTCCAAGCCACTGCCCCTGCACAGGAGGATGCTGCCAGCAGTCCGGCATCCCTGCCCCTAGTAGCAACTGCAACACATGTGCCAGCCACCATCACCGACATCACCACCGTCTCCACGCTGCCTGACACAACACAGGTGCCACGGGCACCCACCATGCCCACCCAAACCACCACAGAAGGCAGCTACACTGCAGAGGAGGCAGCCTGTAGTGACAAAAGTGCCCCCCCAGCAGAGCAGTCTGATGCTGGCCCACAGGGGGAGATGCCCACATTGGATGACCCTGAATCCTTCCATCAGCTGGAGTTCAGCCCCACATCACTCCGAAGTCCCATGAGGTCACCCACCCCATCAATGGCAGAGCTAAATTCCCGCATGCAGCGGATGGAGGAGCAGCAGGCTACCCTCACCCAGCTGGTGGAGAGGCAGCTCGAGGAATCTAGGCTGCAGAGGGAGTGCTACAGCACATCAGTACGTCGCCTCTCAAGGTTCATTGGACGCTTTGTCAGCACTATAGTCACCCTGGCACGCCATGTGCGGTAGGGCAATGACAACACCTCCAGGATCATAGAGTCCATGTTGATTGGCCAACAGGCAAATATTGCACATATGCCATCTATACCTGATTCTGTGCCATCCAATACCAACACCCCATCCAGCTCCACTACTGACAGTCCAAGGAGGCGCTTGAGTCAGCTAACATGGCTCTCGGGCCAAGATGCACAAGCACAGAAGCGCACACGGAAGTAATGGCATGTGTGTGGGGCACTGCAGGACACATGTGGACTTGAAGGGTGTGAGGGGTGGGTACGTTTGGGTGGTGGGGGAGGTTTTTTTGGGGGGGTTAGAACATTGGGGCCTGGTAGGGGGTGGGTACGTTTGGGTGGTGGGGAAGTTGTTTGGGGGGTTAGAACATTGGGGCCTCGTTGGGGTTGGGTACGTTTGGGTGGTGGGTGGTCACGGGTGTACAGCTTCCCTTACCATTGCACCTCCTTCCCTGTTGTTAATTCATCAATATATCATCATTTAAAAACAAAACATACATGAGTGGACATCTATCATTTCATTTGCAGTACAACAATTAATTTATTGGCATCACCATATCCATGCATTGCTGTGAAAGTGCTGTGTCTCAAAAGTAAATGTGAATCAGTTAATCCCATGCTCTTTCGTCATCTAGTGGACCCACAGGAGGAGGTGGTGCCATCCCATCCCCATCCCCATCTCCATCCCCATCCCCATCCCCATCTCCATCCCCATATCATCCGCATCTTCTTCATCTGCGTATGGGGAGCATTGGGATGTTCCTTCGCAGGCGGAGATTGTGCAGCATGGCACATACGAGCGTGATTTTACCCGTCTTCACTGGGCTGTACAGCAGTGATCTGCCAGATCTGCTCAAACAGCGGAACCGGGCCTTCAGCAGTCCGAATGTCCTCTCAATCATGCCACGTGTGCGGACATGTGCCCTGTTGTACTGCTCTTCATGCATGTTCATTGGCCTCCGTACAGGTGTCATTATCCATGGCGTGAGTGCATATCCAGCATCACCTACATGGGATGTAGATGGGGGGACATGTCAGTGTTAGTGGTTTCATGTCTTAATCTGATGCTGTGCTATCTTGTGTCATTGCTCATTCATGCATATGTGCCATGCAGTGGTTGGTAGTGTTTTTTGGCCATCACAGAGGACGTTGCCAACTGGACATTGACCTACGCATTGACGTGCATGTGTACTCTGCCCTGCGGGTGAAATTTGATTGTGAGTATGGCATTGTGCAGTGATGTGCACACATGACAGAGTCACTCCACTGTGATAAAGTAGTCGATGCAGGATGTCTCATGTACAGGCATCATGTGCATTGGGAGGGCAGTGTTCCATTTGTGGGTGGGTGATTGCAGTGGCACAAGGTGTATGGGACAGTGATAGTATCGGCCGTGTGTGTCATGTGGCAGGGTGTGTACGGGCACACTGTGGTGACCTGTCATGTGTTTCTTTGTGATGTTTAGGATCCACTGTCTATTCAGTTGATGGCAGGGGGGGTGATGCATGTGCAGTCACAGCAGCACACTCACATTGCTCATTGGCCTGGACACACACACACCACTTCAACAGGGTCGGTGCATTGGCAGCTGTACTCACCCAATAGCCATGTGCTTTGTCCGGCATAGCGTTACATGTACCGTGGCAACGTGGAATTCCGCAGTACCATTGAGTCATGGGTTGAGCCTGGGAAACGAGCGCAGCAGTGTGTTATCAGTTGCGTAGCATCACATACCATCTGTACATTCAGCGAGTGATACTGTTTCCTATTGCGGAACACCATCTCAATTGCACGTGGTACTGTCAGCTCAATGTGGATGCCTATGCAATTTGGCATGCCTGCTATGGCATGGAAGGCCAACTTGGTGGCAATGACCTCGGGGAGGGTACGGGCTAGGGCTATCTGTTCCGACACATGGCGCAACAGGGCATCCAGTACGTGTACCAGGATTTTTGAGAAACAGGGTTGTGATATGCCGTGCAGCTCACCAACCGTGTGTTGATAGGTGCCAGTGCCAAGGAAATGCAGTACAGACACAACCTTCAGGAGGGGGGTGGCAGTGGGGGTGTCTATGTGGCTGCTGATGTTGTCCTCAATCATGGTGGTGATGTACAGGATTGTTGGACGGTCCAGCCGGTATAGTGTGTGGATCTGTCCTGGGGTAAGGTTCCAGGGTGAGGCCCTGATGCGTGGTATTGCAGGCTGCCTGCGGGGTTGTGCCGGCTGGACAATGGGGTTTGCCATAGGTGCAGGGTTGGCTGGTTGCTGCCTGCGCCTCCTCCACCTCCGCCTCCTCCTCTGCACCATTACTGCCATCATGTGCAGTGCTGCCTGTTGGTTGAGTAGGCCCAGTCCCAGTGCTACTAGAGCTGCTGCCTGCATGCTTCTGTGTTGTGTTGGGCTGGGTGTGGACCTTTTGTAGGCTCCCAGTGGGCTGCTGGGTCCAGCTGGGCTGATTTGGTGCACCTGTGCCCTGATTCAGTTCAGCAGGCACTGTTTAACGTCATGTTCGCGGTGGCGGTGGTACCGTCCCCGTGATCAGGGTTTTAATGCCATTTTTCAGGCGGTATTTCCATGTACGCGCTAGTTTTGATGCTTGCGGTGTTTCGTATAGCCAGAAACGGAGGGGCTTCCGTGCAGGTGGACTTTACGGGACCTTTAACTCCGCGGTGGCGATTGGGGGTGGTGCTATTTCCGGGGCCGCAGGTCATGATTGGGCGGGCGCGGTAACAGTGCCGGTATGGTTTTACCGGCGGCGTTAACTCCGGACCGATGTACTTGTAATGAAGCCCATTGTGCTAAAACATGCTCAAACTACTAGTAGTGAGAAATGCTATGGAAAATACTGGCTTGAGGGATATGCTTTGGTTCAAGGTGTGGAAACAGCCTACAAATTCAACGGTTGTTTTTATCACAGGTTCCTGAATGTTATACAGCTGGGGGGTTTCAATACTCTGATGGGTGCTACCTATGGGCTGCTGTATAGATGCACCCTCATGAAACAGATGTTCCTATCTAGTCAGGGAGTTTGTGTTGTCAGTATCTGGGAACATGAGTGGTGCTCAATGGTACAAAGCAACCCAAGAGTGGGTCATTTTCTTAAAGAGAAGAAAGTGACTGACATCATACAACCTTGAGATGCACTACACTACACCATCACATCTCAGAGGGTGAGCAAATATACTATTTAGATATCACCAGTCTATACCCAGCTTTGAACAATGAAAAACCATATCTGCTCGGACACCCCAAGATCATCTCTGCCAATTTTGGAGATGTAGACCAGTATTTTCGTTTGATCAGATGTGAGGCCTATCCACCGGAAGCCTTAACTACCTGTGTTGCCCTAGAGATGTGGTGGCACCTTATGTTCCCACTTTGTCATGAATGTGTCAAGACAAAACAGGCCAGGTGTAAACAGATGGATTAAGGGCAGGTGCTGACAGGCCCTTAGTGTATGATCGAGTTGCAGGACACAATAAATGGTGGCTATCGACTGGAGCGCATTCACCAGATATGGCAATTTAAAGCAATCACCCTATCTCTCTTCTGTGAATACATTCAAATGTTCCTCCAGCAGAAACAAGAATCCTCTGCCTTTCCGTCATGATGTGTATATGATGCCACTAAACAGGCTTACATGGATGATTATTACAAGCATCAGGGCATACATTTGCATATAGAAAACATTGAGGACAACCCCGCTCAATGGCTGTTAGCAAAACTATATCTTAATTCATTATGGGGCAAGTTTGCACAAAGACTTAATTTGTCAAACAGTCATCATTACAGACCCGATGCGCTTAATGATAATTTATATGATAATTCTTACAACATAAGCAGCTGCGTGTTTATAGATGATGAAACAGCTTGTTTGTGCTGGTGATACGCAGAAAAATACCTAACAACTTCTGACAATACCAACATATTTGCAGCCTCATTCTCAATAGCTCACGCATGCCCTAAGCTGTATGGTGTGATGGAGCAATTGCAAGAGAGGGTTCTGTATCATGATACAGATAGTGTTATTTTTGTCAGCACCCCTGGGCATGTCAATCCGGCCTCTGGCAATTACCTAGATCATTGAACTTCAGATCTAGCCCCTGCTGAGTAGATTGTAGAGTTTGAATCTTCAGGGCCTAAAACATATGCCTATCACACATTTCTATGGACCATCAATATGAAAGTGAAAAGCATAAAGTTGAACTTTAACAATACAGTTGAGATACATTTTGAAGGATCGTGTACAGTTGTATACACAGGGAGATGCACCTACAAACCCTAGGGCTTTACCATTACACAGCTGTTGCAGAGGAGGACCACTTTAATGACCTTAACCCAATCAGGCCCACCACCTGAGTAACGAGTGGACATTTTGTACGTAAAGCAAGATTATTGTACAAAATCCAAGGAGCAGCTAGATGACTCTATTGAGCCAAACTAACCCAAGTCTCAACAAACCACATCAGTTGACATCTTATATACATTTTTGCAACAGTTAAAAAACTTCCAGATGACCCCACAAACATGATTGGTCAAAACATACACAAAGAAGTTCCATCTTTCTTCATTTCTTTCCTTCTCATTGGTCAGTGACAATCTTTACTATCATCTTCAGCTCATATGTAGAACACACCTCTTCTTGGGATTTGTCTGAGGTAGGTCATAACATCATCGACCAGTTAAACATTTGCATTCAAACATAATGGGCCTCATTACAACGAGTGCAGCAGCTCTACTGGCGCCGTTATCACTCTACCGCCTCATTACGATTATAATCATCTTCTTGTGGAACAACCCTACAACCATCTCTCACATCAGTCCCAACATGACCATACTCCTCCACCGAACAAACCCAATTCATCCGCCCACCATATCTGTAATCTACCTGCGGCTCCAAACAATCATGCCAATTTGGTGGAGAACACAAGACATCTTCAGTGTGAGTACCCATATGGAATGAAGTGGCAGTGGCCCTAGCCCTAAACAGGGTCACAGACATCATGGCAGTTACCCTTGGTACCTGGGCAGAACAACACCGTAAGAGCAATTGACAGGAACCGAAAAGAATACAAAAAAAGACAAAAACAGGCATAGTTTCTTCACAGCGAGTCTCATCCAAGATGGTATCCAAGAAAACAAAGACTCAAACCACACATCGTTGATAACTCCTGCCTAAATTTCCATGATCACTTTAAGCTTATGCAAGGCAGCGATAGTCGGGGTCAGCGTGGCATTCTCTGTGCCATTGGGAGGCACACATTTGCCGCAGGTACTCCCAATTTTCGCACACACTCCAGCCTCCATTGCTGTTAGGAGGTTGAGTATGTACATGTTCTGCAAATCCATTAGCCTTAATGCCTGCAACTCTTCCCTTAATGCTCTGAACGCTGACCCGGATGTGTTAATGAATAGCAAAAGTTCATACCTGCTCAGCTAGAGCCAATTGGTATTTTCTGCTGCTTGGATGACAGGTGCCATAATGGTGGCAAGGAAACTCTCATTGTGGCTGAACAGTCAAAATTGATAGGGAATGTCAATTAAAACTTTCAATGATGCCAGCGAGAGGCAATCTCCTACATTGCAATTGTTCTTGATTGTCACTTAGCAAAGTCATTGGTTTCTCTTTAGAAGTTAGTGAGGTGGAAGCTATGGGCACAGGGGACAAAGGAAGCACCGATGTATCTTTGGGCACTGGACAGAGAAGGACCAGGTGCTCTTCAGTTATGATGATAACTGGCACATGAAGGATAGGGAAGCTGCACACACCTCGCCAGGCTGGAGGCAGCTGCCTGTATGCATTTGGTCCACAGGTCCAGAATTTGTCCAGAAGGGCAGCCATACTTCCAGCTGGATCAGCAATGTGAAGCTTGTGACTGCAGTTCCCATTTGTGTCAACAGACACCGTGCCTTTACCCTTGAAACACAGAGAAATATGTGCAAGTGTCTATATCTCAACAGATTTTTATGGCTCTCTTAGCCACGTCAGATGCTGCAAGTAATTTCTTCACAATGTCGCACATTCTTCATTTATTTATGCCACCCCTTCTTCTGGAATCCCCTTATTCCTCCAGCTCTGCAACTCTTCATCCCTTGCACCCATCGATGTTTAGAAAAAATAGCCCCTTCCAAATTCAATTGGACTCTTTGAACACAGTGGGCCTCATTACAAAGTAGGCGGTCGCGGAAAGAACGGTGCCGGTAAGGGACCAGCACCATTCATTCCAGGCCACCACATTACGAGGTCTGCAGCGGGTCCCGCTCTGGATGCCTGGCCAGAACATAAATGCAGAGCGGGACCCGCTAGCAGACCAGGATGCTAACAACGGGCCCGTCATTGGGGGCTCAAATGGGAATGTGGATGTACCAAGTCTGGGTCCGGTGAAAGGGAATTACCAGGCCCTGCAAGGTCGCAATGGCCCGGTAAGTCCCCTTTTGCGGAACCCGGACCCGGTACCAAGTTTGGGGGTAGCCATGCCGCTAAAAACGGCATGGCTACCTCCAAACTCGTAATGAAGCCTATTGTATATTTCTCTGCTCTTTACACTCAATGGGCCTCATTACGACCCTGGCGGTAAGGGGTTAACGCCAGCGTTAGCTGCGCCGACCCCTTACCGCCAATTACGAGGTCCCCTAGCGCCATGGTGCTTTTAACACCTGCTTTTAGCAGGTGTTAAAATCCATGGCGCTAAGGGACCATGGAGTTAATTACGCCACCGTAATTTACGGTGGCGTAATTAACGCCTTCCCCACTCCCATTATGCCCTATGGGGCAAAAATGGGAATGGGGAAGGGTAAATGGGGATTGGGGACTTACCGCCCCGCCAGGGTCGGAATGGGGCGGTAAGTCCGCCAACCACCATGGCGTAAACGTAGTTTACGCCATGGTGGTAAAGTCACGGCCCAGGCGGTAACTTACCGCCTGGGTCGTAATGAGGCCCAATAACTTAACAGTCTTCATCCATTGGTACAACTGATGCCGTGATTGACTTACCTTTACAATGCCCTCAGACCCTGCACAGGGTGAGGTGCGCTAGACATAATTCATCTGTAACCTCTACCTCACTCAGGCTAAACACCCTAGGGATCCCAGAAGCATGGGTGATGAGAGAGCAGATGTAGCAATATCCTACAGATATCTCTCTCCCCACCTTTTCCATATAGCTATACCATATGTTATCTGCTGCAAAACCATGTACATTTGTTGTAGGATCTAGTTCATCATCTAGATTATCAAGAAAATCACTATTAATATTTTGTTTTCTCTTGACATTATCTCTTCGAATTCCAAAAACTAGACAAATTTACTGGCTTAACTTTCTGTATTTACACTGATTGCCCTATTCAGACATGATGACACAAAGACCATAAAAACCATGAAAACATTTATTTTGACACAATTTCCAAATGTAGACATTTTGTTTCCTACACAAAATATCCAATTTCCGGATCTTTATTCTCACCCTCCTTTGCACTGGACTGAACGGCGGCCCCAAGAGCAAACTTAGCTTTGTGCCTGTTCCTGCTACTGTGCCAGTGGAGGGCCACCAGTATCCCATCAAGTATCACTGATATGTATCCAATTCCTGTTGCCCTACACCTTCACAGCAGTCAGAGTCGTGTTGGTCCCGTGGTGAGGCCCGTGGATATGTCGTTGGTTCCAGTGATGCACAAAGGTCTGAATATAGATGAAGTCTTCTGGGAACAGCTGTGTCTAGCGTTGATCATCAGTAGTCTCGCAGTATTTCTCCTGTTGTCTTTTGGTGAGAAGGCAAAACCTGTGAATATTTAATCTTAACACTTTTTGTTAAAGTCCTAAATTACTCCCTAACCTCCTCTCCTAGGACCTCTGTGGTCTTGTGTGCATCTGATGGCGTGCATGCAGGTGAGAGAGGTGTGTGTAATCTACACTCCATCACGATATCATGAGGGCTTAAATGGATGTCCTTCCCTGGCTGGTTTCTCAAATAAAACAAAGCCAACGGAAGGCAAAAATCCAGTATTTTTTCAATTCATTACATAACTTGGCTAAATGGGCATTAAGGAATTAAAGGAGCCTCTCTGTGATCCCATTGGACTGTGGGTGGTAAACCGAGCACAACCTGTGCTTGACCTCTAGTAGAAAAGTAATTTTTGGGAACAAGGCATTAAAGAAGTGGGCTCCATTGTTGAATTTTGGGACCTCACAAATTCTCCACCCTGCAATCACCTATCTCACCAGAAATCTCGCTATAGATTTAGCATCCGGATGTATGCAGGGACCAACCTCAAGCCACTGGGAGAACGAACAAGCCACCACAATCAAATTAAAACAATTACTGTACCTCATAATCATGTCCACAAAGTCAATATGGCAGTCATTGAATGGACCAGGGGGCCCACGCAGGACTCTCCTGATAGTCGTCATGGTATTTCCTGGATTGAATTCCTTGCACACCACACAGTTCCCTACAAATCTACTTACCTGTTCTTGAGATCAGGGATAAACCAGTCCTCCTGGAGCTCTGTTGTGATTTGTCACGAGAAGTATGCAATGGGTAATGTAGTTGCTCTATAGTCAAGGGAAACATCCTCTCTTTCTCCAGAGCTCCTGTTCTTCTTAAGGGGCTTTTCCTTGCATTTCTATGATATGAAGCACCAGGACTGCAGTGTAAAAGGATGGTAACTGTATCTGTAGCGACATGGTTTCCATTTTCTGGGAATCTGAAAAAAGGTAAACTTGCTGCTTCCTTCGCCACCTTGTCTGCTGCATCATTCCTGAGAGCTTTTTTAATTAGTGCAGTTAGTATGCGCAGCACATTTAACTAAATATTTCTCTGCGGGCAAAGTTAACGCCTCAATTCATCAGGTTAGCAGCACAGCATGCTGAACAGGGGTAGCAACAGACCTCCTAAACCCTCCTCTCTCCCATCTTGATAAACCCTAAATGTACGGTGGAGGTGACATACGCGGAGTCAGAATGAACAGTGACTGCCTTCCCTCTACTCAATTTTAGCGCCTCTATAAGTGCCACTAATTCTGCCGCTTGCGCATAGTAATGCAAAGGCAATCATCTCTTCAGTTTGACCCCATATTCCCTGTCCACAAGGCCAAGACAGCTGCACCCGTATCATTTTCACCAGTGTCTTGATTTATAGTCAAAGAACCATCAACAAAAGTATCTCACCCCCCTCTGGGGCATTCTCTTTTACATTCACCCTCTCTTCCTCTTCTCCCTCATTGGTGGCACATTCATTAACAATGTCCTCAGGTTTCACTGGTTTGGCTATAAATGTAGCAGGATTGACTAGGTGACACTGCATAGGATGTATTGATGTATTTGATAATTTTACCTCATACCCCGAAACTCTTTGGGTCATCAATGTTGATTTGGACATTTCCAGAATTGCCAAAACAGCATGCTCTACGTACAGTGTCACTGGGCAACCCACAGAAATGGTTGAGGAATTGCAAAAGCCGCTACTGCTAGAGCTTGCTCACAAGGGAACTGTCCCTGCATCACTGGGTCTAGGAGTGCGCTGTAATACGCTAAAGGTTTGTGACCTAGCAAGGTTTGTGACCTAGCAATGTTTGCTGGGTCAAGACCACAGTCATCACCTCCGTGTTCGAATGTGAAAATAAATAAAATGGCTTCTCATAATTTGGGGTTGCCAAGATCAAAGCATTGCTGATCGCAGCATTGAGTCAGCAGAAGCAAGTCCCCATTTCCTCAGACCACTGTATCGGCCCTTTGCATCTTCTGCGCTTCTTTAAGCCCCTGCAGTAAGGGCCTCACATAAAACATCCATAATCTACAGCATTTACAGAGCCCCAGAAACTTCTGCATCTGTTTTACTGTGACTATCTGAGACATATTCTAAACTGCAGTGGCTCTCTCTGGCATTACCTTCCTTCCCAGAGGCGATATTACTTGCCCCAAATATACTACCACTGTCTGGCAGTACTGCAAATCTTCTTTTACGCCTTTACCATGAACAAGGTGAGGAGCATTATTGAAGCTCCTCAACACTGCTCCTCTGAAGTCCTACAAACTAACAGATCCTCCATGTACTTAATTACGGTACTGGACGCATGTAAATTCCTGGGATCTATTTGAACCACCCTGTTAAAGACAATCTGAGATTCACAGTACCCCTGGGGCAACTTTGTGTGCTTGAATCTCTGACCACAATACATAAACTATGTGAGGTACTGAGAATCGGGGTGTAAGGGAATAGAGAAAAACACATTTTTTAAATCGATCACTGTGAATTGGGTCGCCCCAGAATGGATGTTAGAGAGAATGGTGTCAGGATTCGGTACCACTGGAAATTCCACCTCAACAATATTATTAAGGGGACGCAAATCGTGACCCATCCTCCACCTGGACACCTTTGCTTTCTTCAGAGGATAGATGGCCGTGTTACATGGTGACACAGAAGGTTGTATTATGCCCTGTTTCAACAACGCTATAATGGTCTCGTAAATCCCTTCTTCCATCTCCCTAGACATGGGGTACTGCTTAACACGTGGTATTATCACACCAGGTTTCAATTGTATTTGCACTGCTCCAACCCTCTTTAGCAGTCCCACATCATGAGATTTGCTGGTCCATAAATGGCCTGGGACCTTTCCCAAATCCTCCCTCAAATATGACAATGTTTTTATTTTTTTATTTTTCATGGAGTACTTATAAAGCATGGAACAAAGGCCTGAGGGCATCAAGGTGTTGAGAACACGGGAGAACCGATGGGCTGCCAGGGGTCCATAAGAACAGATAGGTTTTCAAACTCCTACAAACCGAGCATGGTCAGTAGTTTCCCATAAGGACTCTGGAAGAGTGCTCCACAGTGAAGGAGCCAGAAGGAAAAAGAGTGTCCCCCTATACGTGCTCTCTGGTAATGGGCAGCATGGTCTGTGTCACTTCCCTTTGCTCTATTGCTATCTGCCAAGGCAGCCGAATTTCAAAGACAATCTCTCCTGTGTCTTCAGTGTCTTCAAACAATTGCTCATTGGACATATCCCTTAGCGATAAAGTTGGAGTGATGCACAGAACTCTGCACCACTCTCCGCCTTCCTCACTTGTGCCTTAGAGAACCACCCTGTTCTTCTGGATCACTACAGCCTCTAAGATAATCATAACAATTATGCCTGGTGTTACTTCCTGTGGCACATCAGACTGAAATAAAAACTCAATCAGTATCTGCCAAGTCTGATTTCTGATCCCCAGGACCCAACTCAACAAACCATCACCCCATAAAGAAACCATTCTGAATGTACCGGAACCCCTCTAATCGTGTTGTTGCTACAATAGGCCTGAAAATGTGATGTTTCCCATATCAGATACAAACCGAGAGTCGAGCATACAATACCTTCCTCTGTGAAAGCAATCGACATCTGTAGGTTACTCAGGAGGTCTATTCCCAAAAGATGTGCTGCAATGTCTGTATAATACAAGAAAGGGGAAGATACATTTTGAGAATGTGCCTGAATAGGAAGATCTTCAGTATAATGAACCAAGAGTATAGCCCCGGAGAATCCGTGTGTCCATCATTTTTCCTGACAAAGGACATTTACCTTCTTTAATGCAAGATTTTGAAGCTCCTGTGTCAACCATAAATGAGAATGTTCAGTCACCTAACTACACACCAATCCAGGGTTCCTCTTCTGAATGGGTAGTAACGGACAGGATTGAACATATCAAAGACCCCTGTGGGCTGTCCTACTACTGGTACATATTAGCACTGCGGAGCGAAAAAAGGACTCACTCCAAAAACACTTGCTCCAGTGTAGTGAGTAACCGTTCCTTGGGATTTTTGTCCCATGTGTGCACCAATGCTTGTACTAGCATGGTCGGTAGGATCCCAAAGGTCTTTGCAGCCCCAGTGGCAGCGGTTTTGTTCAACCTGTGCCTGCTGAGATTGCACGGAGCCTGGGGCATATGGCACGGTCGGGGATTGCATCTGCTGAGCTCCCATATTAAAATACTGTGGCATGTCATGACAATCTCATGGCACGTGTCTCAACCTTCCACACGACCTACACTGAATCCCATAGAACCATCCATAATTATTTCCCATTGGTCTGTTAAACTGCAACCCATTCCTCCGAACCGGCCAAATGACACTCTTCCCTGCGGAAATCTTCCCCTGCCCCTCACAATCCCTCCAATTTGCCAGGGACCGGGACCATACCATGCTGTTGTCCCGATTGCCCCTGCCATCCCTCCATAGAGTTAATAATTAGTGCCCCTTCCAAACAAAACTTCACCAAAGGGGTGAAGAGGGTGGTCAGAGGGCTGAACTAGAAAAAGCCTTTAGTCAGTATTCACATCACTGCAATCTAAGCATTTTCTCTATCGTGCAGAACTTGTTAAACAAGGGTAGAAGCAACAGATCTATAACACTAAATGCTAGTTAGATAGTGTTATTTAAAAACCCCTGTGATAAACAAAAACTAGCTGTGATAGTGTGAAAAACCTAGGGGTGTTCTCCCTATGAAACCCCAGAGATCCAACACCCAGGTGGCCAGGGTTAGACCATCGCTGTTGGATTCCAACCCTGGTGGAGGACAAGCAAGGGAGGATCACTTGGGCGGAGGATCTCTGGGAACATTGAAGAGAACACCATTAGGCGAGGCATGGTATTCCCCCATCCCCACTTCCAATGCCCTCACCTGATATCCCCTCAGCTTTTGTAGGAGTTTGTCATTCTACCTCAACCTCATCGCGACCATGTCCTTCTTGATGCAGAACCGTTCGCACACATATCCATACAAAGTCCCCCACTCACTATTCCCAATTCCCAATTCCCTACTCCAAGTCAGAACCCTAAGCAACATTATCTGAAAGGTTAATTCTATTTGGAACCCTTTCAAGCTCATTTTCCACCCCATTATACAAACCACTACAACTTCCATAATCCTTACCCTTTCGACCCTGCTGACATGACTGAGACGAGAAAGAGCAAACTGTGAGCAATAAGGATTACCCATGGGAATCCCAGGGCCATTGACTCCTATGGACGACCACCATTTTGTCACACTAACAAGGCCAGCCAGAGTCAGGCAGGCCCAAACATAACCATACACCTTCAGCTTGTTAACATCACACAGGTGCTTAAAAGGATCCTGCAAGGAGAGATAAATCAATTGCTCTTGGGAAGCCAGGAGGGAGTCTGCATGGCTGAGACCGGCAGAGGATCCCTACCTCAGACTCACGCGTGCAGGATCCCTACCTCAGACTCAAGCGCGCAGGGAGCAGGAGCAAGCGAGGCAAAGCACACGGCAGAGCAAGGTTTCACAGGCAGCAGCTGAGCCCAGAGAGAGAGAGAGAGAGAGAGAGAGACAGAGGGAGAGAGAGAGAGAGAGAGAGACAGCAGAACCAAGTTGGGGTGCAAGGAGGGTGGAGTCCTTGCCCCATATCTCGGGTGATCATACGTCTCATAGAGTGTAGCAAGTAGTGCAAGTCTGGCTGATGCTGGAAACCAGGACCTGTTACATAGACTGTGCACAATGTCTGGGGCCCTCCTGCATGGCCAACCCACCCAGGGAGAGGAGCTGCATCCACCAGAGTATCGTCCTTAGCTCCACGATTGAGGCCGTAGACCAAGCCTTCAATACAGCCGATGAGTGGGAAGAAACTATGCAATACCGGTCTGTGTTGAAAAAAGGTTGTGAGCAGTGAAAGTGTTGGAAAGACATCCTTAGAACTGTACACAGAGGGAGTACCTTATATCAGATGGGTCTGGCACTGTGCGTGCCCAGTCAAAGGTCTCTGATAAAGAATATTACATAGGGAAAGTGAAAGTGAATGTGAAAGTGGAAGTGAACTGTGAAAAGGGATCGAAGTGGTCATACAGGGTCAGGTAAAATCCCTCGTGCAATCAAAAGACTTCGATCGAGGAGGTCCGAACTGGGCAAAGGGAGACCAACATGAACTTTTAAAGACCCTTGACAGGTCCGAGCCCTGCTGAGGGAGATGTGTGAAACAAGTGGCAGCAAAGTGAAAACGAGGCAAGTGTGAATTCGACTGAGGGATGCCGACGAACTGAAATTGGTCTGAGTCCGGAAGAGGGGGACTAATTGTAGAAAAGGGGTCTGAGCCCGGAAGAGGGGGACCTTGGGTGAACAGTAACACACCCAAAAAGATTGTTGTGGCAAATGTGAACCTGATTGAGGGATGCCTGTGAATTAGGGTGAACAATATCACACCCGAGAATATTGTTGTGGCAAATGTGAACCCGACTGAAGAATGCCAACAATTTGAAGTTTGTCTGAACAAGTCTGAGTGAGGCTAACAGTGAAAGAAGCATCAGAACCCGGCTCTGGGTGATCCACGGTGAAGAGTAAATCGCCCGAAGTGAATATTGAAAGAATACCTTATCTTTGTTGTTTGTGGTACATCAGGTCCTCTGAGGCAAGCAACTTTGCACAAAATAGACTTGGGCACAGAAGGCCTTGATGTTGGTGAAAGGAACTGTAACCAGAGAAGCCCAGGAGTGTGCTGTACTTGAGTGACACGCCTTGTCCCGTGCTAAAAATATGGGGAATGGAGGCCCTCAGCCTAACATCCTGCCTTATCATTTTGTGAACTCTTCTTTCTTTTTCTGAACATTAGCCCACCTTACTTTATTGCATAGCAGTAATAATTGGCAAATGTTTTTTTTTAGTATACACCCTTTTTATTTGACTTGACTCCACCAGGACTGTATTATTATTATTTGATGGTCGTAGCTTACCCCCCATCTTAGATTTAGGTTTTAACTTTTTCACATGCCTGATAAAGTTCAATAAACACCATTGAACTGTGATCACATGTGTCGGTCTTACTATGATACCATGCCTTCCTTAGAATAGCATGACAGTTATATCCATCCAAAATACATTTCTTCATGGATGCTTTTGAAGACGCTACCATTAAACCCTACGGATATCTGTAGGTTGATTTAAAACAGAAACTCTAGAGGATTATAGATAGCCCACCGATATATTCCCACCTGGTCTGCCTGCTGTCCCCACCACTAAAAGGCATCTAAAACATCTAGAAAACACCCTTAGCTACAGTACTGGATCAGTAGCTATTCGAGCTTTCAACACATCTGCACGCATACTGAGAAATATATTACGTTTCTCAAAATGCTTGTATACGCCAGCAACACAAGGACATTCTAGCTATGGCCTCTGACAATCTGGTAGCCACAATTTCGGAGATTGCGACATATCCCCTTAACAAAACGCCAAGAAAGTGTGTTAAAAAATAAGAAGGGCGTCATCAAGAAACTGGTTAATAAGTGGGTCTCCATATGGGCTAAAAGAAAGGTGGTTCCTCAGGCCGTTGAAGTCATGGAATCTCTCATAGGCATAGCCCTACCACTAATCACCAGATTGCTTGGGGGTCAGTGATGAGCACGTTCACAAAATATTTAGTGGACAAGGCCAGTTAGAAAGCCTGCCACCCGCACCCACAGAGGATTGGGACATTAGGAAGGTTGCAACCACGCGACTCGACTCTGAAATCAAGGATGTTTTAAACAGGCCTGATTTAACAGCCCATTAATAAGTGGCCTTATATGCAAATATTCTGCATAAATAGTTATATCACGCTAGACATGACGATGCAGAAAAGAACAAACTAACATTATACATGCCACCCGGTGAATCTAATAGTGTGAAGTTTCCACAGGCAGTAGACCCGGTTGTGGCGTACATGGTAAATACACTTAGTCAGCGCTATTGACCTAATCTGGAACTACTGCTACATAAAATGAAGCTTGAAAAGGATGTGGTGGCGTGGACTGATAGGGGAGAATGTATCTACAGAAGGGGCTCATGCCTGCACAATCTAGTACAGGGTATTACAAGTCGACAGCCAACTTCTATACAAAATTCTCTGAGCGGCTGGAACAAGTTTATGTAATGTTACCCAATGACACCTTCTGGAGAGGTTAAAAAAAGCTGTTGGACCTGCTATCCCACAACAGCACAGTCCTGTAAATACATCCAGGCCAACCACCCCTATAAACAGATCCCAATCGCCCAGTCCTTAAAAAAGGTGTCATACCTTGGGCTTTAAAGACTCTTTACCTACCAACTCACGATGCTATGATGACCATGGGCCTCATTACGAGGTGGGCGGTAAGGGGATAACGGCACCGGTAAAGGTGCCAGAGCCATTAACTCCATACTGCCCTATTACGAGGTCGGCTCGCGGGACCCGCTAAGGACATCTAGTTTTACCAGACGTCCTTAGCGGGTCCCGTGAGCGGGCCAGCATGCTAACAACGGGCCCGTCATTAACGGGCCCGTTGTTAGCATGCTCCCCATTCCCATTGGGCCCTATGGGAGTTGAAATGGGAATGGGGATGGTCCGGGTCTGGGTTCCCTAAATGGGGGAATACCGGGCCCTCCAAGGTCGGAATGGCCCGGTATTTCCCCATTCAGGGACCATGGACCCGGACCCGAGTTTGGAGGCAGCCATGTCCTTATTAAGGGCATGGCTACCTCCAAACTCGTAATGAGGCCCCATGTCATCTACATCTTTGAAGCACCTAGGCCTTGCAGAAGACATATACGTCTGATTAATACAAACAACCTGTTGTTTAGCTGTATTCAATAAAACTGTTCAAGTAAAATTGATGCCTTTTCTCCTTTCTGGATTAGATATGTCTTTGTTAAATCAATATTTTCACAGGTAACAAAAGAGACTGGTTGTTTATTACATTGGCATATTTATGTATAATAAGACACAACACTTGGTGAGTTAAAAAAAAAGTTATTTTATTTGTTCACGATAACACTAAATAAAACACACATCTGCATTTCTGACACAGGGTAAAAGGTCTGCGAGCTCTAGACACGCTGTCTAATGTCTGAAGTTGGAAAAAGGGCTGTCATCTGAAAAACAACTTGCATTGATGCAGCAGCTCCAGATGAAACGGTATCACGATAATGCAGACAGATATCAGATGGTAGCCGAGCAAGCTGCTGTGAGGTTTGCTCGTTATAAATACAGGAAAAGACGAGGGAGAGTGAATTTTTGTAAGGTAGCAACTGTAATCGCTACCACAGGGGTCGATTGGGATCCCGATCGTTGGCATCGAGATGTATCTGATAGTACTGGTACCGAGAGTGGTTCAGAGCCAGAGGTTGAACCCAAATTGGAATCTGTTCATAAAGAAGAAATTGTTAAATCTGAAATACGTAGAAGGATGGGTCGTAATCCCAATAATCCCGTAGGAGGGTTCGTGGATATGAAAGATGCACTCCGAGGAAGAGGTTTGACAGACGAGATCCTCGCGTATCTAGGAACGATATGTATCTTGCCTTGCTAAAAGATGGGGTGCCACAAGAAGATATTGATGGGATTGAGACACGGGAAACGTATCAACTATATAAAAAGCAGGCAGGATTTGGATGGAAAAGAACATTATGAACAGGTGAAACGGCAAGAAGTACATAAACCCAAGATGAAGGAGGATACGTTTGCATCGCCTCCGGAGAAGGGAGATGATGAATCACCCCTATGTACCCCAATTTCAGCCGATTTATGCAGATTTGAGGAATATAGTGAGTGTGATGGTAGAGATGGAATCTAAAAACACACACTCAAAATACAAAAAGGATGATGGTCAAACTCTGGTAACAACTACCCAAATTAAGGTGGACAGACAGCATCACGTGAAAGTAAAATTATTTTGGCAGTCAGGAAACATTCAGGAGGTCAACCCCTTAATTGGTACCGGTGCAGAGGCATCATTTATACATGGAAATACCTCAAAGTTTAAGGGACGACATTTCACGATCACAGGATTGGGGTGCAAAGAGACCCATGCCGTTCCTACAAAAATAGACATGAAAATCAGAAGTTTGAAAAGGGACACTTATCAAATATTAGTTGTCCCGATCCCTCAATACATTATTGGATTTGATATTTTAGAAGGATTAACACTCGGATTGGAAGGTAAACTTGATCAATTTGGGGTCAGTGCGTTCACTTGCAACCCTGTTGTAGTGGGACAGTTGAAGATGCCCCCGCGGCAGGTTCCGATAGCCACTAAAAGAGTGTCCATGAAACAATATCGAATTCCCGGGGGCAAAAGGAGATTTCGGAAACCATTAAAGGGTACGTGGAAGCCGGTGTGTTGCGTCCCATGACCACGGCTTGGAACAATCCAATCTAGCCTGTTAAGAAGCCAGATGGAAGCTAGAGGATGACAGTTGATTATCGCAAGTTAAATAAGTATACTCCTGCGCTTATATCGGCAGTCCCTGATGCCGTAACTTTGATTGAAAATTATCAGAAATTTGAGGGAACATGGTATGCGGTGTTAGACTTGGATGATGCCTTTTTCATCGTTCCAATTGCTGATGAATGTCAGGACCAGTTTGCATTTTCCTGGAATGAGTGGCAGTATACGTTCAAATGTTTACCAATGGGTTACACGCATAGTCCAAATATCTGTCACCAGCTGGTGGCAGAACATCTGGACAAAATTCTGTGCAAGCCGGATGTGCAGATCGTACATTACATTGAGGACATATTGATCCAAGGAAAAGATGAGCATAGTGTGCGAGTGCACCTAGATCTTATTTTGGACGGTTTACGGAAGGAAGGGTGGTAAATCAATGAAACTAAAACCCAAGGTCCGGCAGAGACAGTGATTTTTCTGGGAATTCAGTGACATAATGGACATCGCAAAATGGTACCAAAAGCCAAACAAAAGATCCTTGAGTTTTTAACACTGAGGACTAAAAAACGAGCACAACAGTTTATTGGGCTGTTCAGATTCTGAAGAAAAAATATACCACACTTGCTCAGATTTTAGTGCCCCTTTACAAAGTAATATGCAATAAATTCAATGGGGTGTGGAGCAAGATAGGGCATTTCAATTAGCGAAAGACACCATTCAGAAAGTACTTGATTAGTGGCTGTTGAGGGGCAGGGAGGTGGAACTAAATGTATCAGTACAAGATGTATATGCCAACTTGAGTTTGTGGCAAAAACAGGACACGAAGCGAGTGACCTTCGGGTTTTGGAGAAGGAAGTTGCCTGAAGCTGGTGACAAATATACTCCGTTTGAGAAGCAATTGTTAGCCTGTTATTGGGCACTTGTGGATAAAGACCAAATGACGGTGGGTCATGATGTATTGATCCAACCAGAAATACCAATCATACAATGGCTACTGAGTTCCCCTAAAACACATTGAATTGGGCATGCACAAGAGGCTAGTATCATCAAATGGAAATCGTACATTCAAGATCGTGCCAAGACAGAGAAAGGTGGAGTAGCAAAATTCCATGAACAAGTGGCAGGGGCTCCGTTAGTAGACTTGGAACCCAAAGGGGAAGCAATGATTGGTGAATCTCCTGTGAAATGGGGGATACCATATGGAGAGCTATCGAGTGAACAAGTTGAACACGCCTGGTTTACTGATGGCTCAGCCAAATATGTGGTAGTTGAGAGACACTGGAAGTCTGCAGCCTAAAATCCCAAATTGAAAAAGGTGTTAACCACCTCTGGCAAGGGAAGAGTAGCCAATTCATGGAATTGTATGCCGTCTATCAAGCTTTGAAACAGGAGACGCCCGGGAGTTGTTACATTTATACAGACTCATGGTCCGTTGTGAATGGGTTGGTGGTGTGGCTGCATGCTTGGCAAAAGAACGGATGCAAGATTCACGCTAAACAGGTTTGGGTGAAATAATTGTGGCAAGACATTGCTGAGATGCTAATGCATACTACAGTAACTATGTATCACGTAGATGCACATTGTGCAACGGATTCATTAGAACGATGGTTCAATTCTGTTGCAGACGAACATGCAAAAATGTCGATCATGGACGGGAGGGCTAAGGAAGATGATCTGGAAAGGATTGCTAAATGGACCCACCAGAAGGGTGGACATCTCAGAGAGAAGGCTACTATCTGGTGGGCACAAGACAGGGGAATCAGCATTCCATTAGAGATTGTGAAAACAATAATCTTACAATGTCCCATGTGCCAACATTTGAAAAAAAAGGTCTATTCCACATATAATTCATGGCACATTGAAATGGGGAAAATTGCCTGGACAAATTTGGCAGATTGATTATATCGGTCCCATGGCCATTAGCAGAGGATGTCAATATGCGTGTACCATTGTGGACACATATTCTGGTTACTTAATGGTATTGCCATGTAAAAGAGCCACCCAATTGAACACGATTAAATTGTTAGATCAGGTGGCTCTGTACTATGGTATTCCCTTGCTAATTCAAAGTGACAATAGCTCCCACTTTAAGGGAAAGTTAGTTTTAGACTATTGTCAGGAAAAAGGAATCGAATTGATCTTTCATGTCCCCTATCACCCTGAGGCTTCAGGGCTAATTGAGAGAATGAATGGATTGTTGAAAGCACAATTGCATAAGACTGGTGAGGATACATTGAAATGATGGCATGAACGTGTATTAGATGCTGTTCAGATACTTAACAACCATCCCATTGCGAGCAATGAGACTCCATTAATGTGTATGTTGATGCCAGCCTTACAATTTAGAATCCATAAAGCTGTGGAAACTTTGTTGTATTAGGATATGTCTCCTGGAGCGTTAGCTCCTTAGCGTGCCAAGCCCAGAGGTATTGTGGTGATTGACACGGGAATCAGGGTGCAAATTCCATCTGACCATATGGTATTAATTGCCCCTAGACCTGGACTAGCACTGAAATGCATTCAGGTGTTATGAGGGATTGTGGATGCCGATTATTGGGGAGAAATCAAGGTTATTCTGATAAACAGCAGAGAAAACATGTTGCCTATACATAAGGGAGATCGAGTGGCCCAATTAATATTGGTGCCTGTAAAGCTGTCCATGGTGAGGAAAGGAGAAACACCCACAGTATTGACGGTTTGTGGGGGACAAGGGTTTTGACTCGTCAGATTCAATGGTTCCGGGTGCAAAGGTATGGGTTGAAAAACCTAGTGGTCTGCCCATTCTGGCGGATGTGATTGCTGCAAGGGAAGATCAAGTGTTGCTTGTGATGAAACCTGTGAAAAAGAAATGGATTCATATTCCAGCTGACAAATGTTATTTATATGAGTGATGTACTCCGCTGATATCTTGTTTTTGACTTTTGGTTGTAGATCCTGTGTATGCTGAGTGCCTGTGTGAGGTGCGGTGGAGTGTCTTCGGGAGGGTCCGGGGACATGCTGGGGGAGTGGCAAATGTCTCCATTCTGCCGATGGAGTCAGGGATTAGGACTAAAACGGACACACCTGTCACTACCCTTGAGCCCAATGATGCGTCGTTTGTGGCATACCGCAATGCCTTGAGGAATCAACAAGGACGAAAGCGCAACACTTTACCCCTTTCTGCTCTTTCTATACCCATGGTGCAAAATAATTATCATGCACTCGTCAGACAGACTGAAAAGATTTGGGTTTACCTGGCTCGACGAGTGCTGAACGTCTCGCATTTCTGTATGTCAGATGTGCATGACTCCATGACTTTGGTTTGCAACTGCCTTGTGGCAATACCCACTGCTGTCCCGGTGTTACAGAATTTATTCATAGTCTTGCACAAGGATTCCTTGATAGGGAACTCTGATGAACGTAGTTCTTTTTCAGTCTATGAGTATTGTAAATTCTGTGCTGACACGGACCGCAAATGGAGAAATATGACAAGCATTATTACTCATAATATTGCTCATGCCGATGTCTGGTATCAAATGACTTGTGATCCGATCCGAACTTTGTTGGGAAATGTCAACAGCTGGACTTGGAACAAGAAGGGAAAAGAAGAACGGATTTTGAACAGCATCTATGCGCTTGACCAAATTCTGTTTGTATTGATGTTTCAAATCGTATGTGGTGTAATTTCACTATTTTGACAGCCAGCCACCTGAGCCATGTGAAACTTCCTGCAGGTTGGTTATTTTCCTGTAGGAACCAAACATATTCATATATTCCTGCTAACATTTCGGATGG
Organism: Ambystoma mexicanum; assembly: GCF_040938575.1. Classification (NCBI taxonomy): domain Eukaryota; kingdom Metazoa; phylum Chordata; class Amphibia; order Caudata; family Ambystomatidae; genus Ambystoma; species Ambystoma mexicanum. Next base: position 908,688,834 of record NC_090923.1, on the reverse strand, counting down.
TCGTTGCACTTTAACACACAGGCTTGATGCTATATCGCCCTGCAGTTTGGCAATCTACACAATCCGCCTCCTATACTGCCCTATCTCCTGATTGTAATTCCGATGTCCATCTGTTATCTGTGAATGAAGTGTTGGCGCTAGTTATTTCCTTAGTTGGGATTTGGGGACTGGCAGCTGGGGGATATAAATCCATGATTAAATTAGCTTGACTGGTAGTTAAAGGGCTTAACGAGACTTCATAGGCGTTTATTTATTTATTTATTTACATTTTTAAAGCGCTCACAGAGCCCGATGGCATCGAGGCCCTGTTACAGGAATATGTCTTAGTTGCGTATTTATAATGCGCTTAATACCCAGAGGTTTCTAAGCGCGGACACGGGGATCGAAGCTGTGTTGCTTCGTGTCGTCTTGTTTCCAAGGCGAGCACGTTGCTGCTGAGTTATCCTCCTGGAACAGTTGACTGAGCTATTGTTAGATGGTAAACATTTTAGAAGGCTATTTTGAAGCATAGGGCAGATATTGATTATCTTTTTTTGAAGCATAATTTGGGGCGTTACGCTGTTGATGGGATGTGTTGTTTTGACTTGGAGGACCGTTCTCGTTTCATTGAAAATCATATTAATGAATTGAAAGGTCTAGTTGCCTGAGTTACACAGGATAAGGACAGGGACTGGTGGGGTCAAATGTTCTCCTGTATTCTTGAAGCGTTACGTTCGGTTTTGGTTTGAATATTTGGAATTTTTGCTATTTTGGTTTGTTGTTGTTGCATTTCATGTATTCCGAGTTTGTTGTATTTATTTCGTAGGTTCTGGGAGCCTCCTTTTCGCACGCGAGGGTTATGGTAGTTGAATGTCCAAAGGGTGGAGTGTAGTGCATGTGTGAAAATGAGCCAAAAAATATGCCGCTGATGCGTTGCCATCTTGGACATTCACTTCCATTTTCTACAATGAAACAGCAATGAAAGACTATATTTTTGCGGACTCTGCAAGTAAACATGTGTTTCTGTAGCGAAGACAAAGTCACATATTTATGTCAGATGACCGAGTCAGGGAGAATAGTTGTTGAATTGTCCGCTGAAGGACAAGTCTGAAAGGGAGTCGGAGTGCTCTGCAGGTGCAGTGATCAGGGGAATGGGAACGAAAGCAAGGAGAGAAGCTCGGTTTTTTGCGCTTCTAGCTGAAATACTCCACTCTTTGCGCCATTGTCTGCTCTTCGGCCGAGGGCATCATGGTAACCCATGAGGGGCGGGAATCAAAAGTAGCCCCATAAAGAGAAGAGTTTTTCCTCTGTGGAAAGCAGTTAGAATTGTGACCCTGTGTGATGCAGTCTCGCTGAGAGGGAGGACTCTCCGCTCCAGACCCAGTTAGTACGAGTGATCTCTTTGCCTACCTGCAGTGTTGTGGTGGCCGGGATGAAGGTGTCTTCTGCAACTATCCTAACGGTGATGCGCTTTTTCTATGTTTATGTATAACTGACTATGGGCCTCATTACGAGGTGGGCGGTAAGGGATTACCAGCACCGGTAAGGGCACCGGTAAGGGCACCGGTGCCAGTAATCCCTTACCGCCCTACTACGAGGTCCCTTAGCGGGTCCCTTCCTTAACGCCTGGTTTTACCAGGCGTTAAGGAAGAGACCCATTAAGGGACTTCAGAGCTAATAACTGTACCGCAATTTGCGGTACCATTATTAGCATCTTCCCCCTTCCCATTGAGCACTATGGGGGCTGAAATGGGAATAGGGAATGGCTTTTTCAATGGGGACTTACCGGTCCCGCAAAGGTCGGAATAGACCGGGAAGTCCCCATTGAACGGGACCAGACACGGTACCGGTATTGGAGGTAGCAATGCCACTAATAGCGCCATGGCTACCTCCAACCTCGTAATGAGGCCCTATGTGTTAGTTTTTTTTTCCTTCATGTATGCTATGAATGAATAAACGGTCTATAACGAGCCATTTATATTATCAACATTATCTATGTATCGTGTATAATTCCTTGCCTACCTGAGTCCAATAACTGATTCTGCAAAGGGGCCAGGGTGCGTAAGCACAAGGTTTCCCCACATGGCCAAGATAAAGCAAGACAGACTGGCATGGTGGTATAAGGAAAATACTTTGCAATGCTTTTCAAGTAATCTGTTAAAACACTGGCTTGAATGGTGTGCAATGGAAAGTATGCCAAGCTGTCAAACACTGTTAGCGTATCCCCCTCGAGCCACAGACCTATCCAATGCATTCCATCCCGGATCTGCAGATCAGTGTTTACCACTAGGCTAGCAGGGCGAATGCGTCCTAGTCACGTGGGGCATACATCACTGGCATATACACAGTGAAATGTTTTGCTGGTGTGTCTAAGGTTATTCAGGAATCCTTTTATCTATAGACTATCCACTATATATCAAAGAGCATGTTTTGCTGCGCGTTGATCTTGACAATGCTATGAAAAATGCTACACATTGAAGGAAGGGTGTAACTGCAAGGTTTCCTTCAAACCTTATATCAGCCTGTAAGTTCCCACTCCTCAATAGGTTGAAATTACAGCATGATCTGTTGTCAGGTCTTGGGCCGAAGGCCAGTAGTGTGTATCTACGGCCATAGTCATTGCATAGGAATGCAACTACTGCAGCACGCACGTGCTTGCCCATAATAGACACGAGCCCCAAATTTGGGTGCATATACTTTGGCTGTTATGAAGACACACTTATGTAACGCTCCATAGCTCATGTTAGAGTGTTTGAAGTCAAAGGGGTTTTGAGCAGATGTGCCTACGAGCAGCACTGTTTCAATCCCCATGATGGGAGTAAAAATACTGAAGACTTTAAGGGCTACCCTTCCAATCGGATACTTCACGTTTGCCTCTGCAATTGCTAATCTAATGGTTGGGGAGGCGTTCATACGTTTAACGCACAAACTAGCCAATATGATGACTCACTTGTATAGTTCTGCATCCCTGCTGATGAGGCAAAAAGAGTCCATGTTTTCGGGATAGTTTCACTTTAGGGTCAACATCGCGATCAACAGTTTATCTCGGAAGAAAGGTCAAAATGTGGATGTCCTATTAAATTAAATGTTCTACTGAGAATGGCATAGCAGGCTCTCTTCATGAACCCTGTGTTGTCAGCATCTAGAGCAGTGGCATTGAACTGTCCCGCAGTGTCTCTGTGAAAGACACCGGCCGAGTGCAGGTTTTCCAAGGCATCAGGTCATAATTTAATATGCTCTCTATATAGGCGCTGTAGGCGTACATATTATCACTCTGTGTTATCATTCAACCCTCCAGTGTTACATCCACCTTGGGTATGTGATCGTATGTGATCGTAAGCACTTGTGCACCAGCCACAATATTGGTGCCATCAGCATTTGTTATTTTACAAGTTAGATGCAGTAATGTGTCGTTCAAATCCAGATTCATGTCGGTCAACCCAAATACAAAGAATTCTATTGGGGCTAGCGGCAAAACTGTTCTTAATGCTGGTTTGGGTCAGTGGTATGGTGAAGAACCTCCAATTTCACACACTTCCCAGATGAACCATGTAAGAAGGAAATTGTTCTAGATGATACACCGCCCTTGAATGTTTTAGGGATAACACGCTTCTTCTTAGTTCGCTGTCTGCATCTGGCACTTGAGCTTCTTTTCTTGACGGTTTTTGGAGGGCCGTGTAGATGTGATGTGATTCTCTTCCTCTTAACACTCCCACAAGATATATAAATGAAACCTGATCTGCCCTGCCCCACTTTTTCTGTGTAGTGAGACAATTTGCAACTGCTGCTGTCACACTCCCTGTAATGTCTTTTACAATACTGGTGGCAGCCGTTTTCACATGTGGTTTAGCTAATTCAAAGCTGCAACGTAGGAAGGGCTTTGCGCGTCTAAAGACACTTCTGGAGATACCGCTGAGCCCCGCTCCATACATTAAAGGGCTTCCACTAAACTATGGCTGATAGCCGTAGCCGTCATGGTTCATATAATATTCCATACAGACCCTGGGGTCCCCAAAGTTCTTCAAAACAGCCATTGTAACCCTGCGTTATTATTCTTTGAGCCACAGTGGTCTGAAGTGTAACAGCAGCCAGATTTGTCTGCATTCAAATGATAGAAACTGTCCTTGCTCATCTCTTATCTGAAAATGGTGTTGAAATGGATTTTACACAATAGGATATAATCGGGTTTGCTGTATTGAATGTTAACAATATCATAGTTGGTACCTATGATCTCCACGGTTCTAAGAAATGGTGCATGGCTATCCTCAACCCTTTGATATGCCACTATATTGCTGTAAATCAGTAAACTATGAACCCCTGCTAATATCACCTAGGGTATTGTCCTGCGGTTCTCTACTTCCAACGTGTTGCATGGTTCCCAGTATGTTATGCAGTCTACCTGTTGTTGAAACGAACAACAAGGGTATGTTCTCGTGTGAAAATTATTTAGTTTACTAGTGGGATTTGTTTAAATCAATTAATATTGCATTAGGGAGTGATGTAATCACATAATTCAGGATATACATGGTAAATGTATATAGTATAAATGTATATGGAATCAATACAGCACAATTTAGTGAGACAAAAAAATAATAAGAAAGACAGACATTATATTCTTTTTTAGTTTATATGAAATACTATGAGGTAAATAAACAGACCTTTCAGTGTAGCAATGGAAAAACAATATTCACAAGCTCTATTGCAAGAAAATAGACTGTGTGCTAGTTCTATAGACACTCTTGTACAAAGGAGAAGCAACAGAGAAACAATTAATATAAAAGCACAGGCATTTTCCTAGCAAACGAATTAAACACGTAGATATAACTTATTAGAACATAAAAATCATACAAGTGCCAAAGCACAACTGAGCTTACTGACTGGACCTGGCAACCTCATGTATAATGTGTGATTTTCACATCAATTTGTGCCAGTAAACCAAAAGCCATCCAAGTTTAAATTTTGGAAAAAAATACCATGAAAATATCATCAAGTCTAATCCTGGCAAATGAATGCCAGACAGAGGCTGATAGAGGAGACTATGTCGACCGCTATCATTAGACCATAAACCAAACGTATAACGTTAGCGTGATGCGCCAACCGCTGTTGTCATAACTAATAGATTCTGTAAATAAATAGTACTCAAGCGTGAGCGGCACAACTGGCGTTTCGGTGGAGATGAAAATGTACACCACCTTCATCAGGAAAAAACAGTCTCTGTTTAGCCCCTATATGAGAGGTCATGGTGTGAATTAATAAGAGTCTGCAATGAGTGGCTCAAGTAACAAACTCAGGTTGAAAATGTCGGGTGCATACAACCAAAAGCTATGTCCAATTTCGTAGCAAGTGCATTGTAGACCTAAATGGTGCCCATGGTTGAATTCAGCTAGATGCTGTCTACAATATGCATATGCCTATTTGAAGCAGTCCAGAGAATCAAGGCCGCGGTGCAATGGTGTCGACAGATTGCTTTGTCAGATCTGAATGGCAGTGGATGGCAGTTCAAAGATCAGCGTCAATCTTCATTCGTGCACGGACCTCAAACGGGAGCTAGCTCCGGAAAGAATTGCCCTCACTCCTGGTGACTAGGACTATGAATACCATTCGCGATAAAGTGGGGCTTGAGATATTTACTGCGAAGGTCCCTCAAACTCTCACACAGAAGCATAAAATGCAAAATTATCCCCTCTGCCGCCCGGCACATCAGACAGATACTGCCAAGAGATCCCATCCATGAACAAGTAACCATATCCAGTTTCCATGCAAAGTTCAGCATAAAGAGCTTGTGCGCAAGGGTGTGTTATAACATCTAAATATATTTCATAACCAAAATCTGGTTCCGAAATTAAGTACTGCTGCCATGTCCACAATACTGTGCACAAGTTCTCCATATTCCTTCTTGTAAGGCGTATTGGTGCTTCCCTCATCTTTGCTTTGGATCCCCGGTTAATTCGCTCAGGTTCATCCCACAGGCACGCCAGGTCTAGAGCAATGAGCCATTTCTTCACATGCTGGAGCCAGAGGATGGAGCATCGCACATCGAGGGACATTGGAATAATGCCTCCTGATAGTTAGAGAGGACAGGCGAGCTCCATAGCCTGACCCAATACATTCCTGGTCTTAGGCCTTTCTCATCACCAATTGGTCTAACATCACACTCCATATAAACTGGTGCGTTTGGGGGGCTGCACGGAAGCTAAAGGAAGGTTTTTAAGACTGTAGTGTTATTGATAGGACTTGAGTGCTAGTGTACCCCCACATGTCGGCAACATATAGTGCTACAGATTTTGATTGAAGTTTATAAACTTATAGAGCTGGGGTGATGGCACCCTCCTCCCCATCCCAGACCCGATGTTTGTAAAAGAATGTCTTCACCACCCCACTATTTTTCTCAAGGGTAACATTTGCTTTTGGTCGTTTACATAACACTGCAGGAAAACTATACCAAACAAATCATCCGAATATTTTCTACTGAGCCTTACATGTTCGGGTCAGAATGGCAATGCTTGGGTTGCGATGTGAGTTGTTACAGTGCTGTTTGCTGTTGGCTCTGTCCATTGCTAGATTTCATGCTGCATTTTGCACACTCAGGGCCTGACTCATGGAATGTTTTGCACGGTTGAAAGTGACTTTGCTCTGCTGAAAACTGACTTTGCACTGCTGGCACAAACCCTGATTCATGGAACTGTGCAAAGTGTATTGTTGCAGTGCACAGTCAGTGGAAAGTCATTTTTGGAGTACAAAGTGACTTTGAAAAATGCCAAAAAACCCATGAATCGGGCCCTTTGGATCAACTGGTCTTCCATGGCGGATAGTTGAAATATCAGTGAGGTGTAAGTGGGCAGGGAGAAGGAGGCCACAGTCAATTAACAAGGCATTGTGGCGCCTCCGTTTTTGCCCTGACAATATTTGACTGGGCAGAGTATTACATGGCCAACAATTGCACAATATAGGGTGAAAGGGCACAACAATGTGTAAGGAGTCATTAATAAGTTCTGGAAAGGCCTGGTGAGGCATAGACTGCATACCAAGACATGGCACGGCCTATCACCCCGCAGTTTCTGCCGCTGTAGGCAGTACCCAATATCAATCTCATTCTTCTAGTGTCAGTCAAAGTGGGTACACTCTGCTTTACACATAATGTGGCATTACTTGAGTTTGGGAACATCAACCAGACCACTATAATTCCAACACCTTATTACAAACCTAAATTAACAAGATACAACAATGTTAATACACAAGGCTTTATGTCTGTTTAAAAGAAAACATCTCACAGAAAAACAGGTGTTGTGAAGTGAGGCTAAGAGGGAGATAGACGAAAGGGAAGGAGGGCTTGCAAGGGAATGAGAGGAAAGAAGGAGTGGAGGAAATGGGGGCAGTGACAAAAGAAACAAAAGAAAGATGGGCAATGATGCTGGGAAAGATTGGAGCTCACAAGCTGCTGCCTGCACATGTACAGGTGGGGATGGGGTGGAGTTTGGTGAACCCTAGGGAAAACCTGAGAAAGCAAGGGCAGGTTTCAGCAGGGGCAGGGTGTCTCGAGGTACCTCAAGTCAGCTCTGAGCAGCTCATGCTAGCTGAACGTCCAGCTGGCATCCAAGCACTTGATTCTACCGGGTCCAGCTGAGACGGAGTGAGAACATGTTTTGAAAGAGATACAGTTACGTCATATATGAGCATGAAGATGGCAATGCGGTTGCTGCTGTTAACAGTCTTAAACAAGAAAAGTCTACAAATGTTGGGAATGCCAAATAAACAAGGAAAGGCTACAAATCTTGGGAATGCCAACGACAAGGTACAGACACAGTCCAAATCAACTATGTTCCTAATATAAACCTAGTCCAACCTACTACAAGGGGACCTTTGCTATAATAAATGACAATAAATAATTAAACCAGCAGAAATAACCATGAAAATTACGATTTTGGTGTGAGGAGGGAAGGCGGAGCAGGGTGCTCAGGAGCATCATGAGAGGTGGTATTATCACAGGATGGAGTTTTAAAACCCAGGGTTGCTTGTTCCCTTTATGCTCTGTGGCTCACCTTTTAGAATTGCAGTGGTGGTATTTCCTCTCTCTCCCTCGCTGTCTCTCAGCTAGGTATTTTCATGGCAGGGTGAGAAATGGAGAAGTAGAGAGAGTAGGGAAAGGAGAAGGAGAGGCCGAAATAGAGAAAGCAAGAAAGTGAGAGGGAGAGAGAGAGACCTTTAATTACTCTTTATATCCAGTGAGAGTAAGCTTTCAGTATTGCAATGGCGGTGCCCTATCTTGCATTGGGCAGACTTTCAATCTGACAGGGAAAGGCAACTGAAAGTATTGCAGCAGAGTTGTGTGATGGATTGACATTGGCAAGGGTGTGAAAGACCTGGCTTTTAAAAATGTTTACTAAATAATACAATGACACTGGTAATTCCATCTCTGAAAAGGATATCTGCTAATCAGATTCCCCTTTCATAAGATCCATGCCAGTGTGTACTTGTAGCTTGCAGCATCAGTATCCTGATTCACAGGGCCTGCACTGCCAGTGTCACAGAGCAGTTTCACAGGCTATGGGTGCCCTCTTGACAGCTGCAGTGACAGCCAAGTCTCTGCAGGGCAGGGGCTGCATTTAAAATATACACCCCAGTCCCAAAAACTAGGTAGCTCTGAAGATGTTGTCTTGGTGGCACGTAAAACCATAAATATAAGTCATACCCAAGTTAGGGTGTGGAGGCCAGCATCTTTCAGAGTGATCACAGCCACATTAAATTGATTTTGCACATGTGTCAGCCCTGGAGACCCAATACAGCTGTGGAAGGATGTGTATATTCTTCCCAGACAAGGCCCACCCCTGTTTTGCCCTTGTGCAAAAGTGCACTAAAAGTCTCTTTTTGTTTGCACTAGTGCACATTTTGCTCTAATTCTAATAAAATGGCAGTTACCATGGTATAAATGTTTTCTAATGTGGCTCCAGAATTTCTTGCACTAGGGAATCTTTGTCGTAGTGCTAATACTGGGCAAAATTGCACTTGCACCGGGGCAATATTTCTGTATTCTGGCTCCAGTTCAGTTTTAATTTAGCTCAGCCAACAACTGCATAAACCAAAGCCTATGTTTAACTAAATCTGTCACATAACCCAAAGTAAATTCACTGTACTTTGGCTATACCGGGGCACCCTGTTAGAGGCCAAACAATGACTGCAAATACTGATTTTTTCTTTTAATTGGGTAGGGTTGTGTTACGTTATGTTGATTTATACCATGCACCGCTGCATTTTCATGGTCTTCAGGCGCTCCCGTGGCTCTGTAAGAAAAGTGGGTGGGGTTGGTTAGTGAGGGATAAAGAGATAGAGGGATAGGCTAGAGGTTGTGCTCTTCTGTTGATGCTTGAACACCAGTAGAAAATGGCATCTGTGTTTTTTAGGAGTTGTTTGTTGTTTGCACTGTGCTTGTGGTGTCTGGTATGGGTGCGTCCAGTGTCTGAGTTCTTTGTTGTCTTTGAGTGTTTTGGTTTCTAGTATGATTAGCGAAGGGTGTGTGGTTTGGGGTTTTTTGTGGTTTGTTTCATTAGCCCTTTCAGTGGGTGTAGTGCATGAGAGGCATGATTGTGTGGGGCAGAGCAAGGGGGTGGTTAGTTGGTTTTTGGTGGGCTCTGGGTGTGAAGCAGTGATATTATCAGTTCTTCGTCTGTATTGTCCCCCAATTGCTGTGGTCCCACGGTATGGGTTGCGAAGGCAACGTTTGTCTCAGTGAATTGAATAGCCAGGTTTTTAGTTGTTTCCTGGAAGGTACATGGTCTTTTGTAATTCTTATTTCCTTCTGTATCTAGTTCCATAGTTTGACTATCAGGTAGGAAAAGGCAGTTCCTCCGAATGTCCTTTTCTTGTAGTATCTTGTTTTTATTTGGCGGTTGTTGCTTGATCTTAAGTTTCTTCCTGTTTGGTAATGGGAGATTTTAGCTTGATTGAATTCAGCTCCTTGTCCATGTAGTGATTTGTGGGTAATGCAGAAGCATTGAAGTGAATGCATTTCTTTACGCGTAATCAGTGCAAGCTTCTCATGGTTGATGTTTTGTGGTCTCTTCTATTTAGTATCACGAGTAGTCTTGCTTCAGTATTTTGGATGTGTTCTAGTTTCTTTAAGAGGCAGGCATTCTGGCATTCCAAGGTAAAGACTGTTTGCATAGTCCAGTCTTGATAATACCAAGGAGATGATTGCCAGGGTTCTATATGGGACATTGAGGTAAGGGAGGATCCCTTTTAATTGTCAAACAAGGTAGACATTTTTTGTTGCAATTGTCTTGACTTGTGGTTCTAGAGAGAGGTCTTTGTCCATGAGGAATTCCAGGGTGTGTATGACTGCTAATGTCTCTGGTTGGGTTCCCAGGCATGGTGGCCATTTCAGGCAGGCCTGTGTTGCATTGTCTTCCAGTAGGGAGATCATTATTTCTGTTTTGGTTGGGTTTAGCTCGAGGTTGTTGTTTGTCATCCATGTGTTTATGTCAGTGAGGCATTTGTTGGGGGTGATTTCGGGGTCTCAGTTGGATGTTATCCTGAAGATGAGTGGGTATGGAGGGTGAGCATGAAGTTGCCCCACACCACTACACCATATGTGAAGACCGAAAGAAATGTTGCACAATAAATTGAAAGTGTGGGTTCCAATGTTAAGCAGTCCAATTCCTCTCAAATCTAAGCTTAAACCCATTCACCAGAGGCAGTTTAGAAGCTTTACCATTGATATGTGAGGCCCACTTGAAGTTGCTCACAAGTATTATCCATACATAACAATTTGATTGATTCAATTAAGTTTTCCACCAGATGCCATTGTTGGGGTACACCTTCTGTCAGACTGCCTTATATATGTGGTGTGTGACTTTTTACATTCAGTCAGAGGTCACGGGCAGCCATACAGCTCACAAAAGCATTGGTTAATACCTGCAAAATTGACAGAGTGTGTGTTAATAAGAAAACATTTTCAGCATAAGTTAAAGCACATATGTTCTGTTCACCTATATTTTGTGTATCCAAGGGTAGTGCTCTAACACATCCACATTAGGAAATTAACAGAATGATTTTATAGATATTTGCAGACATTATCAGACTCTGAAAAGAATAACAGGCATACCCTTTGACACAATATTGCATCAAAACCAATGTTCATTTATTTTCAAAAGAAGACACACCGATTTATTCTATCTAATTGTTGAATAGAAAACCGAGGAAGAAAAAAGCATATTTAATAAAAGCAATATGTTGAATTAAATAGACATTTCATATTCCCCCTCTACTTTTCCTAGCTTTGTCACCGTATTCAGATTGTGCACGTCGCTTTGTTTGCCGGAATTGAAACGTGTTGTTTTGAATACATATTGCTATGAATGGAAGAATCACTTATATAAAATAAAGTTTCTCAAGTAATATTTAAAAATAATCTTTTAAATCTCAATTCAGTGCATACATTCGATGTTGAAAACTTTGGGGCAACCAAAGAGTGGATACGTTTTTATTAAAACGTTGGATCACTCTAGCCATCCTTTAGTGACTCATATAAATATATGTAGGCCTTGAAAAAACATTGAATAGCATGAAACATGTGCCAGCTTTACCACTGAATAGAAAAACATGGTCTGCTTTTCTTCACGAGTCATAGCATAATGCACTGACAGTTGTATTGATTTTCTTCTCAGTAGCCTTCTGCTAATTTTTCTAAATAAATTAAGGTTTAAATGAAGCGTTTGTCACATGATTTTTTGCTTTTGATTGTTTGGACAAGAGAAATAACTCATCCGTTGTTTTTCCTGTTGACAGTCTAACCGGCTGCTGCTCTGAACCCGCTTAGGAGGACCCACAGCTTGTAAATGTTCATTTGACTTTATACAGCATTAGCAGAGAACATCTACTCTACTAGTTATTCAGTGCTCTGAACACTGAACGGTTCTGTAATGGTTATCACTAGTTCTGTTGTGCTTGAGTAACCACATGGGAGATGAAGGCACAATCTTGTAATACTCCCTTTGGGTTTTATATTCTGGCAAATGCAGGCATATTGGCCTTGCAAACCGGATCCAAATGAGCTGCTATATTTACATTCCTTGAGGTTTGCACATTTTTTAGAATCATTTTGAGACTAATCCAAGGAGTATCTGCAAGAGCCAATTAACCAAACATTGGCCCTCATTCCGAGTTGGGCGCAAAGGGATACCGGGCACCGTTAAGGACATCGGTGCCGGTAATCCCTTTGTGCCCTATTCCGAGGTCCCTTAGCGGGTCCCTTCCTTAATGCCTGGTTTTACCAGGCGTTATGGACGGGGCCCATTAAGGGACTTCAGAGCTAATAACGGTACCGCAATTTGCAGTACCGTTATTAGCGCCTTCCCCCTTCCCATTGAGGCCTATGGGGGCTGAAATGGGAATGGGGAATGGCTTTTTCAATGGGGACTTACCGGTCCCGCAAAGGTTGGAATAGACCGGTAAGTCCCCATTGAACCAGGGCGGACTCGGTACCGGTATTGGAGGTAGTCATGGCGCAAATAGCGCCATGATTACCTCCAAACGCGGAATGAGGGCCATTGCCTTTTTAAGGAGTTTACTGGGACATAGCGTATAGTTGGTTGAAAGCATTCTCAAACATTCTGCAATTGCAAAAGTTGAATGGGTTTTGTGATGATATACCACATGGGCAGAATTCCCAGTCGGTCGATTGGCAAACCAGTAGTGGATATTTCATTTCAACAAGCTGGAGTTCTCTTGAACACACACCATGAAACGAACAGGGGTTGTGCCATTACCCCAACCAGTCACATGCAAGACCTTTCTCCAGACTTTACCCCACTTGCCTTTGATGCATTGAGCTTTTTTCCACCCTGTAAATTAGCCTTTGGAGGTGATTACGACCCAGGCGTTAAGGGTTAACGTCGTCGTTAACCCTTAACGCCTGATTCCAATTTTAATGGCTGCTTTTAGCAGGCGTTAAAATCCATGGCGCTAACCCGCCTTGGTGCTAATTACGGCACCGATTAGCGCCTTCCCCACTCCCATTATGCCCTATGGGGCAAAAATGGGAATGGGGAAGGGTAAATGGGAAATGGGGATTTACCGCCCCACTCACCTTGGAATGGGGCAGTAAATCCACCATTCACCATGGTGTAAACATAGTTTACACCATGGTGGTAAAGTTGGTGTACATACCGCCTGGGTCGTAATGACCTCCTTTGTCTTGTAATTCTGATATTTGGAGCTTACGTATTTGTAGATGGTGGTCAGACTCTGGATAATGGCAAAACTATAGGATTTGGTACTAGACAGATGCCTCTTCCATGGTTAAGGATGACTAATTAAAAGGTTAACGTGCAGATGAAAATGGCCTCAGCTCACTACAACGCTCTTTACCATTTTATTGTAGGAGCATTTGGAGGATTATATTGAATATTTGCTGAATTCATCAAATTAAGCAGACGTTGCACTGATATGCCAGTCATAACGGATGGGCGCTTCATGGGGATCACACCTAAATGGAAGAGAGCAACACAACTGTGAAGCATAGTGGCATAACCAAAGTGGCAAATAGCACAACATAAAAATAAAAGGAGTACATGACATAAATATGTGACTCCACAGCAGCAAAATTAGTTGTCTCCTGTCATCTGGCAGAAACTGGGGCCTTCTTGTCTTTGAATTTAATCTTTGTAATAATTGATCAAATTAGTAACTACTGTGTCTATGGGGGTCATTACGAGTTTGGAGGCAGCCATGGTGCTAATAGCACCATGGCTGCCTCCAAACCCGTGTCCAGGTCTGTGGTGTCGGAATGGGGACTTACCGGGACATTCCGACCCTTGCGGACCCGGTAAGTCCCCATTTCGAAAACCATTCCCCATTCCCATTCGAGCCCCTATATGGCTCAATGGGAATGGGGAAGGAGCTAAACGGGTCCCTTAACGGGTCCCGCTAAGGACAGCCGGTAAAACCAGCTGGCCCTAGTGTGGACCCGCTAAGGGACCTCGGAATGCGGCGGGTTTGGGTTAACGGCATCGGCATCCTTACCGATGCCGTTAACCTCCTACCGCCGTACTCGTAATTACCCCCCAATGTCTTCAATGCGTTTGGCCCGTGTTAACTTTTCTTGTGTAATCCTGTGTCTCTGATGTTGAAATTAAGTATGGTTTATTGTGGTCACTGCAGAACAAGTCTGAAGGTGGTCCTGTGGCATGGACCAATAATTATAGGGAAAAGAGAGGGATCATATAGGTTTAGGCAGTCAGTTCTCCTCACTCTTTCTGCATAATATATGGCGCAGAGTCCAATGTTTAATAATTTGCTGTATTCCAATACAGATTTCAGTTTAATTTAGTTCGATGTTACCAGGGAGGTATTGGGAGATGGGTTTCAAGTGTATTTTATTCTAATTGGTTTCTAGGATAAACAGTAGGAATATATTTGATTGGATGTTCTGAGTGGACAGTGGCCATGCTGTACCTTTGCTTTTTCCCTATCTAGTTTTCCCCCCGAAATTCTGGAGAACCCTTGACTCGGGCTTTGTCAGGATAGAAAAACCTGACATCACTTCACTTTGTGTCGTCGTATATTTGGAGGATTTTATAAAAAATCAGTGGAGACATAACTTAAAAGACGTATCAGGAGCAAAATGAAAGCTAAACTTTTCTGGTTCCCTAGTTTGATGTGTCCCACTGGTAATGTCTATTAATTAAGAAAAGACCTACAGCACATGTGGCATTATTTTAGTTTTTATTCCTGGTCTCTATTTGTAATGTTTTGCGATTTCCATTGACTGGCGAATAGTGTGTTGACATTGCAGGTTGATATCTTTTAGGAGAAGAATACAAATGAAGAATTGCTGTTAAAAAAAGTTGGGGTTGTGCATGTCTGGATCAACACAGATATGCTTACCTAACACATTTTCTGATGGTGAAGAACTGAACGTTGTGCTGCTCTTTGATCAGTTGAATCCTGCTGTTGTCATGTTTTAGTGTGCACTTCATTTCAAAACAACTGCTAAATTGTACAGAAGTTAAACATGTGTTGTGACTGCAGATCCTGATTTCACGACGTCAGGCACAATTACCAAAGAAGTCTCCTAGTCACGATTCTCCAAACAAGCTGTTCAATATTGATTTAACAACACCACAGAATAGGAGTGAGACATGGAAATGTTGCAAGGCTACTGCCAGCATACATACAGAAAGCTTGACTGTGGGATTTGGAAAATAATGTACAGCACATCTGTCTATGTGTCAAGGGCAATCATAGGTCTATATCATTTTAAGGAGCACACACAAATCTCCAATAGGGCTCTGGTTCCTAATGGAGGTTGTTATTTAAATTAATCCAAGGAAAAACCAGCACAATTTACTTTCAAATGCATGGACAGTAGGGATAAGATGGTAAAGGAAGAGAGTTCAAGTGAAATGAAAATGTAGACCAATGATAGCGTGGGAATTTTATAAATGCCTGATCTGCAAAGGAAATGCAGTTTCAATAATGTTTAAGTTTTCTGCAGAAAAAAACTCTGGCCACTTATGAGATGCCTCTGTGAATTATAAAAAGGGTTTTAAAAATGAGCCTTTACTTAACGAGAAGGCAATGTAAATTGTACGAAAACTGGTTAATATGAACAGACGGACACAGGCCAAAGGTAAAGTAGGAGTCAGAGTTGTGAAGGACTTGTAGATGGTTTGAGCCCCAGGCAGGAAGCAGAGAAAGTTGGCCGCAGACATTTGGGCTGACAGTGAAAGAAAAGGATGAACTTGATGCAATAGTTGCTAATAAAAGCTACAAGACGATGACATCAGTTTGATCTGAGGAAGAAGAGACAAACAGTCATCAACCGCGCCTGTAAAATAAACATTTAGTAATTTCGCTGCTGTTTTGCTCAGTTTTCGGCAGAGCTAAATCCGGGTTTTTGCCTCCTATTTAGTCGGGGTAAGTCTGATTTTAATTCCGATAGCTGCACAGTGTACCTGACTCCTTGCTCCACCTCCCCATCCATGCAAAGCTTAATTAATAGGGGTTTAATGGCGTGTTGAAGGGGGAATAATTAACTGTGATACAATTTAAAATACACTCCAAAGTTAATTTTGCTTTCTTTTAATTGTGTAGTGCTTATTTTACATGAAAAGGTCTAACTAAGTGCATTTCATCAATTTACCTTGTAATTATCACCCCACTGGTGATTGCTGCCCAATATAAAATGTGTGTGTTTTCCTTTGAATTTTAAAATAAATAAATATTGTATTACCGCCCACAGGCCAGGTTAATGCGACATTGTGGCCTGGGGTATTTGTCAAGGGGGTGTGAGACGGGTTGGGTGCCATCTCTATCTGAATTCTTAGGAAATAAACTAAAAGTGTTTTAATTGTGCGCTGCATCATATGCCAGTGGCAAGAGTCTTGGTCTGGTGTGTGATGCCCAATTAGAATCCTTAACAGATGGGGTTTTGTGCCAGGGATTGAGAAAGTGTTTCCACCCGTGACAGCTTAACACAGCTGGCTAACCTTCAAGGTAGTGATACTTTGTGGGGTGAGAACACTGTGTTACAGTGTAGAAGTGCCTTCCCAAACGTAGACCCTAAGTATCAGACCTGTGCGTAATGATACATTAAAATCAACCCCGAACTAGACAAACAAAATACAGGTTACCATTATATAAATAAATTAATAAAGAAACAACACTCTCTATAATGACCACAGTAGAGATAAAAATGGCTAGGCAGCACCTTCTGCACAAATTATTTGTCAGAGGGGAATGGGCACAGCAAGATGGGGAGATCTGGCTAGGAGAAATGATGCAACAGGTCACCGCCATGGAAAGGAATCTGTGGCAAAGACGGTAGCCCGTTACATCAAGCCTTGATCAAGTTTTACATGACTCCAAATATTAAAGAAGAGCAGATAAAAATGGTCCGAATCACAGCCTACACATATCTCCACATGGGGATTATGCAAAAAAAACCCTGAAGAAAACAGAAATGTGGCGCAAAACCAATCTGAACTATTGACCCAAATCCAGACTGAATTAAAATTAGTAGGAGAGAAATTGAAAAAGAGCCAAGATTCTGAGTTGGGATTGGAAAATTAAATTAAACAGCTAAAAGAGGACTTGGCTCTACAACAACAAAATAATTCAGACCAAGAGGCCCAATTAGATGCATTAAAAGTGCAGTGTCAGGAAAAGGTTGACTCCCTAAAAGAGAGTCAACAGAAGCTGAATCAACAAATAAAATATAACAAAGCCTGTTCAGAGCAGATAACCACTTTATTAAAACAGGTGTACAAATTGGAAGAGGAGGATAATCAATTAACCCTTAAGGGACTCCACTTCCAGACAGAATTTAACCAAGAATGCCAGGTGTTATACC
This sequence comes from Ambystoma mexicanum, assembly GCF_040938575.1. NCBI lineage: Eukaryota > Metazoa > Chordata > Amphibia > Caudata > Ambystomatidae > Ambystoma > Ambystoma mexicanum. The sequence continues at coordinate 908,671,508 of NC_090923.1, read as the reverse complement.
ATCAAACAACAGCGGGATGCCCTTGCTGAACAAAGGGGTGCCCTGTATCAAGAAAAAGATGCCCTATGTCAGGAATTGAGCAACCTAAAAGCAGATCTAGAGGAAAGAGAGTTAGGCCTCCAGAAACTAAATGAACTAAGAGTAGAATGTGAAAAATGAAAGGGGCATAAGGGACAAATGTAACTCGAGTTAGAGCAGGCCATAGAAGCTCAAAATATGCAGAAAAAGGAGGTTCACCTCCTGCAACAGAAATTGTCTCAGTGTTCCCAGACCATACAGGTAGCGCAAAGAGACAATGAGACCTTATTTGAGGAGAACAATGAACTCCACAAGCAGGTGACAGCTCAAGAGCGGGTCATAGAGGCCAGTTAAGCCCTCATAGCAGAGCAAAAAGCTCAGACCTTTGTCTACTATCAAGCGGTAGGGGATGAGAACGAGAAACTAGGGTGGTTGGAGAAAGGGTATGCTAGGCTGAATCCAAACTTGAGATACCCTGAACAAGTAGAGAGGAATGGGGCTACCCCTGATCAAAGTGTGATGGCCTCTGTACAAAGGGCCTCAAACCCATTTAATACTTTGTATGTGCAAGGCACTGCTGACTTGATGTCTACTGTTTCACATGAGCCAGAAACCATGAGGCCATCAGAATTAAATAGGCCTAGCATGATGGAGCTGACAGGTCAGCAGCGCCTCTCAGAAATTGATGGATGGGCGTCCCTGTATAAATATAAAAATATTATGGCTGATGTCTCTTATCAGGAAGCCTCCAATGAGGAGAAAGTCAGGGAATTAGATCTGCAGAAGCACTATCTCCAAAGGGGCCATTTGGTTTGATTTGCAGAAAAACAGCATGAAATGAGGCCCCAAAAGAGCATTCTGAGGACCTCCACCCAATCAGGGCAGTGGGGGGGATCCTCCGCTAACCCTTGATGCAGGGAGGAGTCAGAAGACTACTCTCCTGTGCACAACAGAGGAGAAGAAACTATGCCCCACCATTCTGAGAGCCCCCCACAAGCTCACAGAATCAGGGAGCGCCTAGATGATCATGAGGGGACCTCAAACAGTAGCAGCTCTGAGTCTGAGGGTGAGTGGACTCAGGTGAGGTGGCAAAGAAATGCAAAAAAAAGAGGAGAGTTCTGGTGAAAGACCCCATTAGGCAGATCAAGGCTGTTAGGAATTTCATAACACTGTACCACAAAAATGCAAAATATTCTGTCTGGGAGCATCTGGAACTATATAAACAGATGATGGACACTTTTCACATCAGAGATAGCCAGATCTGCATAAATTATGCCAAATGGACGTTCTCTCCAGAGTACTGCAGCTTCTTTGCTGGGCTGGAAGATCAAAACCATTCAAGGTGGTCACCTACAAGGCAGCCATCTTGAAGCACTTTTCCGCCCACTGAACCCCCAGTAGGCTCGCAAAGGGGGCTACAATTTGCAATGCGGAGAAGATCAGGCCCCAAGAGAATGTGTGCAGGAGCTAAAATGCGCCTTTGCACAAACTACCAGGCGGGTGCGCACTAATTCCAGAGAATTCATAACCACTTATTTTCATGTGCTCCCAAAATACATAATGACCCAGCTGGTGAGGGATTTTCATGACAAAAGATCCCTGGACTAGGTAATAGAGCAGGCTAACTGGATCTATGAGGTCCAAAAACCTGCAGAAAATAAAAACCAGATAAAACCCCCCAAACCAACCAACACCCCCGCTGCTGCTAAGGTGGCAGAGGTGAAGGTTGCCCCCATTTTAGAGCTAGAAGTGGGGGGCCTAAAAACAAACCGTCCCAAAATCAGCCAAATCAGAATCAAAAAAGGCTATTTGATCAATCAGCAACAAGTGGCAGTCAGGTAGGTAATCCCACCAATGGGACCCCTAACTCTCCTGATTACATCAGCCGCAGATATAAGGGCAATCGACCTATCTTGGGCTATGTATGGACTCCCCCAGCCCAAGGAGGGGGATCCAACCCGGTAATACTGCCCCAGGAACCTTTCCTCCTAACTTCCCACAGGAGGGCAGTAATCCACCAAATCCTGGGTTAAGTTTCTTTCCCCGGTATCTACCAAAACCCAACCTGCAGGACAACCCTCCTTTCTTTCCCTGCTTTCAGGAGTCAAGATCACCCAATCTGGGAGAGGGGAGGACAAGGGTGAAGGGTTACACAGGGAAATCACAATACCCAGGGTACTCCGGGAGAAGGGATGCTTATCCTTCCTGTGAACCACATAGGTTTTAACAAAGACCCTGTACCAGCCGTACCATCCCTGAACCCAACTGGAGCGCCAGGTCCAGAACCTCACACAGGGCTCAACAAAACCCTCAGATGAACATGGCGGCTCAGAACCCGTCAAACCATGGGTCTGGCACCCCAAAACAATGACGGGGAGAGATCCCCAACAACTCACTGGTTCCAGAAGAGGAGGCACGGGAGGAAGGGGGGTGTAAAGCCCTAGAGGAAGCTCCCTCCCTCACCCGTGAAAAACCCCTGGACACCATGGAACCGGAACTAAAATCTCCTGCCCCTGAAAATCTGCAACCCAGGGAACAGAGAAATAAGGTAGTAGAAATAAAGAAATTGAAAAGGCCCATTTTGTGGAGGAAGTTAGTGTCCTCCAGTTTGAAGGGGAAGAATCCTTAGAGGATTCTGAGAAGAAAATCTTTTGCTTCAGGGACGGGGGAATTCCTCCCAAAGAAAAATGGGCCCCAAGAGATCTGAATGAAGATTGGGTGGATTTGGGGACTGATTCAGAGTCACCCATCACTGAACCCCAGAATTGGTTCTCATGACTACCACCAGTTAAGCGGGGGCAGCACAGAGCTAAGAGAAAAAGGGGATTCCAAAATCCCTTCTATTTTAGGATGCAAATTTTTTGTTACAGATTCCCAGACTCTGGCACAGAAAATTGTCTAAAACTCCACCGTGTTGGAGTCCAAAATATAGAAATTGAGCACCCAACTTGCCTAAAATGCCCAGTACCTTTGCCCGCTTGAGGAGAAGGAGGGGAGATTCTATGCCCCCATTCGAATGCAAGGGCAATGTGCATTTTCAGCACTGGTGGACACTGGATCCCAAGCCACTCTTCTGTCAAAAAGGGCCTTTGAGCAGCTAAATTCAGGAAAGGGGGAGAGACACCTGATCCCTCTCAGCCCGCTTCCTGGACAACTCCAGAACTTCAACGGGAATGAAATTCCTATCGAGGGAACTGCGTAACTGGAAATAAAAATTGGGCGATATAAGGTGAAACACCCAGTTGTAGTCATGACTCCGGAAGGAAACCCCTGTCTATTAGGGAATGACATCCTTTGCAGGTTGTCTCCCCTAATAGACTGTATGAACAAGGTCCTCTGGACTCACACTAACCATCCAATAAAATTAAAACAGAGTGTCAACCATGTTAATTTAGATGGCACATGCCACATGGTTGAACAAAAATCTGATCTTATTGAGTTTCCTTTCCAAAATAATCAAATACCTGACATGACAGTAATTGCTGTAGGACAAGAAACTGGTGATGGGAGCTCCTCTCCATTCCTGAAAATCAACCTTCCTTCCAGTTTCAAGTGGCATGCCACACGGGAAGGAAATACATTGACATTTTATACCAATTCATTATCTGAAAATCCCTACTCTATCGTCAAAAGTGATGAAAAACAAGCTCAAAGTTTAGCTGACATTCAGAAACTTAGAGAGCAGTTGTTCCTCCCTATTCAGTTAAATGAGGGGAAGGAGTTTGTTCTCGCCCGAGTGTGCTTGAACAAAGGAAAGAGCTTCACCAGCGAAGCCGTGTTCAGAAAGCTCCCAAAAGATCCAACCATTCCCACATTTAAATTGATTGATAAGTGGGAAATTAGCCTGGAAACTCCAAATTCCAAATATCTCCTGCCTAGCAGGAGTATGCTCAAAATTTCTATAGATGACAAAAGCATAGAGCATAATTGTTGGGTTGTGCGAGATGTCCCTGCTGCATTCTATTTAGGCAGTGACATTCTCAATCGGTTTGCAATTAATTTGGACCTGATAAATCACAAGGCCTGGATCCGACTAGGGGGCTATCCCATGGGCTTTGATGACTCAGAAAAAGCATTTAGGGCAGCCCAATTGCGGGTGTATGCGGTTGAAGTTCAAATTGGAGAGGAGGTCACCATCCCAGGACAGACCCGACACTTCCCACTTGAATTAAAACTTAAAAGCGGACAGAAACTGCAAAATCCTGACACCTATGTACATCTCAATGCCCACCTCCAACAGCAGGGGTTGAGGTTAAACCCAACACCATTAGTCAATATAGAACACATCACCATTCCAATATTTATGGATAACAGCAACCCTAGGAGTATCACTCCAGGCGCAGGCACCATTATTGGATTGGCGGTTGACGACCAACTTTTTTCCATGGATCTAGGAAACAAACTGATAGGACCAATCCCCAATGGCTGCTTTGACAAGGACAGTGACAATGACATACCACCAGATAGGATCTTCACCCGGCAAGGGGGGAATTTCCTGGTGTATTCTTTCTGCCCTTACGGAGAGGAAGAAGTGACCTGTGACATCAGGCACAATGAGGTGATATTCCAGGTCCACAATGACTGCCTCTCCTAGCTGAAATCCTCTGTCTAGGTCAATACTCTGACCAGAGACGTCTCCACCCAGCTGGAGGAGGTGGCTGAGATAGCAAAACCTGAAGTCTTTCCACGATTCAGGCAAATGGTTGAAGAGCGGGTCAACCTCACTGTTGCCTGTGGGACTGAGGAGCAAAGGCAAAAGTTGAAACAGGCATTGTCAGATTTTCAAGATCTCTTTGCTGTGGACTCATACGACTGTGGTCGCACCGAGATCCATACTACAACAGTTCCCACGGACCCTGGAATAACTCCTGTGTTTGTGAATCAATATCGCTTGCCTCTCGCATCTATGGAGTCTCTGACAGAAATTGTCAAAAACCTTGAGTGCCGTGGGATAATTTCTTCAGTCCCGAGAACCTTTAATAATCTGGTGCTGGGAATTTTAAAACCAAATGGCCAATGGAGACTTTGTGCAGACCTTAGGGAGCTGAACAAACTGTTCCACATGCCCTGATGGCCTCTTCCCTAAATTGACCAAGGGCAGGCCCAGATCCAGGGGTCATAGGTATACACCGCTATTGACCTGACAAATGGATACTGGACCGTGCCATCAGTAGGGAAGACCAATACAAGCTGGCCTTTACCTTCGCGGGCAGCAGTACACGTGGACCCGGACTACCTTCGGATACATAAACTCCGGCAACAAATTCAACATTTTCTCACATAAGGCCATTACCAACTTGGGTGAAAGGGGTAACACATAGTGGAAATCTGTTATGTTCTGACCCAGTTGAGGGTTGCTGGAGAAAAACTGTCCTTTCAGAAGGCACAGTTTTGTAGGACCCGTGTCAACTTCTTGGGACATGAAATAACTCCTAAAGGTCTCTGTCCCCAGGAGAAGAAAGTGGAAGCACTATTAAAACTAAAAGACCCCACAACTCTACATGAGTTAAGAAGCCTCCTTGGACTGACTGATTACAATAGGAAGTTCATTGAGGATTACGCATAGGTCACAAGAGCCCTGATCCATCTGTTGAAGGGGGGGTCAAGTGGCAGTGGGGTCCAGAACAAGCCGAGGCAGTAAAACAACTCAAAAGAAGTCTCTCACAAGCGCCTTGTCTAGCTTACCTTGTCAAAAACAATTCTTCATGGAGGCAGGGTTCTCAAATACATGCTTGACAGCAGTATTATATCAAAAACATAACAAGGTCAATAAAGCCATCCCCTATGTGAGCAAGACTTTATCCTCTGTTGAGGAAAAATTCAACGATTGTGAGAAGGCAATCTATGCAACGGTGTGGGCATTGAAAAATGACAGCCCGTTCATCCAGGGGGAACACATCATAGTGGAGATTCCACACCAGCCTTTGCAATATAGCCAACACTACAGAATCTGGGCAGGAAATGTGAGTAATTCCAGAATGACTTCCTGGATTCTGTCCATGCAAGGCTTTCCTGTGGAGGTCAGATATGGCCAAAACAAGAAGAGTCCCCTCGTGCAAGGTCTGGCAGACTTGCTTGATTGTGCCAGAGAGAGCTGTCTTGAGGACGAAAGTCTCAAAACCCAGGATAACTTGTAGGTGTACCTAAATTCCCTGCACAAAGTCTATGAAGAAGACAAGTGCAAGGGAATGCCCACAGTTTATGTGGACGGGTGCTCCAACCATGTTGATAACAACGGGGAAAAGGAACTGGTGGCCGGCATTGGGAATGCCTGGGTGAATGATGCCCCAGAACCCTCCGCTGGGTACACAATCAGTTCCCGCTGTAGTCAGGTGACAGAGTTGATGGCAGTTCATCAGTCCATCCTCACTGCCATCCAACACCAACTCCACAAACTGTTCATAATCACCGATTCAGATTATGTCCGGAACGGGTTCGTGAAGCACCTGGTAAATTGGAAAGCCAGAGGCATGCTGTGTGCTAATAACAAACCACTTAAACATGGCAAGCTAACACAAAATATTGATGATCTGGTCACCTCTAATGGGATGACCATCTATTGGAAAAAGATTAAGGGTCATTCCAGAATAGAGGGGCCAGATAAAACTGGAAACAACCTAGCTGATCAACTGGCCAAAACCGGAGCCATCCAGGGGGATATCCTTGAGATTGAGTCCCTGTTGGGGGAAATCCAGGTCACTGCTGTCACCATGTCCCAGACAAATGCTCAGAATTAACTCTCAACTGCCCAGTGGAGTAAAGAGACCCCAGATGCTGATTTAATCACGCAACAAAAAGGGGATCTGATTATTGGAAAATGTTACCAACACATTGAGGACCCTTAGAACTGTCCTCTGACGGAAACTGATTACATTGGGAAAGAGGACCTCATAGTGTTTAAGTGTCCCAAAATGTTCCGAATCCAAGACGGTTTGTTGCTAAGGAGATCCATCTCTGGATGCGACCAGTGGGTGGTACCTACCTCATTCTGAAGCCTGATGCTAAGTAAAGCCGGTCATCTGGGGTTTCATAATACTCTAGAAATCTTGTGGGAGGTTGCATACTGGCCACACATGGGACAGGACCTCGACCAATATTTGAAGGGTGTCTTGTGTGTGCACCATTTCAGCCAAGTTCACTCACACACCGAGCTCCCCACCAGAAGAGGGGGATGACACTGCCTTGGTCACATTTACAAGTAGATTTCATTGGGCCCATGATTCGCTCCTCTAAGGGGGACAAGTACATGTGAACAGTAACATGCTTGTTTACCAAATGGGTGGAATGTCTCCCGGCCCCAAATTGCAAGGCAGAAACAGCAGCTGCCCTGATGTTCAACCACATCTTCTCGCATTTTGGCCTACCCCAAAGGATTGAGTCAGACCGAGGAAGTCACTTCTCCAGCGAAGTGATGACAAAGATGTGGGAGATACTTGGGGTAAAAAGGAAACTTCAGATTGCATACTGTGTCCTCTACTGGGGTAGTTGAGAGGTACAATAAAACATTTGTGAGCATTCTCCACAAGTTTGTGGCAGATTCTGGGCCAAGTTGGGACATCCGATTACCGCTTGTCCTGATGGCCATCAGATCTACATCATCTTCTGCGACCAAAATGTCTCCATTTGAGCTAATGACTAGATGAAGGAAGGTGCTACCTCAGGATCTGCTCTATAGAACACAAGAGCAGACACTGATAAACACCTCCACAACACATGAATATGTTGAGAAGCTAAGAAAACACCTTCAGCATGCTTTTGCCTACCCTCGGTGGAATCTGTAAAAATCAGCAGAGGGGATGAAAACTCAATATGACCTAAAAACAACCAAAAAGGAATACCAAGTAGGAGACAGAGTCTACCTGTACAATTTTCAAAGGAAGCAGGCTAAGGAGAGAAACTGTCTGTCCTCGTGCCACAGTCTTTTTTAAATTGTAGATAAAATTTCACTGGTCGCATACGGAATCCGCATCCCCAAAGGTGAGCTGTCAGAAGAGAAATGGGTCCACATTAATCAGTTAAAAAAGTTGTCATCCCACGCACACTTTGCAGCTGATTGAGGAGCCAAGGGAAAGTCAAATAGAGGAGACATCTGGAGAATCAGAACCAGAAAAAGAAGAACCAGAAGGGAACGGGTAGGTCCATAGGTATATCTTTATAACAGGGAGTACTTTTCTTCATTATCGTTGCAAAAGGGATCACAAAACCAGGGTGTAAATATCAATAGTTATCTTTTCCCTGTTAAGGAATTGTTTGCTGATATTGTTTTAGTACTGTAATGAATGTAATGTATGTTTGTCCCACTGATGTCAACCTTCCGGGAAGAGAGTCAGTGGGAAAATGTTGTAACCTGTCTTTATCTATCCACTAGTTAGTACTGATTCCACTCCTTCGTAGACCAAGGAGGACTTCCACGGGCACCTGGAAAAGGGAAGGAATGAAAGGGCGTGTCCCTCCACACTCCAACGCAAGACAAAGGGAGGATCATGGCGTACCGCTCCCTGATGAAAGAAGAGTTCCACCCGATGAACCCCACGTTGCCCTACTTTCCCTCAACAAGAAGCCTCTGGACAGTTGGGGGATCTGTGGGGTACATTTAACTGCACAGCAGAACTCCCCTACCTCACCAAACTGCATTTTCAGCAGTAGCTGCAGAATGGCTGTGCTGGCTCCGTTAAGCACCATTGCATTGCACCAAAACTACGTTTTGCACTCATTGAAATAATGGGGGCGCTGTCTTTGCCAAACACATATGGAGCGAGATGGAACATGGAACACCCCGAGAATGGCTGCCAGTGTTTCCCTTATGTGCACCAAAGAAAAGAATTGAAAAGCAGCGCTGCTATGCTGCCAACTCAAAATTTCCCATTGAAAAAGGAAATATTTTACATTTAAAATGACTGCGTCCTGATGCTCTTTTCCACCATTTCAACAGTACAGAGTTTTGTTCCAGTGAGCCCCACCTATGTCCATCTATATTCAGGTGTGCTCCAGCAAAAGGGGGCATTTATCACTGAATGACAGGCTGTGTTAGGCAAGATCTGTGAAATAACAAAGAATTTCACTCCAAGCCGTACAGAAAAAAATGCTTTACTTTTGCAACAAAATATCACAGCTAAACTCTTCATAAGAAGCCCTATCTCTCTTTGCTTATGTCAGTTTCAGTGAACCCTTGCCTTGAACAGATTTCTGTGTATGGGAAATTGAGCAGGGCTACAAATAATGTTTAGAATCTAGATGTAAGTGAAAACCGCATTGTAAAGTGACAGCCAAGGAAAATTAACCACGTGTAAAATGGTGCAATAAAATGTCTGTTTAAAAGTAAATTGTTGGGGATTCCAAGATGGCCGCCGGCATAGGAGGTCGCGTCTAGATCGCGCTTCCGCCAGGCCCAAAACAAAAAAGCACGACTACAGCGCAGTTCCGAAGAAACAGATACGGGACCTACCGCCGCAATACCCCAGCTCCTAAGATCCGATACCGGGCGGAGATAGACCGGCATACCAGGGGAATCGGCCCGCCGAGAGAAGCGGCCGCCCCTCCCCCTCCGAGGCAGTCTGAGAAGCCCGTAGGGGAGGCGCTGCGGAGCGCCGACGGCAGGATCGAGCGCCGGGGGAGGCCTTCATCCCCCGCTGTCGGAGTGGGGAGCCTGAGGCGGCTCAGGGGTGCGGAAGAGCAAAGGTGCGATGTGGGACAGACCAAGACAGTGGAAGCACCAGAGCACGGGCCGAGCGGAGACACGCCACACAGACAATCCAGCAGGCCGGGACACACAGGACGAGAGGGAGACGCTGCAGGCACCGACGGCGGAGTCCACAGAGCCAGAGCAGAGGTGAGCGTGCAGGTGGGCGACCCCCCGCGATTCCCCTGGTGCACTGGCCACCCCCCCATCTCCACACAGCAATACGGAAGGAAAATAAGCAGAGAGGGGGTCGCGGCTCCACGGGCAATACAACTGTTACTCCGATAGCAAGTGAGACCCCAAGATAGACAATTGCACCCAATCCCACAAGACCCAGACCCGGCCTCACCGAAGGGGCACATGGGCCCGGAAAGGAATACCATACAAGGTGAAAACATCACCGGAAGACACGAGGGGACTCACATAAACAGTTACACTACTGTCCCCCGGTGAAGTGTGCGGGGTGGGGCACCAGACCCTCATAAGCAAGGAAAATGTCACGCGCAAATGTGAAAGGGGGTACCACACAGCCCACCCCGCAATCCCACAAACAGGATGCAAGTCTGCTCCAAATGTGGTCCTCGGATACAGGGGCGAACACAAAAGACGAAGAGCCCACAATGGACACAAACGCCCCAAACCAGAGCGCTCTCCCGCCCTCAAAGGATGATATGCGGTCCTGGTTCGCAGAGCTACAGGACAGGTTCATGTCCACAGTCCAGGACCAATTTGCCACAGTGAGAAATGAGATGAAGCAGGTGGTGCAGGAGTTGAAAACTGATGTTGCTAAATTGGAGGAAAGGACAGACACTGTGGAGAGAATAGTACAAAATATAGAAGAGGAGGTGAAACAAAGCAGCGAAACACAAGAAGATCTGGTCAGGCTCACCCATAACCTAGAAATCCAGTGTGAGGATCTGGAGAACCATTCTCGCAGATCCAACATCCGCATCAAGTTTGTGCCTGAAACGGTGTCGGATAAAGATCTCAAGGTTTCGATGCAAGAGGTGTTCAGAGACATAGTCGAGGCTCAAGATTCAGCGGACATAGGGATTGGCAGAATCCACAGAGTGGGGCCGAAAAGAACGGGTGCCCCAGGGGAAAGACCAAGGGACGTACTAGCGGCGCTCACATCCTACCCACAAAAGGAGCTGATACTTAGGAAAGCGCGGCAACTAAACCACATAAGGATGAATGGAGTCGAAATCCAACTGTATCAGGATTTGGCATCGGCAACTCTCCTAAAAAGAAGAGAAATGGGCCCGCTAGTGAAGGAATTGGTGAAGAAACAAATCAGATATAAATGGACATTCCCCTTTGGTTTACTATTTGAGTGGGAGGGCAAGCAGAGGAGAGTGACCACTTGTGCAGAAGGCCAGATGAAACAGATGCGAGATCTGACAGGTCAAAAGGAGATCAGCACAAGAGGTTAAGAGGATGGGAGGAGGTGCGACAAAAAAAGAAATCAAATGGATGGGGGAAGGCGGTGTAATCCCTCAGGGGACCTTTAAAGAGACACAGCAGAGTAGGACGTATCATCCGTCAGAGGGACGATAAGGAGGAAGAAGAATAAGCTAACCTCGGAACTCCATGTATGCAGTGGCCCGGGGGGGGGAACCGGGAACAACACCGCGGAGGTCAGAGGATGACGCGGGGTTTAGGACTCCCCGCACGGTTAATCCAGAGTCACGAGAGGGCAGGGAGCATGGGGCGGAACGCCCTAGCATCCATAGGGGCCCTGGCCCTCCTCAGGATAAAAGTTACATTTTGGTTTATAGTTGGGGGGGAGTTGGACAGTTGGGGGTGGGGAATGGGGGGGGGGAATCTCCGGAAGAGGGAAGAGGTCACCACAGGTGGGAACGAGAGCAAAAGCAGAAAATTAGACGGGATGACGATGCTCAGAATCTACTCACAAAATGTAAGGGGGCTGAACTCGCCGGTGAAAAGGAGAAAACTGGAGGCCTTGGTGAGGAGGGAAAAGGCGGACATTCTTCTCCTCCAGGAAACACATATCAAGTCTGCGGACAGAAAGACAGTACACCTCAGAGGCTACACGATCTGGGCACAGGCGAATGCACGGGATAAAAGAGCAGGCGTGATGATTGCAGCAAAAGTGGGCCTGGTGGCAAACCTCTTAGATACTCGAGTGGACAAGGAAGGGAGATACGCCTTTGTTAATGTGTCTATAGATTGTCGTAGGTACACTCTAGTGGCAATTTACTCCCCGAATATGGGGCAAGATGGTTTCCTTAGAGACACCCTGGGGAAACTTGAGGATTTCGCAAAAGGAGAAATAATACTGGGCGGAGACCTGAACCTGGCATGGCAACCCAGCCTGGACAGGAGTGCGGGGGGAATGCAGGGTTATGGGTCCCCATCCAAACAACTTAAACAAAGGATGGAACAAATGGCACTACGGGATGCCTGGAGAGAACTGAAGGGTCAAGACAACGGATTCACATACTACTCGCAGATGCACAACACGATGTCGAGGATTGACTATCTCTGGGTGTCAGTGGGACTGGTTGGAAAGATCCTGGGGGTTGAGAAGGGTTCAATAGCGCTATCAGATCATGCCCCGCTATGGCTAGACATTCAAACCCCGGGTAAGGGGAGAGGCCTCTGGAAATGGAGAATGCCACCCAACATCTTAACGGACCAAGTACTGGGGGAGGACCTAAGGGACAAAATTAAGGAATTCTTTGAGTTAAATGACAACGGAGAAGTCTCACTGGGGACAGTATGGGAGACCCTTAAGGCAGTAACTAGGGGACATATAATAGCGCTGCGCTAAAGGCCACCAAAGACAAACAACATCAAGAATGGGAGAAAACTCTCGAGAAGAAACTGACAGAAATTCAAGGGGAGCTCATAATCCATCCCACAATGAGCCTCAAGAAAGCAATGAAACATGTACAGGGTCAACTGGAGATGCTCCGCAACAAAAAAGCTGAGAAATCACTCCTTTACTTGAAACAACGGTATTACATCAGGGCCAACAAGGCAGACAAATTCCTAGCGAGACAACTCAGGGAAAATCAGAAAACAAGGACGATACTGAACATCAAAGACGCACAAGGGACTCCCCACACGAACACAAAGGACATAGGGGAAGCGTTCAAAGCCTACTATCAAGAGCTTTATGCAACAGAGCACCCTGATGAGGTGCTTCAAGAAAGGTTTCTACAATCCATCCCCATACCAACTATAGCAGATGAGGACAAGCAGGCCCTGGAAGCCAAGATTACAGAAGAAGAGGTCAGTAAGGCAATAAAGAGCCTCCCAATCTCAAAGGCACCTGGCCCGGACGGCTTCACGGCCCAGTTTTACAAGAAATATGCAGATACATTACTCCCTGTTCTGACAAGGCTTCTCAATACATTCAAAGACAGTGGTAACGTAACTCCCTCAATGAATGAAGCGAAAGTCCTTGTGTTCCATAAAACGGGTAAAGACCCGACTCTCCTGGGCTCATATCGTCCGATAGCTCTAATATATCTGGACGCCAAAATATACTCGAAGGTGCTGGCGGCCAGACTATCGCCCCTACTCACGACACTAATAAACACAGATCAATCGGGCTTCATTCCCGGTAGGGAAACACAAGACAACTTAAGAAGAGTAACCCATCTGATAGAAAAAATAGGCATTACGCAAACACCGGCAATATTACTCTCCCTGGATGCCGAAAAGGCATTTTAGTGCGTTGAGTGGTCTATCCTCTTCAAAACACTGAAGCACATGGGGTTCGGGGAACAGTTTATAAATATGATAAGAGCTAACTACAACTCCCCAGAGATAAGAATAGCCATAAACGGAGAAGTCACAGACAGGGTGCGGATCTCAAGGGGTACGAAGCAGGGCTGCCCCCTCTCACCTCTGCTATACGCCATATTTTTGGAACCCCTTCTAATCAAGATAAGGGAACTAGATGAGGTAAAAGGGATAGAGATGGCGGGCAGGCAACACAAAGTCATAGCATACGCGGACGACATGCTGGCTGCCTTAGAGGACCCGGGGAACTCCTTACCTAGAATCATAGAAACACTTGAGGAATTTGGGGGGATCTCAGGCCTGAAGATCAATAGGAATAAATCAGAGATTATGCTCCTAGTCGGGAACAGGGAATCACTAGAAGCAGAGGCGAACCAGCTCAGTCTAAAAACAGTAGAGGAGGGCATCAAATATCTTGGGGTGACACTCACACACAGGGTGGATAAGATTTATAAAAGTAACTACACCCCCCTACTCGCTAGAATCAAGAAGGACCTAGAAAGATGGTGCCTGCTTAGGATCTCCTGGTGGGGAAGAATCCAGTCAGTTAAAATGAACATACTCCCCCGGGTACTCTACTATTTCCGTGCTCTCCCAGTCTCAGTCCCTGACTCCTTCTTCAAAGCTCTCTCAAAAACTATATCACAACTTGTGTGGAACAAGAAACCCCCAAAGTTTGCCAGAGCCGTTCTTACGGCACCGACAAAGGCTGGTGGAATGACCCTTCCCCACTTTAAGAAATACTATCAAGCTGCCCAACTCTGGGTCCTGAAGGAATGGTTGGGGAGAACCAACAGACAATCTGGATAACGCAAAATAGGGCAGTAGCTAGGACCCCCCTTGAGGACCTACTGTGGAAGAAGAAACAACACAGGCACCTGAACCTTCGAGTAAGCGAAGTCATGAGATCAACCCTAAACACCTGGGATGTCCAAACTAGAAAGGGAATCATGACCACCTCTCTGGCTCCCTTCACGCCTATCTGCAGGAACCCACAGTTCCCACCAGGGCAAGAGCCCAGCGGCTTTGAGAAGTGGGAAGCAGCAGGATGTAGGAAAATCGGGGAACTGATCCAAGACGAAGAAATACGGTCTTTTGCGGAATGCAAAAATATGTGGAAGCTAACAGAAGCAGACAAATATAAATACGAACAGTTAAAGAACTGGCTGAGTACACCAGAGGTATTCCAGGCGGCCACTAGGGACTTAACACCATTTGAGACGTACTTAATAACCAACACAGGAGATAAAAAACTGGTGTCTACGCTGTATAGCTTCATCTCCACACCAGAAGAAGAAATTAAATGGACATACATGAGAAGATGGGAAACCACACTAGGAGAAGAAATTTCCAGGCAGCAATGGGAGGAATTGTGGACAAGCATCCCCAAACTCACCAGGGCGGTCCAAACCAGAGAAATGTGGCTGAAAATAATCACCCAATGGCACTATACCCCAGAGAGGCTGTGGTCAATGTACCCGAATGCGTCAAACCTTTGCTGGAGGGGATGCCAGGACGGAGGAACCTGGAGACACATCTGGTGGGAATGTCAGGGAGCAAAGAGCTTCTGGAAGGAAGTACAGACGGAAATGACAAAAATATTCCCTGAGGCTGGCCAAATGGGGGTGAGAGTGTGGTTGTGTGGTTTCAAAGACCCTTATGCCAAGAAACTTCGCAAACCACAATGGAGGAGCTTTATTGGCCTGGTCATCGTGGCATGGGCAACAATAGCCCAAAGTTGGAAGACGCGGGACCCACCACTGACGTACACCTGGCTGCATAAGGTGTGGTCCCAAATGACCATGGAAAAGATCACAAACCACCTCCAGGACCAGAACAACTCTTTCACGTGGGAATGGGGACCAGTGCTAGAATACCTGAATTCAGACTATATGGAACAATGGTGCCCACATAATATTAAAATATCGGACATATACAACACGTACATTTCCCGAATAGGAGCTCACAGAGGACCCAATCTCTTCTGGGGTGGGGGGAAGGGAGGGGAGAGGACTGTTGGGGAGAACACTTGTGATGATGTTTTTTCTGTTGAAAATAATAAAAATATGTTTTTTAAAAAAAAGTAAATTGTTGAATTAAGGTCCTGTCCTTGCATAGAAATGTGAGGGGGGGTTTGTTTTAAAACATATGTAGGATGTTAAATTTCAACAGTCTTGCTTTCTGGTTCAGGAAAGAAACATAAATAAATAAATACATTTGCTGAAGCCACAGAACAGGGTTTTTCCTGGCCTGGAATCAAAGGACTTTGCTTCCTGGGAACAGGATCTGCCTCCCTTCAAGTGGACCAGCCCCTGGGGCATATAAATAGGCAAGGGTGGTGGATATTGCACCCTCGTCAGACTAAGCGGCAGTGCTCCAGCCTGGTACAATGGTTTTCCAGGACACATAAGTGTAACTTTCTAGCAGCACCTCCCCTCAGCTCAAACTGAGGAGCTTCAAAGGCAACTCCATTGCAACATTGGACTCAGGCTGGCTAAAGCCTGACACTTGGCTGGGGTTGGGAATTATGCCCTTATTTGGAAGACAAATCCAGCCCTTCTGGGGCAAAAGACTCTTCTAAATTAATAAACGTTAAGACTTTTATTTCTGCAACCGGAAAACGCAGTAATACGAAAGTTTAACAGTTTAAATGTAATTTTTGTGGTATTGAAACAAGACATTGGCCCTCATTACGACCCTGGCGGAATTCGGAAAACGATGGCGGAAATGCAATACCGCCATCGAATAGCGCTCGGTGCGACTATGACCCGTCACCGCAAAGTACGAAGCCATTAGCGACACCGTAGTGAACGCCAACGCTAACTGCACCAAGCACGCGCGCGCCATGCCAAACCGCAAACACCACCATGGCGCAAGGGTACGCCAATTCCGACCCTAGCGGACATGTACCTAACGCCATCAAGCATGGCGGAATGTACCATACCGCCATGGTGAGAAGTACGGCATCGCGAATCAACCGTAAACGGCCCCACTGAGTGCCTGTACACCGCTCCCTGCCCACAAAGTCCAACTCCCCGTAGGTGCAATGAAGTCACAATGCAACCATTGAAATGTACAAGTCACCCATGCATGCCAACGAACAAAAGAAACACAACAGGGGCCAATGGGAGCTGCAGGGCACAGATGGCACGAATACAGAAGCCATCCCAATGGACATGACCACAGTCCCCCACCAAGAAACGCACGCAAACACAGGCACCTGTGACCAGCAATATTCCGAGAATCACATCATTCCACCA